>NW_026126968.1:0-414511 GCF_943737965.1 Phodopus roborovskii
CCTATTAGAAACAGATTAGAGATACAGGATTTGAAGATTGCCCCGCTGATTTCTGTCATGCCTTGCTCCAGTATTTTCTAAACTATATTACCATCTCCTCCCTTTTGAAATGGTAATGTATATTCTATGCTGTTTTACATTGAAGTTTATAATTTACTTTTTGATTTTACAAGGAGTTGTAATTAAAAGTTGCCTTGGGTCTCAGAAGAAACTTAAAATAGTGTTCACACCATGAAAGACTGGGGACTGTTAGAGTTGGACGAAGTCATTTTGCATTATGATATGGCCACAAGCCTATAGCAGACAAGGTGTGGGGTGTGGTGGTTTGAATGAGAATGCCCCCATATGTGCATATGCTTGAATACTTGCCCCCATTTGGTACAGTTCTTGGGAAGGATTAAGAAGTGTGGCCTCATTGGAGGAGTTCTGATGCTGGCAGTGGGCCTGAGGTTTCAGAAGCCCAGGCCATTCCCCAAATAGCTCCCTCTGGTTTCTGTTTGCAGAAAGGTTCGCGCTCATGGGCCAACACCATGCCTGCCTGCCAGCTGCCATGTCCTCACCATGATGGCCATGGACTCTAACCCTCTGTAACCTTGCACCCTAAATTAAACACTTTATTTTCTGTGGCCTTGGTCATGCATTTTGTCACAACAGAAAAGTAAGACAGAATCACTTTCATAGATTTTAATTGGCTTGATTCCTGTAGTTGGAAAACATACTGGGCAAAATGAAATTGTGAATGTTCTACCCTCACATGTGCAGGATATCAAAAGAAAAGAAAATTAAATATAGAAAGTGGAATGAGGGGGCTGGAGAGATGGCTCAGTGGTTCAGGAAACTATCCGCTTTTCCAGAGGGCTGGGTTCAATCCTCAGCACCCTGTAACTCAAGCTCTAAAGGACTCTCTTCTCTCTCTCTCTCTCTTTTCTTTTTCTCTCTCTCTCTCTCTCTCTCTCTCTCTCTCGCTTGTTCGCTCTCTCTCTCCCCACACACACACACAAACACCACATGCATGCGAGCAAACACCAATTCATATAAAATAAAATCTTTAAAAAGAAAATAGAAAAGAAGTATACAGAGTGCTCATTGGGTAAAACTTATATTTGCTTTCTTTGAACCTTGTTTTAAGCAGTTGGCTACCTGGCTCTTAGAGGCTGGCTGATGTGATTAGCTTAAGGTTCACAGTGTACAAAGACATCTTTTGTCAAACTACATTCTATTGAACAGAATTACACTGAGAAATAACTCCCTGCCCACTAATTCTCTCTTCAACCATGTCCAATTCAATATTAACATTACAGTGACATTTTAAACCAATAATTATGTTAATCATTGAAAACATTATTTTTTTAAGTCATTGATTCCAATTGTCTATAATGTGGTGCTTTCGGTGGTAGTCATGGGCAGGAAAGTGAGTTCCTGAGTACCCCTGTAGGGTGTATTTTAACACTGACATTGTTTAGAATTGATGGTTCCTGCATAATAGTGAAATAATTGTTGTGTGATATCTAATATTCACTTAAAATGTTCAGTGTCATGTTATCCTCATCTGCTCCTGAAGCCTATTATTCCCCCCCTTGCTTATACCATTTAGCTTATTTCATTTTTGTATCAGTCAATACAAAATTGTGTTGCTATAACCAAATACATAACATGGTCATGAGTGAGGCACTTATTTTATTTCTGGATTGAAAGGCACAATCTAACATGGTGGAGAAGGATTGTACACCATGACAATAGACTCATGAGCCTAAGATTTTAACTATTGATGGACAAGGAAGCAAAGAACGACAGGAAATGACAGTAGGCTATACAATCTCAAGACACTTACCCAATGATCTACTTTCTCCAGTGAGAGCCCAGCTCTGAAAGTTATATGTTGTGATATATTACTGATGACTTATCAAAACTTGCCTGAGGATTCAGAAAGCAAAGCTAGCCACAAGCTATAGAGGTCAGGCAATGGTGATACATACCCTTAATCCCAGAAACCATACTAGCTAGCCAGGCTGTATCCACATGCCTTTGGGTGGATTTCTGTGAGTTCGAGACCTCCCAGGGATACACTAGAGTGAATCAGTTTAAAAGATTTAACAGAGCTCATGCCTTTAATCCCTGCTCTAGAGAGGTACATGAAAGACAGGGAATCCAGTGTCTCAGGCAGCATTGTGAGATTTAATCTCTAGCCACCCCGAGGATAGGCAGCAGTCTGAGGTTTGCTGGAGTCCTTGTGGAGACAGGATCGCCCCCCTTTTGGACTGGAGGTAGATGTAAGACCTAGTGGCTCAGCTGCTTTGCTTCTCTGACCTCAGCTTGAAGCTTGAACCCGGCAATATCTGACCCTGGGTTTTTATTTTTTGGTGTTACAGTTACACACCCGAAGAGTGCAGCAAGACAGGGAGGGTAGACATTCCACATCCGAACTATGGTGTTTCATTCTTGTCCCCTCTGACTCACATGTATATCTGGTGTCTTTGAACCATCTGCAGGCTGTTCAGGGCAGGGGCCTGGCCTTCATCGTCTACACTGAGGCCATTAAAAACATGGAAGTGTCCCAGCTCTGGTCAGTTCCTCTACATCTTCATGCTGCTGATGATGGTTTTGGGAGCATGCTTGAAACACACGGGCCATCCTCACCCCCTCTGACGGACAGCAAGGTCACTCTCCAGCTACCTGCCTAAGGAGGCCATTTCAGATCAGGACACCAGGCAGTGGGAGGCGGGGCATGGGAGAGTGACGTAAAGGCAAGACAATCAGTGGAAGGGCCCCAATTAGGGGCCATGTGCTTCTAAGACAACTCCAGAAAGGCTGCAGGGGTGTAGCTGCTGCCTGCTAGGGTACATACTCAGTTCCACTTGGGTAAGTTGTTCTAGGTGCTGTATGCACATGTAATGTGCACCACAGAGACCTATTTTTAATTTCAACATCTTGCCACCCAGCCAGGATCTGAGAACCTCCTGTGCCTCTGATGGCCTCTATGTCCAGGATAGATAATGTCACATCTGATCACATGTCCTAGCTTATCATGTGGGAAGTGTCCTCTTCCCCACTCCTCGAAGCCTGATAGCCTTGGTTTTTTTTTTTTTTTTTTTTTTTTCTGAAATTGGGCCCTGTGGTCCACAGTACAAATGCATGTAGCTCCCAATCCAGCACTTAATCCTCTCCTGAGGGAGCCTCCCAGTGGCTGATATTGTATGGTATGGCAGTGGGAAGGGCTACTATGAATTCAGAGGCACCATGGAAAGCCTTAGGAAGTCAGAAGAAAACCTGGAAAGAGTCAAATATTGACTCTGCCATGTTGTGCAGTTATCTGACAACACTAAGCCCTGGCACCCCCAGTATATAAGGGATCCCTGACTACTACCTTGAGGCTTAATCTGCTCTGGTACATGACCAGAGCCTGGCATGTGAGAGCATCTATGTAAATTGTAGTTTCTTCCCAAACCAATCCTTATCTAGGGCCCCACACCACATTTAAGTCCACTTCTCCAGTCTCAGAGGCTATCTTTAGCATTCCAAGACTTCCAGCCATTATGATAGAATATATCCATGATGAGAAGGCAGAGGGTGGTCTTGAGTTTAAGCCTAGCAGCTTTGTTCCTGCTCTAACTCTGCCTGCTCTCCCATGCCAAGGCCAGGCCCTTCCAAGCACATAGTGACCATCTCTAGGAGGCAGTAGAGTATACACGGAACCATCACTGATGGACAGAGTGGGAGGGCAGAGGGAATCTCACCCCTAGCCCTGTGGACTGAGAGGACTGGCACCCCTCCCCCACCTTCTCTGGGAACCAACCTCTGGTCCACACCTGGGACCCCTGAAGGCCAACACGGGGGAGATGATGTCTCATGACCAGTTCTTCATTGGTCATCCTCAGGCAGCCTCAGCCCTTTTCCCTTTACCTCAATAGCTCCCCCAGAGAGGATCAGATGGGTTGGGGTCACATTCAAACATCAAACCAGAACAGCATCTTCCCAAGGCAGAAGGTATGCAAACTAGAGTCCCTCTCTCCAGAGCATGAATAAATCTGTCTCTCTCTGTGCTCCCAACAGATTTGAAAGTGACCTTCAGGCCATGACTTGCCGCTCCCTCAACTGGTACTGGAAGGCCATGTGGGCGTTTGTGAGTCCAGTACTCATCATCAGCCTCTATGTCTTCTACCTGAGTGACTATATCCTCACAGGGACACTGCAGTACCAAGCCTGGGATGGCACCAGGTACCCGATGTTCCTGCAGGGCTGGGGAATAAGGCAGAGACCACACAGTCACTCAGAACACAGGGGACTATTGCTGTGCTGTGAGAAGGCTCCATGTGAGTATTTCCACAGATGCTCAATTTAGCACAGCAGAAGTGGGCTGTGAGTTTTTAACTATGATGCATGGAGAGAGCAAGAGATGCCCCAAAGCATCGCAGTGGGCCTTCCCTAGAAGTACCAGTATCCTCTGGTGTGCCACACTGTACATATTTATACAGAACGTTACTACCACCACAGAAACCATTAGTCTGTGCTGAAGGTTACATAACATTTAGGGCTCTAGAATAAGGTACTAGAAAAATTGTTTCTATGGCATTCCTGGATAGGCTTCACACACACATTCTCTCACATATGCTCGCAAAGGTCAGAATTACCTTTCTTCGTGGTTTCTCTGAATTGCAGGGTAGTAGACACCACAGTCTTCACTTAGCCTCTTCCCCTTCATAGAAGGCTTGGGTGAACAGTTCTCTTGGACTTGATAGGAGGGACCTTCCCCTGATACTCAATCTCTTCTCCCAGGGGCAGCTGGTGACCAAGGATTACCCCCCACATGCACCAGCTGTCATCGGTTTGCTGGTGGCTTCATCTACCATGTGCATCACCCTGCTGGCCCTGGGGATTTTCATCTGGAATTGCCTCAAGAGGGGAGGTTCATCCCCAGTGGTCTAAGAATGGACCTCCCAGGGACGGAAGTCAGCCACTATCTGTTTCACAGTTGCTGCCTGCTGGTGGGGACACCTTGGCTGGAGTGCTGGTCTGGGACCTCCTGAATCTGTAAAGAGGATTAGGGAGCTTAGAAAAAGAAGACTACCTTGGGGAGGGGACCACATCCCTTAGAAGACTCCCTCCATTATTTGCCATCTGAAGACTACAACTTGTAGCCTTTCTTGTCGACAGCGGTTAAGGCCAGTACTGAAGATCATTGTCACCTAGACTCTAGGAAGTCCTAGAATTCAAGGTAAGCTGTCGTTAGAAACTCTGACCATAACCCTGAGGAGCCAAACAAGCACTTGGTTTATGTTTGTTTGTTTTTTGTTGTTATTTTTGGTTTTTTTTTTTTTTTTCTCAAAAGAAAACAAGATACTAATTGCTTTTCATCCAGTGTCAGAGGTTTTTGAAGCACCTAGGGCAACACATTACAATTCTTCTCATTGAAGCCACAGTGAGTGTGTAATTTTTGTATTACTACACTGTACTACACTGTAAATACTACCAGGATTTAGTGTCCACGAAGGGAGAGTTTTGTTGGGAATGCAAAGGTTCCTCACAGTGGGCTGTGGCAATGCTAAACTGTACAAGGAATCTGAACAGACATTCCCATCCCTGGGGTTTCAGGGTCAGATGATCCACAAGGGTACAAGGAACTGTAACTTTTCTACAAACATCACTCACAGCCACCTTCATTCACCTCTGTATAGTAATGCTTTCTAAAATGTACATAAGTCACACAGAGCAGTGTATAACTGAAAACACTCCATATTAATGGCTGTTATTCATCCATTATGTTAATGTGTCTGTTTTCTTTTCTTTTTTATCATAATAAAGTGGATCAAGGTTATCCAGACTGAGAGTTCCCTCCTGTACTAACATGCCGAGCTCATGGAATTGAAGGACTTCTTTGGATCCATCTGTGCAGACACCTCTGAAGACACTTAGACATCACTTGGAACATCGACCAGAGAGATCTTTTATTTCACTCTTTTTCCCAATGACAAAAGTAGGCACTGGAAAGGTCTTTGGTATGGCAGGTGGTGGTAGTAAAGAGAAAATTCTCTGGCTAAACACTTGCTACATTTGCAGAGAAACAAAATAAGGTTCCCAGAATCCACGTTGGAAAGCCTACAGTGTCTGAAAATCCAAGTTCCAGATGATAAAACATCCTTGTTGTATCCTTTTCTATCCTTGTTTTCACCAGCATGAACATGTACACAAAACACATACACATAAAGTTAAAATAATATACATATCAAAAAGGTAGATAGTGATGATGTCTTTCCAACAGTTGAGTCTTTTACAGAGGACAATAACTCACAGGACAAATTGTTCACTATCTTAGCTGCCTTCTTATTTTCATTTTAAAATGATCACTGTCCTTAAATATATGAGAAGCAGCATTTATTTACCTAAGTGTTTACTCCTGGTTTTCTCATCAGATGGATTTTAGGCTCGAAACAGTGGGTACACCCTGTGATAATACATGAGAGTCTATGCCTGAACACTTAAGTGTCTGTCCCCTACTCTCAACCTAGGCATAGTGACTGCCTTTTCTACACTTGTCATGCCTTCCTAGGGTCAGTCACTGACAGGGTCTCAAAAATCATGTACCCTCAAAGGTGAAAAGAGAAACATTGTCATGTATCATTATTCTTTTTCAGTGGCCCATCACCTCTGCCATTCTAGACACATCAGAGCATTGAAAATTTGCAGTGTCCATGTTACTGGATTCAAGGAGCCTTTGTCAGAAAATCTTGGGAGTGAGTCTGGTGCTCTTGGGTGAATACAATGTGCAATCAAATCTGAGAGCCTGGGCAGAGCCTATTGAAGGAGAGGGGGAAAGTATGCAGTGTGTTTAGACATACTTACATCCAGAACAACTTGTACAAATATAAATGCACTGTTGAACATCTCTAGTTATGAGTGGGAGTCACCTCAACAGAACAGTTGTGCTTATGGAAATCAGACAGGTGAAGTAATGCTATCATGAAATACAGATGTGCCCCAGTTTACCGATCTAAAGGTAGTGGAACCTGGGAGAATGGAGCCTAAAAAGGGGGGAATAAAGTCTCACACAACAGCCAACTTTATTAAGAACATCAGGCAATATCCACTTTGAACGTTAAGAAAGAGTAAAGCTCTCATGAGTTCAAACTGGAATATAATCACAATGACAGGCTGCACATGGAAAAAAAAAAACCCATGAATTTCTATAGAGGTGTATAAATAAGTACTAATAGCCAGTTGGAATGAATAATCTGAAGCAAACTCACTCCTATATGATACACCTGGGAGGGGTGTAGAAGAATAATCCTCCAAGAACAATTCGGTGTTTTGGAGAAACTGAGGTCACGAGACTCTTATTTTCTTCGGAGTTTTCTCACAGGTACTGGAATTGTTTTTTCTTTCTTTAGAATGTTTCTTCCCTTTTCCATTTTTTTCTTTTTAAATTTTTATGTGCGTTGGTGTTTTGTCATGGGTGTCAATTCCCCTGGAGCTGGAATTACAGACGGTTGTGAGCTGCCTTGTGGGTGCTGGGAATTGAACCCATGTCCTCTGGAAGAGCAGCCAGTACCCTTAACCACCGAGTCTTATCTCCAGCCCCAGCACTCAGAATTCTCACAGGACTACATTCTTGGATTGTGTTAGGATACTCTTCCACCCACATTGTGGTTACATCCCGCTAAACCCACTTTAGATTGAAGAGCACCCTAAATTAAAAATGCATTTGTTACACCTACCTTCCTATCCATCACACTCAGAGCTGTCAAATGATCATCCCAGAGGCCATGTGGATCACTGGGGTTCCCAACATCTCCACAGAATACCCTCTTCAGATTGCTTGCCCACAAAATGTTGGGTCTCAAATTATAGCTTCTACAGATTTCATTTCCCTTTCACACATTGTAGAGTCAGAAGACACTAAGCTGAACTGGTCAGCCAAGGAGCTATCCACATACAGTCAAATGCCAGTTTCTCCATGGGGACGTACCTTTGCTTTGTTTTTGTTACTGTAAAAAGAGAAAGAAAGATCACTGTAGAATGATAAAAGATCAATTATAATGTTTAAAAGCTTACTCATATAACAGCTGTAGAATTTACATTCTTATCAGCACACTGAAATTCCCTCAAATCAAATCTCAAATAATGTAGTCATAATTAGACGTCAACATGAATCATGAGGGTGGGATGCACCTGTAACCCTACCAACTTGAGAGGCTGAAGCAGGGAGACTAAAGACCCGACCTAAACAATCAACCTAGCTAAACCCTATCTCAAAAGGGGAGGCTGAAGCAATGGCTCAACAGCTGTTCTTGTAGAGACCATGGGTCCAGTCTCCAGCACCCATATGGTGGTTCACAGCCATCCACAACCCCAGTCCCAACTATGTATTATGTATATACATTATGTATGTATGTATGTACATATGCATATGTATATGTAGAATATGCAAATAAAATAAAATCTTTCTTTTTTAAAGGACAAGAATTGCAACACAACCCAAAACAAACAAACAAACAAAAACTCTCAAGGTCTTGCCAACAGTGCTAAGGAGTTTGGACTCTCTCATACAGGGAAACTAGAAACTCTTATGATTCATTAACAGTGGACTCACCAGGATGAGCAAATGATTCAAAATTGTATAACCTTAGTTTGCAGGGTAAGACTATAGAACCCTGCGAGAGCTATCCCTGCTTTCTCTCCTTCCTCAGGAGTTCTGGCGAATCGGCTTTATCATGTTCTGTATTGTGTTTCTTGATAGGCACAGTGAAGTTCCTACCCACAGGCAGTCATCCATTAGCCAGAATTGCATCCTGAGAACTCTCAGGTGGGGCTAAGCCTGACTGAGTCACCTGCACTGGGAATCTGGACACCCCAGAGAACTGAGATTCATCCCCTTTGTTGAGATAATTTTTAAATACAGTTATGACCAAGGTCTGAGTAAAGTGTAAATTTTAAATCAGACACAATGCTCAAAACTCATGATTTATGATTCCTTGTCAGTTGTTCTCCTGAGGCTACCTATGTCACTGTAAGTGCAAGGTGGGAGGGAACCCAAAATAATAGTGTCCCTTTGCACTTATTGGTAGCTCAGGATGTGTCATCATGGAAGCGTTTATGCTATAGAAATTGAAAAGCACATAGATCAGAGACTTTCTGCAGTTTCCAGTTCACCATCAGCCTCCAGCAGACGCAATCGTATCTTCATGAGCTATTTTTTCAGTAATCCTTAATAGTATGAGGAGCCCAGAAATCCTGGAGTTTGAGAGTCATGACACAGAAAAAAAAAAATGGCCAAAGGTCAGTGGGAGGCTGTGAACTGGCCACCACTGAGGTTAAAGCCGGGGAGGCACCCGACCCACCAGGGAAGACTCACACCAGGGCCTGGCAGTGCAGAAAGCTGAACAACGGGAAACCCAAGGGACTGGAATCCAGAAGAGAGCACAGGAGTGGGCCCATTCTACCCTGAGTGTTGTCTCAGAAGATGGAATCACCCTTGGCACATGTGGTCTCCCTGCCAGAAGATGAGGAGCTGCAGCCCAAGGGCAGCCCTGAATGCCCTGACCAGCACACAGGAAGACTGGGCCCAACCAAGTATGCCCAGCCTGAGGTTGTGGAGAAGGGGCAACCAAAGTGGGACAACCCCAGCAGTTCTTGCTTACCTGCATATCCTATGCCATGGGCCTGAGCAATGTGTGGCCCATCCACCACCTGTTCCAGATGTACTCCAGAGGTGAGTGCAGTTTGCAGGGACAGCAGTGTCTGAGTAGCTGAGTGCTTCACATCTCAAACCTTCACCTTCCTGGAATCTGTATGAATTATAGGACTAGTGGATGTCACCCCCAAAGAGCTGTCCCACAACCCATCGAAGAAGGAAGATTGGGTTTTGCTTTTGCTTTCACGGACAGTGCTTTTGTGCTGTCTTAAAAAAAAAAAAAAAAAAAAAAAAAAAAAGTTTGCCTTTCCTAACTTGAAGTCAAAAAAGCTTTCTGTTCCTCCTCTGAGTTCTTAACCACAGGGTTGTTGAAGCTGTGTTTTACTTCCTTTCCTTCCTTTTTTTTTGTGTGTGTGTGTGTATAAAATGTGGTACCTAATGAGGTTCAATATATTATGTTGTTGTATTGTTGTTTTCATGACAAAAAGATTGCAGAGCTCTTTTGCTTGGATTACATCCTTGAAATTTGAGTAAGAGATGGAAAGGTTGCTAGGCAGAGGTGCCCACACTCCCACGTTGGTTAGAGCAAGCAGGCTGTCACAAAGACAAGTTGCTGTGAGCCATACCAGACCTGCTGTAGTTGCTACTTGGTACTTTGAGTTAAAATTAGACTATCTTATGACCTTTGTGTGTTAGAGCACAATTCCAAACAGCTGTGGGGAACATGGCTATGGCTCCTGCTCCCAGGTGTCTCTAAGACTAATACTCACAGGCCTCAGCCTCCTTCAACATCAACCTGAAAGTAAAACCCCAGTGTTTAAAGAGCAGGATTCCCCCTCTGCAAAGCGGGCTCTGAAATGACTATTTCCTGTTCCTAGAAGGTGTTGTGAGGAGAAATAGTAGGAAGGTGGTGGTGGTGCGGAGTGTGCTTGCATGTGATGGGGGCATCTAAACAGTACCAATGAGGGAAAAGGGAGTAAAGGCTCACAGCCTTAGGCCCACCCCCATTCCAAAGGGATAAAGCTATTGCTTTCACTTTACCTACACCTGTTACATTTCTTGGAGTCTCCCATCTGTAATTCGAGAAGACCTCTACATAGTGTCATATACGAGATTCAAAATTGTGGAGGAGGACGTGGACATGTCCAGACTGTGGCAGCACTCTCTCCTCAAGTGAAGGAACCATCTCCAACCAGGGTAATCTTGGTGAGAAGCCCAGACAGCTTCCACCTCCACCAAGAATAAGGAAAGAAGGGCTTCTGTCTGTCTGTGCAAAGTGATTGATCTCATTTGGCTATCCATGTGATAATTAGGGTAGAGGGGTAAGTCACAACTCCAAAAGCAAGAGACTTTGGACTGCAAGGAACCAAGAATCTTTTGGAGAAGGAAGAGTGGTAGGGGTGGCCCTCCCCTGCCCCCCTCCTCCTGTAGATTGCTTCATTGCCCCATGCTGGGCTTTTGAGCTAGGATTGCTGAGTATAAGCACCTGGTGGTAGGCTTGGGTAGGGAAGATTTGCTCAGCTTTTTTCTTTCCTGAACTGTTCTAGCCCACAGGCAAAACCTGAGCTACTCCTGAAGTTTTCCATCTTCGAAGGAAGACATACAAAGCCTGCTTTTGAATTTGAAGTGGGGATTGCCTGAAAGTCCAATGGAGCCTGTGAGTGATCTAGCAGGGCAAGCTTCTAAGTAGGAAATCTTTGTTGGGTATTAGCACCCATTTGCCCAGAACTCACATAGTTACAGCTGGGGTGCTGGAACAAATGACCCCTGTATTCACCTCCACCCCCACCCCCATCCGCTTCCGTAGGCTCCCCATGTCCCTGGTGTACTGGGCTGTTGGGTAGGTCTATGTCAAATAAAGTGCCAAGAGTACTTAAATGAGGGCTGTGGGTCAAGGTTGCTGGAAACCTTTTTTTTTTTTTTTTTTTTTTTTTGCTTTTCGAGATAGGGGTTCTCTGTGTAGCTTTGGAGCCTGTCCCAGCACTTGTGAATTATACCAGGCTTGCCTTGAACTCGCAGAGATCTGCATGCCTCTGTCTCCCTAGTGCTGGGATTAAAGGCATGTATCACCAAAGTCCAGCAGGGCTGCTGAAATCGTAAACATTCCTGAGCCCCAGGCTTGCATTCCCAGTGAAGTTACTATCAATCCTTGAAGCTAAAGGAGACTTCCAGTTTATCTGGTCCTGAGCCTCCAGCACTAAGATAACCGACCTGGGAAGCTCATGTGAATTTTCAGCAGCACAGGGTCAGGTGTTAAACAAGCTGTTACCATTGGCAGATATAGGCAAAGAAGGATCAGCTTGCCTGAGTAGGGAAGATGGAGACAGGGGCATTGCTGGGGTAGTGCTGTTCTTTGTAGCTAGCATCTGCAAAATTGGTTTGCCTCAGTTGGATGTAGAATATTTTTCCCCATTATCCTGCCTGCTTTTTTTGCTGGCCCATTAATATTATTATCATTACTCTGATTATTTTTGAGACAAACATTTCCTCTTTCCTTTGGAGATTGTCCTAAAACACTCTCTGTAATAAAACAGGCTTGGAATACAAACAGATCAAGTTTTGTTTGCCTCCCTAGTGCTGATGGGATTGAAGGACAATATCACCATCGCCTAGTCTATACTACATTTTTCCCTTTTCCTTGGACTGTATACTCACATTTCTTCTTCTCTTATTTTCTTTTTCTTTTCTCCTCACTCTCAATAGGAATCTAAACCTGGGTGGTAAATTCATTTTCATGTAAGACTGTGCTTTCTCAATATGAGAGCCTCCTCACAATTCTTAATGTGAAAAATGGTTTAAGTTCTCACTAGGAAACAACAACAAAAAACAAAACAAAAAAAACAAAAAGGGTATTGAAAAGTATATCATGATTGGGTGCATCTTAGTATCTTGTTGAGTTAACTAACCGAAAGACCTGGAAATGAAAACCAAAGTAGGTAGAAAAGACGACATGTGTTCCATCATTGCTGGAATTTGTCAAACAACTATGCTGGCCTTGTGAATATTAGCATTAAAATCCCTTGTCCACCCTAAAGATCCATGGCTTCTATACCTCGTTCCAACACGTGCCACAAGATATCTGTAGGTCTTTATCTTCCAGGGAGTGTGATGTCTGTTAGGAAGGCAAACATTCTTGAATGATAGATATCCAAGTAACATCATCTCAGTTGGTAAGATATTATCTCTGGGGAATGGGAAAGAACCATTTTAGTATATATTGTACTTTTTTGGGGGGAACAGAGTTGATGTTGCTCATCAATATCATCATCATACTTGTGGCTCCTGCTGCCTTCCTTTTACAAATTAATGCCTCTGCTTTCCTGAGGATAAATCAAATGGAAAGTCTAACTTGGATATGGTTAGCTTTGGAAGTGTGTTATTTTTGTTTTTTTAAGACATGTTCTGTCCCTTCATCTGTCCTCCACTACATGGAGCAGGTCTTTTTTTCTGAGAACAGATATGAAAGCATTGAGCTACTTCAAATTAGTTTACCTCTACTAATGTTGTTGCTCTCACTATACAGCAGAGACAGGGCAAGCCATGCATAAAAGTCCAGTTCTGTCAAAGAGCAAAGGGGACCTTTCTTGCTGCAGGGCTTAACAAAGCTTGGCCCTAATTCTCTTGTACTTGTAATCATGGATACATTGTGAATTTTAAAATCATTGAAATCCTGATAGTCCCCTTGTCACTCTCTAGATTTTCACTGAACTCTTGTCATTTGTTTGTTTTTGATTTATCATTTAGTGTGTGTGTGTGTGTGTGTGTGTGTGTGTGTGCATCTCATCTGCCTCCTTGCCAACGTGCCTACTCTGTTTGAGCACGAAAATGTTCAGATTTAGAGTTAGATTTAGTGCAAAAAGATAGCTTTCAATTTTTCAAGCTATGATTTTCCTGTGTAGCTCTGACTGTCCCAGCACTCAGTCTGTACACCAGGCTGGCCATGAACTCATAGGTCCTCCTGCCAATAGAGTGGTTACATTCTAGACATGTGGGGACATTTCCTGCTCCATACTGGGTTTTCTTCTTTCTTCCTTTCTTCCTTGCTTTCTTTCTTCTACCACATCAACTTCTTCCTTTCCTCCTTCTTCTCCCACTTTGACTTCTTTTTGTTTTGTCTTTCTCATCACCTTATTCTTTTACTTCCTCTTCTCCTTAGTTTCTTTTGCTCTTTCATGATGAGGCTTCTCTATGCAGGTTTACTGACCTGAGTCTGCGTTGAACTCAAACTCACACAGCTTCTTCAGTGCTGTTTCATGGCCACTGACCAGTAATTTTGCCTTTCAATTCTTTCCATCTAGACATTTAATTTTTTAATTACTTACCACTTTGTCTTTTTGTCTGTGCACTCATGTAAATCCAGATCCTCCGACCTCCCTAAACAAGCAAAAATAACTAGAGATAAATAATTAACCTGGCCTTCATACAGGTAAAAATCAAAAATAAATGAAGAAGATCAAAGGGAGCTTGGCCTGGGGTTCAGATGAAACTTCCTGAATTGCTGGACAGCTGAACTAGTCTAGTAGTGTATGCTTACACAGAACAAAAAAGTTGTGGTGCTTGTTTGAACTTGGGTTAGTATGTGAAGAAACACAGATTCTGTTTCCAAAGTGAATCTTTCTTTGTCCACCTTTATTTATTTCATAAGTAAAATCAGAGAACCGGTTGGCATGGAGCTTATATTGCCGGTCCCCCAGGCACACAGGGTTTGGAAGCATTCTGCATACACACCCCATTCCATTGGCTTCTGCTGTATCATACAAGTGCATAGTCTTCTACCAATTTACACACACACTCACACACACACACAAGCACACACAAACAACACACACACACACACACACACACACACACACAAATATTAAAGAATAGGGCCCAGGATCATAGACTATAAATTCTTGGTAGCATGTAGTGCCCTCTTTAGGTAAAAGGGCATACCTGCAGACAGAATACTCATGCATAAAATCAATATAGGAGCATTTAACTTTTAAATCATTATTACTATTATCATCATTATCTTTACTATGATTATTTTTGAGACAACATTACCTCTTTCCTTTGGAAACTGTCCTAGAACACGATCTGTAATAAAGCAGGCTTGCAATCCAAACAGATCAATTTTTGTTTGCCTCCCTACTGCTGATGGGATTGAAGGCCAATGTCACCAACAGACCATAGTGTGTTCTCCTTTTATCCCTTTTCCTTTTTCTGTAAACTCCCATTTCTTCTCTCCTATTTTCTTTTCTTTCCCCTCACACACAATAGGAATCTAAACCTGGGTGGTGTTTTCCTTTACACGTAAGACGTGCTTTCTCAATATGAGTGCCTCCTCACAATTTTTCACGTGAAAATTGGTTTTTCGTCTCACTCAGGAAACACAAAGAACAAAAAGGACCTTGAAAAGTACAAAATATGATTGCGTCCATCTCGGTATCTCGTTGAGTTAACTAACGCAAAGTTGTGGAAATGAAAACCAAAGTAGGCAGGGTAGCCGGCAAGTGGCCCATCACTGCTAGAATTTCTCAAACAACTGTGCTGGCCTTGTGATTTTTAGCATTATACTCCCGTGTTCACTCTTACTCTCCATGGCTCCTTTACCTCCTTCCAACATGTGACAGAAGACATCTGTGAGAGTTTATCTTCCAGAACGAATGTTCTCTGTCAGGAAGACAAACATTCTTGAATGATAGATATCCAAGTAACATCATCTCAGTGGACAAGGTATTATCTCTGAGGAATGTGAATGAACCATTTAAGTATATATTGTACTTGTTTTTAGGGAACCAGAGTTGTTGTTATTCATCAACATCCTCATCATACTTGTGGCTCCTGCTGCCTTCCTTTTACAAATTAATGCCTCTCTTCTCCTCTCATGAGGGTAAATCAATGGATAGTCTAACTAGGACATGGTTTTCTTTGGAAGTGTGGGATTATATTCCTCTTTGCTGAACCTGGACCATTCAGGGAGGACTGAGAGTTGCTGTATTCACTGGAAAGTTAACCAAGTATTGATGATGGCTTTTCATAAGCATACAGCTGGAGCCCACTGTGCATAAAATCAATACCCTATATATCCTCACCTGGGTCATCACAGGGCCATTGCTAGCTGAGTGTGGTTGGATATAAAGAAACGAATCACTTACAGTCAGAGAGTTCTGCTCCCTTGTCTTTTCTTTTTATTTTATTTCATTTTATTGTTTATTTTGATTATTTGGCCAAATGAATTCTATGCATCTTTGCAGATTGTCCTGGAACTCACTCTTGAGACCAGACTGGCTTCAAGCACACAGAAAACAGCTTGGCTCTGCCTCCCAAGGGCTGGGATTTATGATGTGTGACACAAACCCACAGTTTTTATTTTATTTTGGTTTTGGGGGAAGGGAGTATGGTGGGAATGCTTTATCACTTCTTTCTTTAGATCCTTCAGGTTTGATTTCATACAAAGTGTTCTGACCACAGTTTCCCTTATTTACACAACTTCATCCTCTCAGCCAAATCCACATGGTGTTAGCATTAGGCTTCTTGTTCTCTCTCTTTCACACCCTGCTGTGTTAAAGCATCAGCTGTAATTACTTTTCACCATGGATCTTGGAATTGTCAGTTTTTAGATTATGCATGTGGTTTAGCCATGCACATGATTAAAATCAGTGAAATATGAGTACCACCTGCCAGTGCAGAAGAAGTTTTACAAGGATTTCAACTTATAGGAAGACTACGTCAAGAAAGGGCAAGCTCTTTTCCCTGGGGTTATAGCCTTTACAATTGGTGCTACATAACCAAAGCATTACACAGAATCAAGCCAACTATCAAATAACATAGCCAATCATTCTGTTGTACTCATAGTGATATTAATAGAGGAAAGTAGAGAAAGATAGAGCGAAAATTTAAGGACGAGGCTTCATTTCCAGCAGAAGTAAAATATATGAAACTTAAAATAAAAAAAAAATAAAAACAAAAAAACAAGAAAAGGCCTGGGAGATGGCTTAGTAGTGGACAGACTATCTGTCCTTTTTTTTTTATTTTTTACTTTCAGCATTTCTCTTTATAGCCATTTCTTTTCTAGAACTCAGACTGATGTCCTGGTGAGCTGACAAATCTCCACTTTCAGATTTTTGATAACAGAGTCTTGATTGATCATCTGTCACTAAAAGTTGGAATTTTGTTACTTTTTTTGAATATATGAGACCTGAGAACAATAGTAGCAGAAAAATACTCAGGAATCAGTTGGTGTTCTGCTTTCGGGACTGTGTGACCTTTTTTGTCTTGATGTTGTTTGGTTTTGGTTTTGTTTTTTGTTTGTTTTTGTATTATTTGTCTCCATATTTACATTTCCTCCACTGTCTCTCCCTTCCTTCCTTCTTCCTTTCATTACTTTTTGAAACTGTTTTTTTTGTCTTTGTACCTTGAGAGCTGTCTTGAATCTCATTTTTTAGGCCAGGCAGAAATGAAAGTTGGAAATCAACCAGACTCTCTGCCTCTGCAACACTATGCACCAATCTCCACTGGCATACTCAGGTATGCATGTGCCACACTTTCCAGTTAAACATTGGTTGACGAGGGAAAGCCTGCATTGCTAATAGGAATTCAGTTATTTTCAGGTTTATGAGGAAAATTAAATTTTATTTTGTTTACTTTATATTTTCACTTGTTTTTTTAAGACAGGTCATGTCCCTTTATCTGTGCTCCACTACATGGTGCAGGTCTTCTTTCTGAGAACAGATATGAAAGCATTGAGCTACTTCAAATTAGTTTACCTCTACTAATGTTGTTGCTCTCACTATACAGCAGAGACAGGGCAAGCCATGCTTGAACGTCCAGCCCTGTCAAAGAGCAAAGGGGACCATTCTTGCTGCAGGGCTTAACAAAGCTTGGCCCTAATTCTCTTGTACTTGTAATCATGGATACATTGTGAATTTTAAAATCATTGAAATCCTGTTAGTCCCCTTGTCACTCTCTAGATTTTCACTGAACTATTGTCATTTATTTGTTTTTGATATATCATTTAGTGTGTGTGTGTGAGTGTTTGTGTGTGTGTGTGTGTGTGTGTGTGTGTGTGTATGTGTGCATCTCATCTACCTCCCTGCCAACGTGTCTACTCAGTTTGAGCATAAAAATGTTCAGATTTAGAGTTAGATTTAGTGCAAAAAGATAGCTTTCAATTTTTCAAGCTATGATTTTACTGTGTAGCTCTGACTGTCCCAGCACTCAGTCTGTAGACCATGCTGGCCATGAACTCATAGGTCCTCTTGCTACCAGAGTGGTTACATTCCAGGAATGTGGGGACATTTCCTGCTCCATACTGGGTTTTCTTCTTTCTTCCTTTCTTCCTTGCTTTCTTTCTTCTACCACATCAACTTCTTCCTTTCCTCCTTCTTCTCCCACTTTGACTTCTTTTTGTTCTTTATCTTTCTCATCATCTTCTTCTTTTACTTCTTCTTCTCCTTAATTTCTTTTGCTCTTTCATGATGAGACTTCTCTATGCAGGTTTACTGACCTGAGTCTGCGTTGAACTCAAACTCACAAAGCTTCTTCAGTGCTGTTTCATGGCCACTGCCCAGTAATTTTGCCTTTCAAGTCTTTCTATCTAGCCATTTAATTTTTTAATTACTTAACCCCTTTGTGTTTTTGTCTGCGCACTCCTGGAAATCCAGATCCTCCGACCTCCCTAAACAATCAAAAATAACTAGAGATAAATAATTAACCTGGCCTTCATACATGTAAAAATCAAAAATAAATGAAGAAGATCAAAGGGAGCTTGGCCTGGGGTTCAGATGAAACTTCCTGAATTGCTGGACAGCTGAACTATTCTAGTAGTGTATGCTTACACAGAACAAACAATGTGTGGTGCTTATTTGAACTTGGGTTAGTATGTGAAGAAATTCGGATTCTGATTCCAAAGTCAGTCTTTCTTTTTCTACCTTTCTTTATTTCATAAGTCAAATCAGAGACAATATATCAATGCACATAATAAAATAAATGTGTTTTTTAAAAAGTTAGAAGGTGTAAATGCTCACTCAATCCAGGGAAATAATGCCCACCCTGCCTTGAGAATTCTTTTCCTCACTTGAAGCAACCCTTGGAATCTCTGCTGGGCAGAATGAATTCATCCACAGAGCCCTCTTGAGGCTCTTCCAATGTAATTCTACAACAGAGTTTGTCAACCTTCCTAATGCTTCCTTCTTCCTGGCATGCCGATCCCAAACCATAACATAATTTGTTACTACTTCACAATCGTAAATATTCAAGTTGTGAATGCTACAAAAATGTCAGTGTTTTTTAATGGTCATAGGCAACCCCATTGAGAGTGTCATTTGAACACCCAAAATGGTCCATACAAAGATGTTGAGAACTGCTATTCTAGAGTGTCCTGCAGGATCCTCTCTGTGTGTATGGAGATAATGGTAAACCTTGCAAAATCTAATGAGTCTGTTGCATAGAAATATAAAAATTTCATCCATTAAATCTCAGAATAAGGATAAAATTGTATTTTAGGTTCCCACAGAGGAAAAGACACTAGCAGCATCTCCAATAGACATGGGGGCAGGTGGAGATACCTGCAGGATGAGATATTCAAATGGATGATGAAGAGCTGGTACAGGTCTTGAGGGGAGCCTGTATGAGGCTGTGGAGTGTCCTTTGAATTGAAGGCAGAAAGGTGAATGCTGACAATTCCTGGCATCCTGCTAGTTGTGAGGCATTGGGGAGCAAAGCTTTTGCTTCAACAACAAAGGGCCACATCACCTGTTCTTTTACTTTCTGGTGAAGTGATTGCCTGTGTCCCTGGGAAACCTTCCTTGCTGCCTCTGATATTTGTTTTAGTTGTGGATTTCCAAGAGATGGACTATTGAAGTCCAGTCTGACCCTAAAGTTTATATAATGAAAGATAATTTTGGACTCCCAGACTTGGGTTCACCTTCTAGAGCTGAGATTGTTCAGGACACTTGCTAGTTTCTCCTCTTAATGCTGATCTTGCTTTATGTACTGGACTTGGTGAGAGTCGTACCTGAGAACTTGTTTGTGTGACACAGCCTTTCCTCCAGTTTGGGTTCTTTTTAAACCAAAGCAAAGAACTGGGGGCCTCCACTTACCCAAATGGGACTGAGCTAGGCTACCCTTTCACAGAAAAATGTGGTCTCACTGGAGACCTCAGCACCAGTGCTGTTTCTATGGTGAGAAACAGCAGTGTTATTCGGCCTCCCCCAAGGCAAGGTGAGCAGTTATTGCCCAGCTCCATAAGCATCTTTTCCTCTCAACCTCTTGAGTTAAAAGAAGCAACAAGGACAGTGTTTTCCCTTCTGCCCATCCCTTCCAGAGAAAGAGGGAAGCTCAAAAAAATTCAGTGAGTTTTATTGGTGGCATAGACAGCTACCCCTAGGTCCTCCACGGTTGTTGAAGTCAGAGGTTTTAAGGATGTCTGCCTTCTGCTGATGGCATGAGACATGTGGATTAGGAAGCTTGGAAGACTTACCTACCATTGGCCCAAGCAACGTGGAAAAAGTCAGCTGCCAGCTTTTCCATGGTCCTTAGAACCCTTGGCAGCAGTTGAGATGAAAGGCAGTATTGCTCAGTAGCTAGTGTTGCAACTTTTGTGGGTGGAGCTTCATCAGTGTCTTGGAGGAAATGTGTGTTGCCAGCAGCTGGCCTGTCTTTCTGTTATGAGAGCTTTTTAATTAAACATTTTAAATGCCTTATTCTCTAGATCTCTAAGCATTTGAGGGCTGTCTTACTGTTCAGCATACCTTAGTATACAAAATTTGTGTTTAGTTACTTGCCTTAAACACATAGGTGACTGAGTGATGGTTTATCCCTGTAATTAATTAATGTGTCTGGAAAACTGGATAAAAGCTGAGAGTCTGTGGAGGGATGTTTTACTCAGAGCCCTGCAGCCTGACTGTAACTGGTTTTAACTTAGTCGGTTAGACTTACACTTGTAAAGGACAAAGAGGTACAGAAAACTCCCTTTGATAATAGAGGATTAACCTTTATAAACAGCTTACAGGAAGGACTGTATGGCATAAATATTTTGTTAGTTTAAATAGACCTCTGTCCACTGGCCCACTTGCTCAAGTATGACATGAGGTTGTCCTGTGTCCTGAAATGTGTGGAAAAAACTATCAGCATGAAGGAGCATAACAGGTTTCCTCGCTAGAGCTCCAGAGTGGTAAATACATATTTAAAAATATTACAGTTACTTAAAGGCAGAATGTTATAGACAGTTACCACAGAAGTATGTCATTTTAGGCTGCAAATAAGTATTAGGGTCTTTTTGGACATCTGAAAATTTACAATATGCTGTAATTCACATTAGCTGTCAATTTAATGACTGAGTTTTCATCCATTGTGCTTTGGTTACATCTGTGTGAGATTATGTTGATCAACATAGGGTGAACCAGGTTGAACTGCGCTGCATAAAGAAGGTACTGTGAGCAAGTGAGAGAACCAGAGATGAGCTGACAACTGCATTCCTCCACAGTTTCTTCCCACTGTCCTGCTTGAGTCACTGCTGTAATTCTCATTAGGGACAATGGCCTGGAGTGTAAGCTAAGTAAGCCCCTTTCTGGCCTGCTTTGTGTTTGGTCAGTGTTTTAGCACAGCAACAGAAGCAGCCAGAATGGTAAGATACGATTTTCTTCTTTTTAACTGTGGTGAAGTAAATATATGTTTTCTTTATTGTCATCTTATTTGTTCTTTTTTCCAAGATAGGCTCTTAGCAATGCAGTCCTTTCTGGCCTTGAACTTGTGACTCCTGTCTCAAGTTTATGAATGCTGAGCAAGGCGTGTACCATCCCACTGGTTTGTAATTTTCACTAATTAAATATGAGATGGTTACATTTAAGTTTCTTTATCTATATTTATTTGTTTTGAGGCAGGGTCTTGCTTTGTAGCCAAGGCTAGCTTGGAGGTAATAGCAGTCATCGGTCCATACTTCCAAGTGCTACAATTATAAACTTGCACTACACATAGCTACCTAAATGTATGGGGCTTTTTTGTAAAAGTAAAAAATGATATATGTTTAGGCTTAAATTTTGTGATGTTCAAAACAATTTTGTTGTTTCTTTAAAGAGTTAATTTTTAAAATTTTTCCGTATAGTTAGGTTTTTCATTCAAAACTTCCTAAAAATTTGAGAAGCCCATGCATGACATTAGACACTGTGACCTCAAAACTGGGGTGGATGAAGGAGGGTTGGATGTTAGATACTAGGCAAGGCCTAATCTAGAAAAGTATCTTTTCTTTTTCGGTCCCCCATCTACTCCTCAAAGGGAAAAGACCTATTTTCAATAGTCTACTAACTCTGACAAACCAAGCTGAGAAAGCAGTAAGGCACTCCATCATGGATCAAGAATGATCAAATTATCCCACCACAAGTAGTGGCCTCGAAAAAGCCAGTTCATACACCTGCGATGGATCCTGATTTCACTGACAGGGGCCCCTCAGCATATCAGTCATATAAATGTCACCCATATTCAGGGAGTCTAGTTTGGTGCCATGAAGTTTTCACAGCTCTCTGTCCACAGTCTGTGATCATATGAGTGACAGTAGGAGGAAATATACCTTTTTTTTTTCTTTAGAGTTGGCTTTTCACTGTTAGATGAAGTATGACTCTATGGGTCACACAATTGAGGTTTCTTATCTTCAGGGTGTTGCACAGTGTCATTAGTCAACTTCCTGTTGCCACTGTCTTAAGCTTTTAGGACTATAACTTCCAGAACCTTAGCTGCCTGTATGCTGCCATAATGATGATTAATTGAACCTCTGATATTTTAACTGAGACTCCTCAATTAAATGATTTTATTGTTTGTTCTTGTTTTGTTTTTAAAAGTTGTCATGGCCTGTGTTGTCTCTTCACAACAATACAAACCTCACAAAGACAGAAGTTACTACCAGGGTCTGGGGTCTTGCTGTGATAGGCTGGGCCTATGATATAGTTTCCTAGATGAGTTCTCAGTAGTGTTGTTCTGCAAGCTTTCCTCTCCCTTTATGACACTTCATTGTGATTTTTTTCAGGGCTATAAGCAATTTGAAGAGCCAAGAAATGGTGCATGTTTAACTCCCATTCATTTCCCACTAAAATGACTAGGTGAATACAGCATGAAGACCATGTCATGATGTAAGTGTGAGAAGTACCAGGATTTTATAACTATATTGGAAAAGAAGAAGCCATTTCTAATGTGAGTATCACACTTACTCTTTTACACATGTATGGGTTATTTTAGGATGCAGTGACCTATGATGATGTGCACATCAATTTAACTCAGGAAGAGTGGGCTTTGCTGAATACGCCCCAGAAAATGGTCTACAAGTATGTGATGCTGCACACTTAGAGAAATCTCACTGCTAAAGATAAGATTGCATTTTCCTTCTTGCTTGAAAATAAGGGGACAGGTATCCTTGCTTATTGATACTATTGTCTAATTTCAATTGAGTAAAGACAAAATTAGTTGAATAAGGCATAGTTCTTAGAATTTTTTAATATATTAACTTACATTCTGTACTATTTCGATTAATATATGATATATATTCTGGTCTTATATTTCAGGCTACTTTTGGGAAGAATTTACTATTAAAGAACATTGTCAACATTCTAGAAAAAGTGAATGGTAAATACATTAATTTATACAAATTAACCTCTGAAACAATTTTAATTTTTCATGCAACTTTTACATAAAAACAACAGTGTACATAAGCACAGCTTAAATTTATTGATTTTTCTTAATTTCTCACAAACAAGTACCTAAATGTCACATAGCTATTCTGTGTTTTCAAGGAATTCCTGTGGAAAAAAGACAAGGATACAATGACTAAACACATACCACTGTTTGAATTATAGCCCCATGAAAGATATGCTGTTTTTGCAAGACCCAGTTTCTCTGTATAGCAGTGCCTGTCCCTGGCTTTTATTCTGTACACCAGGCTGCCCTTGAACTCAAACATTTACATGCCTCTGCCTCCTGAGGGCCGGGATCAAATTTTCACCTTTGGGAAATACAAAACAATTTGGGATACATGAGGAATAGTTATTACAAATCGATGAGCCTCTGAATAATCATATCAGGGTAAATTGAATGGCACTGATGTTTCTGCAGTGAGAACAAGAGGTACGGGTGTTGCTGCCTTATTTGAGACAGCAGGCATACAGATATTTAGGGGCTTGTATGGGAAACTTAGTAGGTATAGGCATCTGCACCTCCATGATATATGCCTGAAGACATGAGCTCAATCACCAGAACACATCCATAGAAGATATATCTTATGGCATCTGCATTCCTCAAATGCACATCGTGAGCAAACATAATGATAAATAGAAAGAATATTTAGTCATTCTTACTGGGATAGCACAGGTTCTTCGTGATTTTGATTATTTAGAGATCTTTCTGCAAAATTTGAATTTATGTGAGTTTTAACATCCTAGTTAGTTTTGTTGTGTTGAGTTTTGCTTTATTCCGATTGGCTCCAGACCTTTACCAACCATTTTCTTTATCACAGGAAATTCTGGATAGGGTTATTACTGAAGAGGAGGGAAGCCTCTTGAGACAGCTTATCAAAAGCATATATGTTGCAATCTTGGCATTGTGCTGACCTTGCCCCCAAACTATGGGCAGGACATGCATGCCCAACATGGCCACACCATGGATACCTCTTCTCTCCCTCTTCTCTGCTCTGTGTTGGCTAACTTTTTTTCACCACCCTTCTTTTCCCTCCAACAATGAACTCCAGGTGGCCTCATTGAGTTTCTTGTTTGTGTTTCATTGCTAACTGCTGTAGCAAATGAACAACAATATCCATCTTTCAGGAAGAATTGAGTACCCTTTGTAGTGAGTTACAAGGGAAGCCAAATTTCAGGTGTGTCAGTTCAGATTGATTGGGAGCTGGTGGGTATCTAAGACAGAGGAATATGTTTTGAGTTTAGCAATGCAAATGGAAGCATTCTACTTGGAGGAGTGATATATATGACAAAAGTGGAAGGAAGTTACTGTATTCACTCTTTTTACAATATTTCTGTTTTATAGAGCATAATAATATATTCTTAAATTTTTATCTATCTATTTATTTATTTTTTATAAACAAGTCCATTTAAATGAAAACAAACATGTATAGACAATATTTGGGAATTTGGACATCGTTCTTTCCAAACTACTTCCTGCTGGTAAGGGGTGCTGTCTTAGGGGGATTCTAAGAAGATGCATAAATCCTGGCTGTAGTCTGTAAGTCTGCATTGTCCAGCTGTTTTGAATGTAGGATCACCTGGTACTCTGTTTCAGGCAGTCTGGCTTGATCAAACCACATTAGTCTGGAAGGAATCCACAGCTTTTCATTTTCTGTGGAAACAAAAATAGAAATCCTTTTGCCCAATAACTTGTCCTTGACCTTAAATTTTGGAGTCAAAGCATTTTTTTATTTAATTGATTATTTTACATGTCAATCCCAGTCCCCTCTCCCTCTCTCCCTCCCTCCCTTTTTCCCTCTCTGCCCTCTCACATGCACCCTAATCACCCTCCCCTCCCATCCCCCCCACCCGAACTCCATATATAGGGGATTGTCATCCATTTTGGGTCATGTAGGCCTGACAGGTCATGTGAAGTAGAGACTATGGCTTTGGGTCTGTGTCTCCACTCCACCACTGGTTAAGCTCTCTGACTTGGGGCAAGTCATTTAATACCTCTGACTGTTTCGTCTGCAATAGAAAACAAAAAGAAATCCCTGCTACTCCACCCCCACAAGCTTAAAATACCTATCCCAGAACTTTTCACCTTCAAACATTAAAGAAAGCAGGCACAATAGAGCAGAAGGCACTCAGGCTATTTATGCTTCAGATTATACGTTTCCCCCACCCCACCCCTGTCTGCTTCCCCCCATGCCTAGTTCCAGTCTATTGCTGATGGATATTTGTGTTGTTCCAGTTTGCGGCTACTATGAACAGAACTAGTGTGTACATCTTAGCATGTTCCTATCTCTCTCTCTTTCTCTCTCTCTCTTTCTCTCTCTCTCTCTCTCTCTCTGTGTGTGTGTGTTTGTGTATGTGTATGTGTTTGTGTGTGTGTGTGTTTTAAACAAGCATTTATTGGGGGCAGGAGCCACAGAATGAGTTGAAGTCAGAGACAATTTGTGGGAGCCAAGCAAGTGACCTTACCATTTTACTGGCCCTGCCGTTCCGTTCCAGTTTTAGACTTTTGTGTGGACTTATGACTGTGCACTGATGTTTCCATTTGCCTGTTGATTTCCCTGACAACTGACAAGTCTGCAACCTGTTCACTTGCTTACTGGGCCATCAAAAGAGCACGGGGTTTCTGAAATGTCTGCCTGAGCCCTTGATAGGTTTATACTGGGCTGTCTTTTTCTACTGATTTGCATTTGTTTCCCTACTTTGGCTAATGGCCCTATGTCTGCTTTATATACCAACTATTTCATTACTTACTGTGTTGCCTTTCTGGCCCATTTTAAGTGTATTCTGTTGGAGAGAATTCTTAACTTCAAGAAAGTTCAATTTGTGCTGGAGATGTGTGTAGCTCAGTGTTTAGAGTGCTTGCCTAATATGCATTCGACCCTGGGCTTTATTCCTAGCTCTCCATAAACTGTGTATGTATGGTGGTATATACCTATAATCCCAGAACATGGGAGGTAGAAGAAGGAAGATCAGAGGTTCAAGATCATCCTCAGCTACACAGCTACATAGCAAGTTCAAGGCTAGCCTGTTATTGGAGACCCTATCTCAAAAAGTAAACAAGTAAGCAGAAGGAATAGAGTTTAGTTTCCAGCATCCATATGGTGAGCTCACTACCACCTGTAGCTCCAGGTGTAGTAGGGGATCTGATGGCTTCTTTTTTTTTTTTTTTTTTTTTTGAGTGCACCTGTATGCATGTGCTTGTATATACACACAGACATATACACAAAAATAAAAATAAATATTAAAAACACACAAATCTATCAATCTTTTTTAAATAGTTGTCTTCATGACCCTTTTTTCCCTTCATGTCTTACTTTACACAATCTTTTCCTACCAGGATAGTAGTAGATGCCTTTAATTCTAGCACTTGAGAGACAGAAGAATCTGTGAGTTCGAGACCAGCCTGGTTTAACATAGTGATTACAGAGAGATCCTGTCTCAAAAAACAAAAACAAAAAGCAAACAAAAACAAAACAAAACAAAAAATCCCAAACAACAACAAAAAGCCCAACTTCTTCCTTATCAAGTCCAAGTTTATGAAGATATTCCTGAGGAGTCAACCCCTTCGCAAAGCTAATCTCAGCAGTGAATGAGTTACTGCCTACAAACTGCCCTTCACTGAACCTGGATCTCAAGGATTCTGCTAGGCTGGCTGGTTAAACACTGCAGGGATCCTCCTGTCTCCATATTTTCCCTCTCCTCAGTATTTGGAGAAATAGTCATGTGCCACTGTCCCTGACCTTTTACCCAATGAGCCATCTCCAGCCCCAGCCATCCTGGTAGAGGGTCTACCTAACGGCACGATGGTGAATAGTTTGTATAAAACAGCTGTTGCTGCCTCCAGCTATGTACTTATGTTTTGGGTATCACAAATAAGTTCTCCTATAGGATTCTTAGCCACATAGTGACATTTAGGAACTGGACACCTCAGAAAGATACCCAGGACAGTTACCATGGGATTTGTTGGTACAATGGTGGCAGTGCCCTTCTTTTAGTCCTTACCCCAGGGACCAGGCCAGCATCTGGTCTTAGCTGCCTTGGGAAGCGATCCCAATATGTGAGGCCCAGTAACTGAAAATCTCTGCCTTTGTGTCTCTGTGGTGTGTTTGTGTGTGTGTGTGTGTGTATAATATAAAAAACTACCCAGTCCAAGTAAATGCAAATAAAGTAGTCACATCACCACACCACCCTAAACATGCACTTGGTAACTTTTATCTGAGATGATTCATTGAGTGAAGGGCTACTATACTTACAAAGAGGGTGGTCGTGGGTGACCTCTACTCGGAGAGAGTGATGTACTGTGGGAACATTAATGGTAGACTGACAGATATATATTACCTTTTTGCAGAAAAATCTCTCATCTGCTTGTGCAAATACCCCAATTTTGTGCTATTTTGAGCTTCCAATATATCACTGGTTGGGGTTGGGGAGAAGACATTTAGTGGCAAACCATCATGTTGAGTTCTCACCATGCAGGTACAGTGACATGGGTAGCCACAAGAGCTTAGCCTATAGTAAAGAGTAGCAAATAACTGGAAATGATTTTTAACTTTTACTTCTGCTTTAGATATTTATACAATAACTTAGTCCTCAGCAATGACTGTATTTAATAAAACAAATTCTCAAAATCCCTCCACATGCCCTAACTGGTTACTCAGAGCTCTGTAGAGGATTGGGCAGTAGAGCAAACTTAGCTCTTTGATGTGTTTGTTTCTCTTTTGGGTGCTTGGTGTCCCAGAAGCTGAGTTTTCAGACAAGCTTTAGTGCTCAGAGAAGCCTACTCTGGCTTGTGGGAGAACCCTTTCTTCAGACTTTACTTTTACAGCATCTATGACAATCGCAACACTGAAGTTCATGTTATGCACTTTCCTAAAGAGGAGAAGAAGGGGCCATGACTGCATGGGTGTGGGCCACTAAGTGCATCCCGAGATTCTAAATTCTTACCTTATTAATATGAAGGCCATGCAGCTTTCAATCATTTGCTCATCTTGCTGATTTTCATTGTTACCTAACTACTATCTAGAGCTTCTAGTTCCCCACAAGATAAAGTCCAAACTCACTCCTTAGCTTTGTTTGGAAAGTTTTGAGGATTTTTTTTTAAATGAGCCCTGAGGAATTTGACCCTTGCATACCTGGGTTCTAGAAAACAGAGTTTTAACTCTTAAGTCTAAAAATACATAGCATTTTGCTGCAGGTGAGAAACCTACCTCTAAGGATGAATAGGACATATCAGCCACAGTCCCAAAGGAACACATACAATTCACTTTTCAGAACAAATGCAGTTCTGCAGCGCCTGGGGCACCAAGAGCTAGCTCAGTGCTTAAGTGCAGTTAGAGGACCCCAAGTTCAGTTCCTAGCACCCACATGGTGGTTCACAACTATCTGTAATTCTTTTAACAAGGGATCTGATACCTTCTTCTGGGTTCTGAAGGCTCCTGTCACTCAGGAACAAATGCATGCACATTTAATAAATAAAAAATTTTGAAAGTAAAACTGAAACATTGATATTAGTATGTATATGGAGCTATTGTTTTTCTTATGTATTTTTAGATAGATATTAATAATTTTAAAAAGGCTCTTCTCCTGTATTTCCTAGGTCATATGTCTCACACTAGGTACTCTGACATTTTCAGAAGCTTCCCAAATCCTTATAGTCTCCAGGATTTTAATATTACGTCCAAAGTAGCCTCACTACAGTAACTAGTGTACATCACATCTTCATTTGGAATTTCATTTGCCAAGTGTTCCTCAACACCACAAACTTGCAGCTCAGCCTATTTTTTGTCAAGAAAGAGCCTGGAATTTATTGTTAATTATGACAATCATTTAGCCACTTGTAGCTGGTGGCTTCTGTGTGTGGACTGGAAAGACATAGAACATCATTGTGCAATTTCCACTAGGCCTGGCTTGGAAGTTCAGTGATAACACCTGCCATGCAGTATTCCTCTCTATGTTTAGACTGCAGGCAGCTGCGTGGGATGGAGCCCTACGTTGCATGCTGCACTGCTTCCTCAGAAAAGGATGTGACTTTCTCATTGCCTCTGCTCCTTTTTTGGGTGCTGACCAAGGACATGTCAGGGTTCTCCAGAGCTACAGCACCTCATCCTCTGCCAGGAAGGTCAGTAACATGTATCAAAGGTGACTCCATCCCTTAAGGCAACAATCACTACAGGATGGGAAATTCATGTGCCTTCATCAGACCTGGGCTCCTGTTTCACATTTCTGTCTCATGGGCTCCAGGTTCGGATGTCTCACCAAACCCTGCTTCTGGCCCTCCCTGTTTTTCCAAAGTTTCCATCTCTGTCTAGACCTCACAGGTAGTCCATCAGTTTAAACATCTTGCTCCTACCCACATTTCCCCCTTCCTTCTGCAGTACAAACCCCAAGAGCTCTGGATCCTTGGGCAAGCCCAGATGCAAGATGTCAGCATCTCTGTTAGAGGTGTTGACCTGTGGCTCTGGGTCATCTTATCTCTGTGTGCCTCAAATGATACTTCCCACATCTCTTATCCCACTTATTGCTTAGCAAAGGTCCCATATAATTACATAGATGGCTAAGGGGAAACTCTCTCCTATCTGAAGATTACTTTCCTTTCCTGTTATCTTCGGCATGTGCTCTCACTTCTTTCTTGGGCTTCAGGAACTCCCTAACAGTCACCTTTCTCTTCGTGGAATTACTTATAGATCTCTTTCTCCTCCATGTTCCCTACCTTTCTCTGTTTACACATACCCTCAAGGTCTACTAACAACTTTTAAAACCTCTTAGGTCTACAGGCCACCAACTCTTTATATAAATTTGTAGCCTACATTTGTAGCCTCTGTTCATCACTCTGTTTATGCATTTATTTATTTATTTATCTATTTATTTATTTATTTTACAAAGGAATATGGTGGTAATGACATCTAGGTCTCTACAGATCCTTCCTTACTTTTCTGTAAATCCACTAAGCACAAACTCCTGAAAACATCTTAATTTTATCTACATTCAAACTTCACATTATGGGAGTGGTTTTTCTTTGGTAACTGACTTCTGCCTCACATTTACATTGGTGTTAGAGCTATAGTTTCAGAGTTTTTCTTTCATTCTTACTTTATTTTTTATGCCAGTACTTATACAATTAAATGCTTTATACTTAAATGCTTTGCTACTGACATATATTTGGATTACTTACAGTTTCATGCTGTTATGAAAAATGTTGCTTTTTTTGTTTGTTTTGTTTTGTCTTTCAAGACAAGGTTTCTCTGTGGCTTTGGAGCCTATCTTAGAACTAACTCTATAGATTAGGCTGGCCTGGACCTCAGAGATCTGCCTGTCTCTGCCTCCTGAGTGCTGGGACTAAAGGCATGAGCCACCAATGCCTGGCAAATTGCTCATATTCTTACATAGTCTGGTGAAGGAAACATTGTTAAAAATTCATCACCAATACAAAGAACAAAAGAAAGGTTGAGTGTGATGGAATGCCTGTAATCCAGCACTCAGCAAGGCAAAGGAACAAGGATCATTCCAAATTTGAGGAGAGTCTAGGGTCTAATTGTTTCATTTTGAGATAATATTATTCTTTCTATATTTTCCTCTGGTTATTTGTAGAGTATTGTTTAATTTAATCTTCATATGACATATGTATGTGCACACAGTGACAGGATAAAATTCACTTATATAATAGTTGTACTTGTTATTGACAAAATTTAGGGGAAAAATGCATGCTTTTTGAAAAGTATATAACCTTTCTCAGTCTATATTTTGCATTTTGAAAATGGGGTACAGTCAGTCCTGACTCTTCTCTGAACAATTCCAAGCAATTTAGATTATGTAAAAAAAAAAAGTATTAAGAGGCAGACAGTCCCCAGGGCAGCAAGAAATTGCTAGCCAGAACTGAAGGCAAGGTGGCAACCATAGAGTTGGGTCTGGGGTGACAGCTACAGGCTCTGGCTGTTTCCTGCTGTTTCTGCTGTGAGACTGACAAAGCTGAGGAAAGAAAAATCAAACAATTATAAGATTGAAAGCAAAGAGGTCTTAATCTAAAAACAATGTGGGGGAAATGCTACAATAAACATCTATTTCTTTAACATACAGACATAAAAATGCATAGCTCTCTAAGACTTCAACTAAGATAACTTCAGTATAGTGTGTTGCTTTATGTGTATACTCACCTCCAAAGGACAACTGGGAAAAGAGTATAAGTAGCCTGGATCATTTTCTGTGAATTGACGCTGTGGAATCTGAAATAATTAGGTGGTATACACAACACAAAGTGGACATTGTTTGCTCAGAAAGGCCCAAATGGAACAAATATATTTTCCAGGTCAGTTCAAGCAGATGTAGGAATAAGCTTATTTAGAAAACACTCTGGCTTCTCACCATGATCACTCACCTGATTGAGATGGGTTTGGCAAGACCCAGCCACGTGTTATGGAAACAGGGGACTGAGAGAACCGTGGTGAGGCCTTCAGAGATTTTGTTGGTCTTGGCTAAATTTACTCCTTCACCTCAACTATTTTTGATGGGAACAAGAATCAAGACTAACTTGAAGGCATGGTCTGCTGGGGAAAATAGCTGGAACACTGTGGAAATATTTTCCAGGGTCAAAATGTTGTTGGGGCCATGCTGGCTCCACTAGTAAGCCCCAAGGAGTATCACTGATTCCTGCTGGGCTGGTGTGTTTGCTCTTTCATCTCACAACAGCAGAAGCTATAAGACCCACGTTGCCAGGAAACACATGTGCTTTGTTTCACAAGCTCAGGGCTGAAATTATATTGGATCCCTTTCACCTCTGAATACTCAAAATTAATGTCATAAAATGTGGGCATCATGGTGTGTGTGTGTGTGTGTGTGTGTGTGTGTGTGTGTGTGTGTGTGTGTGGGGGGGGCTTGTATAGACACTCAGGTCTATTTTAAAGAGTACCAGGGATTTTACAGGCATGTTGAGATATTAAAAACATACTGGCCTAAAAAAAAATCTTTTAGTTTTTGAAATTACAATATATTTAAAACATTTCTCCTACCCTTCCCTCCCTCCAAGCCCTCCCATATACCCCCTCCTTTAGCTTTAGAATTCATGGCCTTTTTTTTATCAGTGGTTGCTACATGCACACACATACACACAAGTAAATATGCATGCACATATACATTCTTAAATACAGAATGCTTAGTCTGTATAGTGTTACTTGTATTATGTTTTCAGTGTTGACCACATAGTATTGGATAATCAACTGGTGTGCTCTTCCCTGGAGAAGACTATTTCTCAGTATTCCTTGGTTGCCTGGAGTTGTATAGAGTTGAAGCCTTGGGAGCTTCCTCCAGGCCACTGTAGCCGCATACTTAGGCAGTCATGTTGGAGAGAAATTATAGGTGTAGCTTCTGACATTACTAGGAGGCACATTCTCATAGCATTCTCTCAACACCTGACTCTTAACAATCTCTCCACCCCTCCTTCTGCAAAGTCCCCAAAAGCCTTACTTTCAGGAATTGTTTTGTACATGTACTCCTTGGGATTGTGTTCCCACAATTAGGCATTTTACTTAGCTGTGGTTTTTATGTAGTGGTTTCTGTTGACTGCAAAAAAGAAGTTCCTTGGATGAGGGTGAGGACTACACTTATATATGTGAGTATATGAACAAATATTTATAATGTAGTTAGGAATTATGTTGTTTTAGTATACTGGTGGTTGTAATTTATCGTCTAAGACCACAACTTAACTAGCCTTGGGTAGTTGGCTACGTTTCTAGGACCAGGCATGCTTTCTATATTGTTGAGCAGGTAAGTTCAATTAGAGAGCTTTCGGTTACTATCAAGGTACGTGTGCCGCTTTTGTACTCTTAGTGATTATAGGCTGGCCTTCTCTCTCGGTTCATAGGCATCCCAACTGGGCATATTAGATTTTATACTTGACTGCACATCAGAATCATTTGTGAGACTTTTAAAAAATAAAAGCAAGCCGGGAGAGATGGCACATACCTGATCTCCCAGCACTCACTTGGGAAGTCAAACTAGGAGAATCAAGAGATCACATACTTGTAAATGGAGCTCTTAATTGGTCTAAGTAGTAAAAACCTGGAGTCAGATATAGAGGAAAACGCTGAGCAATCAGAGAGAAGGAGCAAGCCGCCACCACACCTTATCTCCTTAGTGCTTCAGCAGACAAGAGAGCAATTTCAATTTCTCCCAGCTTATATCCTGTTTCCGCCCAGCTACTTCACTTCCTTTCTGTCTGTACAGACCTCCAGATCTCTATGGTTAGCTAGTGGCAAGCTCCATTCTCTGACCTTCAGACAGCCCTTATTTGTGCAAGCAAGATATCATCACAATCACATCCAAACTGGATTAAACAGCAGTCTTGTCTTAAAAAATAAAACAATAACCTCAACATCCCAAATCTACAGATGCTTGTCTCAAGGGGGAAAAATGAGGTTGATAGGTTGTCCCTAAGTATCTGGCATCTTAAGGGTGTCATGGCAACTGGTATATACTGCCCTTTTCAGGACGCAAGAGTCCTATCAGTACTTCCCTGTTACTCATCTTATTTTAATTATTTTTGGTTTTTAGAGACAGGGTTTCTCTGTATAAGCCTTGGCTGTCCTGGAACTCACTCTGTAGACCAGGCTGGCCTTGTGCTTGCCTCCCTGTGCTGGGACTAAAGGTGTACCCCACCACCTGCATCAATCATTTTATTAACCTTTATGTATATCATTGAACTTTTCCCTTCTGAACCCCTCCTCCATTTTCCAATCTCCCAATACCATCACTGCCACCATTTACTGTCAACTTCTGATTTTTCTACTTTTAAAATTTCCTCTGCAAAATAAATTCAGATCAAGTAAGTGGGGAGGGAAGGGAAGAAAAGGAGGGAGAGAGAGATAGAGAGAGAGACAGAGAGAGAGAGATTGCATATCCTGCCTCTCCTTGGAGTGCTAGGATTATAAGTGTGCACCATCACTCTGAATTACATTGAAGATAGTTTTCTTATACATGCCACACAGATTTCTTCTCATGAATTCAAGGAGTCCAAAACTTTCCCCTGCTTGCTGAGATGCCACATTGCCTAGAAATAGCTCAAGAACTATCTAGGAGCAGTTTGTTAAAACTATTTCCTGCAGTATTACAAGGAATGATACTCTTCCACAGTTTCTCTTCTGATTTTTGTTTCCATTTCTTAATATATACCATACTCAGTTTCTTATTTTTTATTGATGTCTATTGTTTTGTTTTCATTTATGCAGTATTTTTCCTTGTGGCATGTAACAACCTCTGAAAAGTCACATTAAGTTGAATAACTTAACAAAGCAAATGTTTACATAATTACCACACAGGCAACAAAATACAAAGCCTTCAGGGTTCAAGGATATACCCTATCTACTTCAACTTTACACAGTCCTCCCCCCCCCAGATTATATAATCTAACTTTTTGAAATACAGATTTTAGAATTTTATTACCTTTTTTTTTCAGGATTTTTATTCTGCTCTGGTTTGAATGTAAACTGCCACCATAGACTTGTGTGATGGGCAGTTTGCTCCTCAGTAGTCTGTTTTGGCACATTGTTGAACCCCTAGGAGGTGGAGTCTTGCTGGAGGAAGAGGACCACTAGGGTCAGGCTTTGGAGCTTTATGCTCTGGCCTCACTTGCTTCCTGACTACAGAGGCAATGGAAAGGATTCACACTCCTGCTACCAGGCTTTTCCTACCAAGACATACTATATATCCAAAATAAACCCTCTTTCCCTTAAGTGTTTTTCTGTTGTTGCTTTCATTTTGCTCTGTCAGGTATTTGGTCACAGGAACAAGGCAAGACACTACTATACCTTCCCACATACCATTGATTTATGTAGATCTGAATTTTATAACATCTTTTTCATGTTTTACTTTCTCTACTGGTCAGACATGCTATATGTAGCTATAACCTGTACATTTTCACTACTCTGGACATAGCATTTGGGGATTTTATAAAACTAGACTGTTTTAGAACCAGCCATTAGGCTTTGATTTCCATGATAGCACACCAATGCTGTGCTTAATAAGGTGGGATACCGAGCAAAGAGGGTGTGCATGCTACATTTACTGGGTCCAATGTGTTGCTCCACTCACTGAATCTTTTGTGAGTTTGATCTGTCAGTCACAGAGAAAACTTACATCCTCTGTGATGATTGTGGGCTTCCGTCAGTGTGTCAACTGTTGCTGTAAAGGCCACTCAAATCAAACTGTAGTTTTCCTACAGATGGAAACTTCCACCAAGTGGTATGGTAGGCTCTAGCAGTGCCAGGCTCTCCTTTCCTAACCCTGCAGTGCTGTCTTGAACATGCACAATCCTGTCATCTCCAAGCCATACCATCCATGAACGCTGGCTGGCCATTTTGTTTTCTAGCCTTCTGTTCTGGTTTAGACCTCCAGCACAATGCTGATGTGACTTAGGGGCAACAGGAGAACTCACTGTACTCTGGAGATTAAAGTAGAAGCATGTGATACATCACTACTAATCATGATGTTGAAGCTTATCGAATTAAGACAAAATATGTCGCCCTTTGGCCCTAAACTTCTGAGTAGCTTCCCCGTTTCGGCACAATGGACAAAAGCACTTGCAGTGACCTCTGAGAGGCTATGTGACCTGGCCCTTCATTGCTTCCCTGGCCAACTTTCCCACTATTTTCCCTGCTCACAGTTCCAGGCACAGCATGCCACCTGCTGTTCCATCGATACTTCATGTCTACACTGCTGTGTCCTCTCTGCAGACATCCCATGGCTAGCTCCCTTACTGCATTCACGTCCTTGCTTAGAGCACATTCTCATGTGTACCTAGTGGCAGGCCTATTTCTCTTATACTTCCTCTAATTACTCAGGCCAATTCTCACTGGGGGAGGGAGGAGGGAAGATACCAAAGCTAGCATGGTCTCAAGCAATGCCCTGCCCACATGCCTAACTGACATGGCACCTTGTCAGTCTTCCTCTGGACCTGTGTGGCCTGGACAAATCTCTCTTTCCAGATGTGCTTCATGAGCAGGCCTCTAAGGATGCTTGAGGTTTCCCTGTAGCCTTAGAGGCTTCTACTGTTTTGTATTTGCTGCTTCTCCCTTATCCCAGATTTCATGGTGACAGGGCATCCTGTGTTGTCATCTCTACTCACTCCCTTGGTGAGACTGCCTCTGTCATGGCTTAAATTCCCTCCATGGATGCTCATATTGCTTTGTTTCTAATCCAGACCAAGCTGTTGAGGTTGGGACTTGAATGTTTACCCCTTTTTTGATACCTCATTTGACATCTCAGGATTATATAGAACAAAATTCCCACCTTTCTCTTCTTTTCACCTACACTCCCAAATCCCTGCTTCTGATCCAGCTGATACCGAGCCTTACCTAGCAGTGGCCCAGCTGCAAACACTTGGAGTTAACCCTAGTTCTCTTCTTTGAGACACGGTGGATAGGCTGTTTTACCTCCAAAACATACACAGAACCAAGCTCTTCTACAGTGTTGGCAACTTGGAGAGACTCTGAGCAGTATCCATTACTGCTGAATATCCGCACGACACCATACTTTGTTTATATAATTCTTTGTTCTACCCCAAACTGGAAAACTCCAAATGTGCATCAGTAGTAAAGCAGATGATTAAATGATAGGCTGTTCACATAAGACAATGTTATATAACCACGAGAACAAGCAAATGATTTCTCTCTGTAAAACAGAAATGAATCCTCAGAAATCTCACTCCAGGGGTGGATGGAGCAGGACTTAGTGGAATATATAGGGTGAATAATCCCATTATAGTTACAAACTATGACAAAAACTGACAGCTCAGATGAACCACAGTGCTATTAGTCAGGAGAGTGCTTTTGGAGAAAGTATGTGGGAAAGAGAAAGGGGCTCTGTGGGCACAAATAATGGGTGTTTCTTCATCTGGGCTCTGGAGGAATCCTGAGGCAGGATCTCTGAACCCTATCTGTGGTGTGTGTACTCTGCAGTCTGCTGAGTCTCAGACATTCTTCCCACCTGAACACTTCTAGTGTAACCTGCTACTTCTTACTTGTATCACCTTACTCTCAAACGACTTTTAATGTTATTGTCAATTTTTCATTATTCGAAAGTTATCCACCTTGCAAAAGCTTTCCATGTCCTTAAATATAAAATCCTGACCTCGTGGCTCAGTAGTTAAGGGCACTTTTTACTCTTGCAGAGGACGTGGGTTCTGTTCCCAGCACATACATGGCAGGTCACAGCCCATCTGTAACTTCAGTTCGAGGATTCAACACCCTCTTTTGGTCCCCCTAAACCACCAGGTATACAAGGGGTACACAAAAACATGCAGGCAAAACACTCATACATGAGGCCAGAGAAATGGCTCAGAAATTAAGAGCACTGACTGCTCTTCCAGAGGCCCTGAGTTCAATTCTCAACAACCACATGGTGGCTCACAACAATCTATGATGAGATTTGGTGCCTACTTTTAGCATGAAAGAATACATGCCAGAACACTTTATATATAATAAATAAAATCTTTAAAAAAACACTCATACATATAAAATAAATCCCAGCTCTTAGGAGACAGAGGCAAATGGATATCTGTGAATTTAGGTCTACCTGGTCAACAAAGCAGGTTCCCAGACAGCCAGGGCTACCCAGTGAGACCCTGTCCCTAATCAATGCTCCTTGAGTACTTACAGCTGTCTCACAGGCATACCCTTCCCTGCCCTTTCCCGAGTGAGGGCCCCTCCTGAGCAGTGCCTGCGATGTGGGGTTCTCTTGACTTCAGACAGCATTGCCCACTGCTTTTGTCCCGCCTCGTTCATCACTGGCTTGTTCTGACCACTTTACTGAAGTTACATCTACAGTCTTCCAGCACTCCACCTCTAATTATTCGGCTGCTCTGTTACCACTGTTTAACACTTGGCAGGAATTTCTGTAGTAAACCCTAAAATGTGTCCACCTAGAACCTAAAGGTTCCCCCCCCCCCGGATGTAACTGAGAGTCTCAAGATGAGACCATTCTGGATTAGTATGGACACTAAATCCAATTACAAGTGTCCTTAGAAAAGAAAACACAGAAAAGAAGGTGATATGAGGGTAGAACAACGCTCCAAGCGATGTGGTTTTTAAGTCACTGAACAAATGGGTCCCCAGCAACCACCAGGAGAGGCCCTTGGGGCACATCTCGCAGAACACAGCATGACCCAACTTACCACATCTTGACTTAGGGATTCTGGCTTCTGTATGTAAGATCAAATTTCTGTTACCTTAAGCCATCGACTGTGCAATTTGTTAGAGGAGCCATAGGAACTAATGCATATAATTGTGTAATTTAGCTACTATGATTTGTATTTTAGATCCCCTTTTCAGCTCCATGAAGGCACACATTACTTTGTTCATGCTGGCTCTCAAATGACACACAGCAGGCACTCAAGCAAATTTAAAAAAAAAAAATGTTTTTATGTGTGAAGTTTACTAAATATTGTTGGAAATACTCTTGAGATTTGGTTGGATAAACAAGCTATGATAGACCACACACTGGATACTTCCCAACAACAAACAAGTTATATTAATGGCATCCACTCAGTATATTAAATATACTTTGTTGATTGAAAGAAGCCACGTTTAACAACTAACTTATGATATTATCATATGAATTCTAAAAAAAAGGCACATTGAGCTATCAAAAGAAAAAGCAGACCACTGGTTGCTAAGGACTCAAGATCTGGGAGAGTTATAGCAGGGGCATTGAGAAATAGATATCCTATTTCCCAATTGTCGTAGTAGTTATGTGGGGATTCACATTTTCCAAAACTCATCAGATATTTCCTTATAATGGATATGCATTACCAAAAGATCTGAGAAAACAAAGCAATTAAAAACTTAGGATAATATATAATCATCTAAAGCAAACACTATGCTCCCTAGAATAAGCCTAAATTGTTATTTTGTAGTCCAAAAATATGGGTAAGGCTATCAAGCACAAGAAAAATGAAAATATAAAACCAAAACAGCATTAGACAGTGGCTTACTAAAAGGAACTTTACAAGACAACACAGACAACTGAATTCATACTGTAGACCTCTAGGACACTCCCCCATTGCTATACAGAGACCCATCACAAACAGCAGAAAGCCCAGTCATGCAACCTCTGCTGGGTGGTAAATCGTGGTAAATAAGGATCTGGGAAGTGACAGGCTGATGTTGATGGATGTTTATTTGGGGAGAAATAACTTACACCAGAAACAGATGATCGCCACAGGTTCCAGTTTCAAGGATGCCTCCAGATGCTCTGTCTCCAACCAGGAAGTAAGAACACTAGCTGGGTTCCGGCATCCGAGCCCAAACCCTCCCACTCCCTGAAGGTGATGTCCACACCTGCCCCCACCCCCAATGGGCAACAGGTGCAGGCAGGGTGGATATCTCACTACAATTCCCCATTTAGTCTAAAGAAGAGATTTAGGCTTGACTACATTGATGGGAGCTGTCCTGAGAGAGACAGTTTGTTCATTATTCACAAACACCACACCCACCCTTTTCTCTCTACTGTCCTTTCTTAAAATGGATTACTTCAGATCACTGTTTGCAATTATAACCACTGGATGAAGTATTCAAGGGTTTTGCTGAATATTATCAGAGCTCAAGCTTTTTTTTTTTTTTTTCAAGTTAGTTATGGGCTCAGAAACATTATTGGCAGCTTTCAAGTAACAGATGTTTACCAAGGAAGGAAAATTCCAGACCAGTTTTATTGCGAATATTGTAAAACTGCTCAATACCGTGTCACCTGACAAGGCCCAGCAATATATATATGGAGAAAGTGTCATAACTGAAATCATAACCCAGGGAGAGGCAGGCTGAAGCAAGGATATGGTGTAATTACTTATGGGGTAGCCCCAAGGGAGAAGGAAAGGGAATCATCAGGAACCTCAGGTGCAACAGAATGGCTATAGACCCTGGGAAGACAAGATACACTGAGCCTGAGAGCAAAATTTTTGTTTTTTTGTATTTCAGATGACTGCTGTTAGGCATTCTGCCTTCCTTGCCTCCTGAAGGGCACACAAACTTGGGTGAGGCTGCACACCTCTCAAAGTGCAGGCGGCAGAAGGCTGGCTGTGAGTTGCTTTGACAGAAGTTACAGGTTATAGTCCTTGATTCCTGAGAGGATTTAGGTACACTGCAGCACACCAAGACATACACACACACACACACACACACACACATATATATATACATACATACATACATATACATACATACATACATACATACATACATACATATGGTGAGCTCTTTTTAGATTCAGGCACTTTATTACTTACATCAGTAACAACAGAGAGGAAGCCAAAGGTGCCAGCTTCTCGGGTCTTCTTCCCACAAACCAAGAAGGACAATGGCTCATCAAAACAGGCAGGGTACCAGCAACAAGAGTTGTGAGATACTCTACTATTGGGAAGTCAAGCCTAGACCCCCTCCCCTAGCAAGTAGTTTTGTATTTTGCAAGTCCAAAGGGAAAAGGGTGTCAGTGGGAGATAGCTTTAGATGGCTTCACATACTCCTGTGTTCTGAGAGAATCAGAAGGCAGCCTGACAAGTCTGAGATTAGCAACATTAACACTTTTCTGTAAAAGCCACTCCCCTACCCACCCACCCACTGCCATTGCTAGGAGAAGTACTATTAACAAACTCTAAAACAAACAAATAGAAAAAAACATAAAGAAAAGCACCCAAGAAATGAAGGCACTAAGATCAAGATTTCAAAGCCAGTCTACCAATTATAGCAAGACCCTGTCTTTAAAAATAAATAAAACCTAAATCCAGTCAATGGTGGTGCACACCTTTAGTCCCAGCACTCAGGAGGCAGAGGCCAGAGGATCTCTGTGAGTTTGAGGCCAGCTGAGTCTACAAAGTGAGGTACAGGGCAGTCAGTGACACTCAGAAAAACCCTGCAATTAACGACAACAACAACAACAACAAAAAAGCCATGTGCAATAAATGGGCTTGGCATTGAATTGCAAAGACCTAGTCCAGGAATGTTTGTTTTTGTTTGGCCCAGGTCCAATTAATGCCTAGGTTTAGCAATCCAGGCACAATCCTCATCCCCATAAAGAGGGTACATTCCCAGTATCCTCACTCCTGTGGAACCGAGCAAGGTGTTCCCCAGTGCTAACATTCTTCTTTCCCAACCCTCATTCTATGCCTTTGTCCATCCAGGGATCCGCCCCTGTACTCCCAAGTACTTAAACCAAATCTCCAGGATTTGTGACAAGTCCAAATAGCAAAGCTGACCCAGAAACATCCCTAGAAAAGAACTCTGGGCACCCAGCACTCACAATTTAAAAATTGGGATAAAGTCAGGCGGTGGTGGTACATGCCTCTAATCTCCTCAGCACTCAGGAGGCAGAGTTTAAGGCCAGCCTGGTCTATAGAGCAAGACCGCTATACAGAAAAACCCTGTCTTGAATTGCTCCCCACAAACTACAACCCAAAACACATCACACACACACACACACACACACACACACACACACACACACACACAAATGGGATGAAGAGAAGGCAGATTCTGTTTAGCCACTGTTATCTCAGATGTCCCTGAAACATTTAGATGCATCCAGTGCACAGGCAGCAAAATGTGCTCAAAATCAGGTCCAGGGACTATAAAGGTTATAAAAGAGACCAAATTCTCAAATGCCATGCCTAGAAGTCCTTGTCTGACCTGGTGCTCTAGTTGGGAAGGAACGAAAACCATCTGGGTAGACCTTGGTTTTCCAAATTCCCCTGAACTCTGGAGTCACATTCCCTTCCTACAGGAGAGTCTTCTCCCATTACCTAGAACATGACATCTTTCCAGAACAGCCTAGCAAGGCTTGTTGGTCATTCTGGATATCTGAGTCTACTTGTCTCTGAATCGGTGTAGAGAGCAGTGTTTCTGTTTCCTAGTGACCACACTTAATGCAATGGCTGCTGCTCTCTTGCTTTGGACTCTTCAAGCCACTAAGCAAGCAGTCCAGGGTAGGAGAGGCTACACAGGAAGAAGGTGACAGCTCGAGAATCATTAAGAGCTGGGACTAGTGCAATGTAATGGGAAAGAAGTATTCATGGGAATGCTTGCTGATGTTTAGGGGCAAGGGCTGACCAACAGAAGGGCTCATCGAAGGGAAAATCTGTAATAAATAGAAAAGGGTGGGATGAAAAAAAAAAAAATTCCCCGTGGCTTCAGTACAGTTTCCAAGAGTAAAGAATATAGGCTGTCCTGCTAACCTTCTAGTTGCTGGCATTTTTCTTTATTTTATTGTTAAAAAAAAAAAAAAAAAAAAAAAAAAAAAAAGACTATCAGTCACTGTGCTCAGACAAAAAGTGTAATACACAAGACGATGGAGGCTGAATGGGGTGTACTGTGGGAGATGCTTACTGGTTACTTTAACATACCACCCCTTTTATACCTGGATGTTGAAACAGAATTCACACATCAAACCTGTGAAATGTCTGATACAGTGGATTTTAGTATATATACCACACTGTAAAACCTCTGCTACTAATCCCCAAACACCTAAACTAAAACTAAAAATTAAACCATTTAGAATCTCTTCATCTCCCCTTGTGGCTCCCTGACTAACTACATGCAACCTGACTAGAGGGAGAACCTGACCCTCATTTACAGGAGTATGATGAACACAGTATCTCGGATTTGTCACACTTCAGTAGAAGTGTTAAGAATTTTTTCTGCAAGTGTCTAAGAGTTCCAGTAGGACAGAGTTTTGGCTGCTTTTCTGGTAACTTAACCTACCTGAATACCGGTCTCCTGTAGGAATTCCTATATAAGCCACCTGCACTCAGACCCTGAACCAGCTAAAGCATTCTTCAGTGATGTTTTCATAGCACTAGAAATCACATCCATTAATCCCGTCAACCCCCAGCCCCCACTTTCCAAGAGACAGCCTTGGTATTTGGAATAAACTTTACCCTTTACTCATGTAAAAGCTATTTTGGTTTCTTTACTGCACCCATTTTATTCATCTAGTGCCAAAAACACTTCCTTCCCTCCCTCCCCCCTCCCTCCCTCCCTCCCTTCCTATCTATTTGTTTATTTATCTTTTTTTCCCATTCAGCTTACATGTCTGATGACCTGAGTTAGATCCTTGGAATCATGTGGAGAGAACCAACTCACAAATTGTCCTCTGACTTCCACATAAACACCTTGGCATGCACAGCCCACACACATTCACAGAGAATAAATATACATTAAAAAAATTCCCATGCCTTTAATCTCAGCATTTGTGAGGCAGAGGTAGGCAGAGGATCTCTGAGTTCAAGGCCAGTCTGGGATACAGAGTGAGTTCTAGGACAGCCGGGGCTACACAGAAAGACCTTGTTTCCAAAACGTATCCAGACCAAACCAAACCAAACGACCCACAAATTTAATATATGCCTCAATTTCTTAACTCCACTTTAAGTATTTATTTACTTTATTGTATACATGTGTACTGTGTACTTGCAGGTGCCTGTGTAGGCCAGAAGAGAACAACAAATCTTCTGGAATTGGAGTTATAGCTTGTTGTAACCCACCTCATGGATGCTGGTACCTGAACCTTTGTCTCCTGCAAAAATAAGTGCTTTGAATAGCTGAGTTATCTCTCCAGTCTCCAAAGATAGCATTGTTACTTATATGCATGCATGTGTGTCTGCTTGTGGAGGTACCTGCCAAGGTCGGAATAGGTGACTAGATGGCATAGAGCTGGAGCTACAGGCAACTGTGGGTGTCCCAGTGTGGGTGCTGGGCAGATTTGGGTCCTCTGAAAAAGCTGCAAGTCATCTCTCCCAGTCCCTTTATCTCTTTACCCTTATTTCCTTCTTTCAGTATTGGAGGGTGAACCCAGGGCCTTGTACATGTAGGCAAAATGCTCTACCACATTTTATTTGGAGAAAGAGTCTTGCTAAATTGCTCAGACTGGACTTGAACTCACTCTGTAGCCCTTGAGGGCCTTGAACTTGTGCTCCTACTTCTTCAACATCTCAAGTTGAAAGGATAGCAGGCCTATGTTACCAGGCATAATTTCTTGCTAGCAAAGTCCACACGGGCTCCAAGTGATCATATTTGTTTTTCAGCGCTCATAAACTTCTATTTAACAAATTGATAGTTGGCTTCATAATGAGTTTATTGCTACATTTAAAAATTACAATGGATGGGGATGGAGAGGTAGCTCAGCTGATAAAGTGCTTACTGTGTAAGTATGAAAACCTGTGTCCCAGTCTGCTGCACCCTTTACACTGGCAGAGTAGCAAGGCCTATAATCCCAGTGCTGGCCTGATAGTCAAGTGATAGAGCCTGCCTCAAAAGACAGAGAAAGACAGTGGAAGGTCCATACACACTCAAACAGACACACACGCACACACACACACACACACACACACACACACACACACTTGCTCACAAGGGTGATGGGAGATGCCATTATGTATATATGTTTCTCATACTGGTTAATAATAAAGCACTGTTGGCCAAGGAGAGGAAGATAGGAGGGACTAGGAGACAAGGAGGAAATAGGAAGTAGGAAGGAGGAGTCAAGATGGAGAGTATGGAGAAAGCAGTATGCCGCCGGCTCCCTGGTAGGAGAAATACATAGATCAGCAGAAATGGGTTAATAATTAAGGCAGAGCTAGCCGATAAGAAACTAGTAACTGGCCAACAGGATAATATCAAATACAGAGTCTCTGTGCATTATTTGGGCCTGGCGGCGTGGTGGCGGGACAAGACAGGGCGGCGGGAGGAAAAAACCGTACTCCTTACAAATGGCGCCCACGTGGCTAATAAGAACTTACACTTAAAATTTAACAAAAGCTTAAGAAAGGGTTTTACACACAAAAGAACAGAGACAAGCAAGGTTTCTTGGTAACAGCATTTTTCTCAGTTGAACTCTGCTATTCGCGTGGCTCCTTTAAGAGAAGATTCCTGACTCAGCATATGCGGCAAAAAACCGCAAGGCTTTCAAGAAACTCTGCTAACAATTTATTGGTGTGTATGAGAGATGGCAATGGCAGTGACCACATCTCCAAGCCGGCAGCATGCTTTCTGGGTGGCAGCGCAGACCAAGGTGGTGAGCACAGCTCTCAGTGCTGGCGGTAAAAGTACCCGCCACCATCTTTGGTAAACCACGGCAGAAACAAAGACTTTCATTTTAACAATGTTGTTGTTTAACAGATAAAGACTCATGGCCATAAAAAGATAAAGATTTACAGTAGAGACAGATTCACATTAAGAAAAGGTGCTAAAAGTTTACAGTGTGTTTTAAAAAAATACATAGGCTTGGGAGACAAAAATAAAATGGTTTTAAATAGACAAAGAGGAACTGGGTGTGGTGGCACACGCCTTTAATCCCAGCACTCAGGATTCAGAGGCAAGCAGATCTCTGTGATTTGCAAAGTAAACCTGGAATGCAGAGTAAATTCCAGGACAGATAAGAGTTACACAGTGAAACCCTATGTCAAAAAATAAAAAAATAAAAAGTAAAAGAAACGGAGTAATAATAAAGCCACGTAAAGATGAAAAGCTCAGAGAGAATCTGGTTAATGTATGCTATTGTGTTGTCTCTACATTGTTTGACTGCTGAGAAAATAACAACTGATAAAGGAAATGCTGCTGGATTAATTCAATTTATATATTTTAAAAATGCTTTGACTCCAACATCCAAGTTCAAGGACGAGTTACTGGGGAAAAGGATTTCTATTTTTGTTTCCACAGAAAATGAAAAGATGTGGATTCCTTCCAGACTAATGTGGTTTGAGCAAGCCAGACCGCCTGAAACAGAGTACCAGGTGATCCTACATTCAAAACAGCTGAACAAAGAAGCCTTGCAGACTACAGCCAAGATTTCTGCATCTTCTCAGGATCCCCCATGACAGCGCCCCTGTCAGCAGGAAGTAGTTTGGAAAGAACGACGCCCAAATTCCCAAATATTATTTATAAATGTTTGTTTTCATTTAAATGGACTTGGGTATAAATGGTTAATGATCACAGCCAGTTCTTTTTAAAGGTAAAAAGGGAATTATGGTATAGATATGAATACTTTGTTTTGTAATGGATTTTCATTTATTGATACAATTTAAGGTCAATTTTGTGATGTATATATTTCTCCTTTTGTTTAGGTATTGTGTTTATATAGTTCATTCAGAAACATATTGTATAATGTACTACAGATTATAGATAGTTACCTATGATAGTTAGAACTTATAGTTAAGTTAGTTAGTATTTCTAGATATACAGACATATTTGAGATGGATAGGCATTCTTCAAACATTTCAAAGATCTACAAAATATGGCATTTAAAGTGGTTTAGGGTTTTCATGACAGTGAGACATAATTGCTCTTGGCAATACCACCTGCACCAGAAAGGAAGATGAACATTGAAGAAACTCGTTATGGAGTTTGCTTTCAATATGGCAAGACTAGCCATGTGGACAAGATACTGCTCTTGTCTGGACTGTTTGACTTTGTGATGTATAAACTGGACATGCAGGACCCACAGGAAAGTGACTTCTGATTCAAGATGGACATTGCTACAGAGATCCTGCTTCATGGAAGAGTCTGCGAGACTTTATGCAGGACACAGACAAAAGTGACTGACAAACTGCCAATACAAGAAGACAGTTTAAAGTTTCCTGCATTGCTGAAGAGTCTGCCAGACACACTATGGCCTATGGGCTGAAGATGGAAGATTACAGAAGAACTTCGGGTGACCAGGCAATGAGTTGTCTCTGTCATTTCTAGAGCTTATATATTATCCTTCTGTGGTCTTTGAAGGAGTTGAAGACAGATAGTTATGGTTATAGTTTTCATTAGTTAGGATTGAAGATAAGTTACTTAGACTTTAGACACACAAAGATAGAATAGATGATGAAATATTTTCTTCAAATCTTGATAAATGTTAATGGACTAAATAGTGTTAACTATGATTCTTATTTGATAACAGTTATGTGATATATTTTGCTATTTTAAGGTTAAAACCCTTCTTTTTATTTAAACAGAAAAGAGCAGATGATGGGAGATGCCATTATGTATATATGTTTCTCATACTGGTTAATAATAAAGCACTGTTGGCCAATAGGAGAGGAAGATAGGAGGGACTAGGAGACAAGGAGGAAATAGGAAGTAGGAAGGAGGAGTCAAGATGGAGAGTCTGAAGAAAGCAGTATGCCGCCAGCTCCCCGGTAAGAGAAATACATAGATCAGCAGAAATGGGTTAATAATTAAAGGCAGAGCTAGCTGATAAGAAACAAGTAACCGGGCCAACAGGATAATATCAAATACAGAGTCTCTGTGCATTATTTGGGCCTGGCGGCGTGGTGGCTGGACAAGACTGGGCGGCGGGAGGAAAAAACCGTACTCCTTACACAAGGGCATGTATACCAACAGATAGAGCCTGCCTCAAAAGACAGAGAAAGACAGTGGAAGGTCCATACACACTCAAACAGCACACACACACACACACACACACATACACATGCTCACAAGGTCATGTATACCAACAGATGTGAATAAACCTGTATATCTTAGCACCACACAAGTGTCTGGTGCTTGTGAAAGTCAGAAGAAGGTGTTAGATCCCTTGGGCCTAGAGTTACAGATGGTTGTGAGCCATCAAGTGCTGGAAATTGAACCTGGGTTCTCTGCAAGATCAAAAAGTGTTTTTAACTGATGAGTCAGCTCTCCAGCTCTGACTGTTTTTATTATTTACTTTCTAAAATAGGTGATTCTGTGGCAAGACATGCCTTCACTGATTGACAGGATGACAGTATTAAAGATGCCAGGGCCATTCCAATACCTTTCTTTACGATTTCCCTTCAGGAAATACTGAACAGTTGTTGTTTCTTTGTCTGGTTTGATTTTTGATGGCAGTTTAGCTCGCTAAGATGGAAAGACTTGCTTTCATCCTCAAACACTTGCTTGCAGAGATAAATCATGTTTTACATTTCTAATGGTAAAGCTTAGAACACAGGCACTTATGTGTAAGCAGAGGGCAAAAAATAGCAAACTTTTACAATCAAATGTATTAAAAATGCAAGCATTTAAAATGTAAGGATCTATAGGAATCTCATTTAGTTTGGTTTATCAAAACGGAAATCACAAATAGTAATGGTTTTATCAAATATTATTACATATTTCAGAGAGTAAAACATTCCATATAGTTAGATTTACAAGATATAAACAAATGAATAAATATTTATTTCACACATATACAAATGTAAGAACAAATAAACATTTAGCTGTCAAATTGAAGATGATAATAACAAACACTTTACATTTTATTTTTGATAGCAAATTATTTTTGATAGCATATGTCATAATTCTGAAGGCTTGAATTTTAAACTTAGGTCAAAGCTGCATATATTCGTTTTTGCTTTTGGTTTGTAATGTGGGGACCAATCGCAGTGCCTCACATATAGAAGGTTAAATCCTGTCGCTGGCTGGAGCTTCACTAAAATGGCTATCCTTGAAGCTACAGGAGACTTCCGGTTTTTCCAGTCCTGAATCTCCTGCACTAAGGTTACCCACCAGGGAGCTTAAGTGAGTTTTCAGCAGCTCAGGGTCAGGAGGTAAACATTTATTTTATTAGACAGCACAAATCTCTGTCCCTGAAGCAAAGCCCAACCTTCCTTCTTCACTGGGTAATGGGCCAGCTCTTTGGAGGTACCATGCAACAGTCCTATATTTATGCAAAGTTTGGAAGCTTGAGACAGGGTCTTTGCTGGGATACTGCTGTTCTTTGGAGCTGGCATATCCAAAATTGGTTTACATCAGTTGGATGTAGAATATTTTCCCCCATTATCCTACCTGCTTTTTTTGCTGGCACATTGTGATATGGGCACACCTACCTCCCCCCCCCCCCCAACACTCCAGTTGTGTGACAAAGGGTAAAGTAGTAAATATTCTCTTATTATGGGTACATGGGATAAATTTTTTGCTTTGAGTGCTTAGGATGTTTGCTTATGGATTATTAAGTTGAAGGGGGAAATAGGACAAAGAATATTTACCTCACTTTCCATGAATAGAGGAATGTTGCATGACACCTCCAAAGAGCTGGCCCATTACCCAGTGAAGAAGGAAGGTTGCGCTTTGCTTCAGGGACAGAGATTTGTGCTGTCTAATAAAAATAAATAAATAAAATAACAAAAATGAAAAGCTTTCCCTAACTTGAAATCATAAAAGCTTTGTTTTCCTCCTTTAATTTCTTAAACTCAGGGTTGTATATATGGCCTGTGATGTCCTTTCTTTCCATCCTTGCTTTTCGTGTGTGTGTGTGTGTGTGTGTGTGTGTGTGTGTGTGTGTGTATAAAATGTGATGCCAAGGCTCATTATTTTATGTTGTTGTTTTGTTGTTTTCATGACAAAAAGATTGCAGAGCTCTTTTGCTTGGGTAACATTGTTGAGGTTTCAAGAAGTGATGGAAAGGTTGCTAGGCAGTGCTGAGAAAGTGCCCACACTCCCACCTTAGTAGGAGCAAGCAGGCTGTCACAGAGACAAGTTGATGTGAGTCATACCAGACCTGCTGTGGTTGCTCCTTGGTACTTTGACTTAAAATTAGACTATCTTGAGGCCTTTCTGTGTTAGAGCATAAATCAAAACAGCTGTGGGGAACATGTCTGTGGCTCCTGCTCCCAGGTGTCTCTCAGAATAAACCTCACAGGCCTAGGCCTCTTTCAACATCAAGCTGAAAGTAAAACCCAAGTGTTTATAGAGCAGGATTCCCACTGCAAACCAGGCTCTGCTGAGATGACTCTTTCCTGTTCCTGGAAGGTGTGGTGAGGAGAAATGTTACAAAGGTGGTGGTTTTGTTCTGTGTGCCTGCAAGGGATGAGGACATCTAAACAGTACCAATAAGGGAAAAGGTAAGATCCCTTGATTTGTACCCTATCAAATAGTCAAGGGAGTGAAGGCTGACAACCTTAGGCCCACCCCTATTCCAAAGGAATATGGCTATTGCTTTCTGCTTTCCCTTTCCCTGCACCTGTTTCTTTTCTTGGTGTCTCCCATGTGTAATTCAAGAAGACCTCTACATAGGGACATATACCAGACTCAAAGTTGTGGAGGGGGACTTGGAAGTGCTCAGACTGTGGCAGCACTCTCTCCTCAAGTGAAGGAACCCTCTGCAACCAGGATAACCTTGGTGAGAAGCCCAGACAGCTTCCACCTCCACCAGCAATAAGGAAAGTAGGGATTCTGTCTGTGCAAAGTGATTGATCTCATTTGGCTATCCATGTGATAATTAGGGTAGAGGGGTAAGTCACAACTCCAAAACCAAGAGACTTTGGAGTCCCAGGAACCAAGAATCATCCTGAGAAGGAAGAATGGGAGGGATGGCTCTCCCCTGGCCCTTCCTCCTGTAGATTGCTTCATTGCCCCATGCTGGGCTCTTGAGCTAGCACTGCTTAATGTAAGCACCTAGAAGTAGGCTGTCTTGGGTAGGGAAGGTTTACTCATCTTTTTTCTTTCCTGAGCTGTTGAGGCACACAGGCAAAACTTGAGCTAGTCCTGAAATTTTCCAGCATGGAAGGAAGAGATACCAAGCCTGCTTTTGAATTTGAAATGGGGATAGCCTGAAATTCCAATGGAGCCTGTGAGTGAGCTAGCAGAGCAAGTATCTATGTAGGAAATCTTTGATGTGTGTTGGCAACCGTTTAACAAGAACTCTCCTAATTACAGCAGGGGTGCTGGAAAAAAATGACCCCTGCATACACACAAACACACACACACACACACACACACACACACATTGCTTAGGCTCCCCATGTCCCTGGTGTGCTATGTTGTTGGCTGTTTGTGTGAAAGAAAATGCCAAGAGTAATTAGCTGAGGGCTGTGGGTCAAGGTCTTCCTGCTGGAATAATTTTATTCATTTTCTTTTCTTTTCTTTATTTATTTATTTATTTATTTATGTATTTATTTTGTCTTTTTGACCTCGGGTTTATCTGGGTAGCTGTGGATCCTATCCTGGCTCTAGCTAAGAAGACTAGGCTGGCCATGAACTTGCAGAGATCTGCCTGCCTTGGCCTCCTTAGTGCTGGGATTAAACCCTGTGCCACCAATGTCCAGCAGAGCTCCTGAAGTCTTAAACATTCCTGAGCCCCAAGCTTGCATTCCCAGTACAGTAACTAGCCTTGAAGCTTCAGGAGACTTCCGTTTTTTCCAGTCCTGAACCTCCAGCACAAAGGTTACCCACCTGGGAATCTTAAGTGAGTTTTCAGCAGCTTCAGGTGGTAAACAAGCTCTTACAATTGGCAGATATAGGCAAAGAATGATCAGCCTGCCTGAGTTTGGAAGCATGAGACAGGGTCTTTGCTGGGATACTGCTGTTCTTTGTAGCTGCATATCCAAAATTGGTTTGCCTCAGTTGGATATAGAATATTTTTCCCCATTATCCTACCTGCTTTTTTTGCTGGCCCATTGTGATATGGGCACACCTACCTCCCCCCCAACACTCCAGTTGTGTGACAAAGGTTAAAGTAGTACATATTCTCTTATTATGGGTACATGGGGTAATTTTTTCATTGAGTGCTTAGGATGTTTGCTTATGGATTATTAAATTGAAGGGGGAAATAGGACAAAGTGAATATTTACTTAACTTTGCATGAATATAGGACTGTTGCATGACACCTCCAATGAGCTGGCCTATTACCCAGTGAAGAAGGAAGGTTGGTCTTTGCTTCAGGGACACAGATTTGTGCTGTCTAATAAAAATAAATAAATAAAATAACAAAAATGAAAAGCTTTCCCTAACTTGAAATCATAAAAGCTTTGTTTTCCTCCTCTAATTTCTTAAACTCTGTGTTGTACCTATGGCCTGTGATGTACTTTTTTCCATCCTTTTTTTTCTTGTGTGTGTGTGTGTGTGTGTGTGTGTGTGTGTGTGTGTGTGTGTGTAAAATGTGGTACCAACTAAGGCTCATTATTTTATGTTGTTGTTTTGTTGTTTTCATGACAAAAAGATTGCAGAGCTCTTTTGCTTGGGTAACATTGTTGAGGTTTCAAGAAGTGATGGAAAGGTTGCTAGGCAGTGCTGAGAAAGTGCCCACACTCCCACCTTAGTAGGAGCAAGCAGGCTGTCACAGAGACAAGTTGATGTGAGTCATACCAGACCTGCTGTGGTTGCTCCTTGGTACTTTGACTTAAAATTAGACTATCTTGAGGCCTTTCTGTGTTAGAGCATAAATCAAAACAGCTGTGGGGAACATGTCTGTGGCTCCTGCTCCCAGGTGTCTCTCAGAATAAACCTCACAGGCCTAGGCCTCTTTCAACAACAAGCTGAAAGTAAAACCCAAGTGTTTATAGAGCAGGATTCCCCACTGCAAAGCAGGATCTGCTGAGATGACGCTTTCCTGTTCCTGGAAGGTGTGGTGAGGAGAAATGTTACAAAGGTGGTGGTGTTGTTCTGTGTGCCTGCAAGGGATGAGGACATCTAAACAGTACCAATAAGGGAAAAGGTAAGATCCCTTGATTTGTACCCTATCAAATAGTCAAGGGAGTGAAGGCTGACAACCTTAGGCCCACCCCTATTCCAAAGGAATATGGCTATTGCTTTCTGCTTTCCCTTTCCCTGCACCTGTTACTTTTCTTGGTGTCTCCCATGTGTAATTCAAGAAGACCTCTACATAGGGACATATACCAGAATCAAAGTTGTGGAGGGGGACTTGGAAGTGTCCAGACTGTGGCAGCACTCTCTCCTCAAGTGAAGGAACCCTCTCCAACCAGGATAACCTTGGTGAGAAGCCCAGACAGCTTCCACCTCCACCAGGAATATGGAAAGTAGGGATTCTGTCTGTGCAAAGTGATTGATCTATTTTGGCAATCCATGTGATAATTAGGGTAGAGGGGTAAGTCACAACTCCAAAACCAAGAGACTTTGGAGTCCCAGGAACCAAGAATCACCCTGAGAAGGAAGAATGGGAGGGATGGCTCTCCCCTGGCCCTTCCCCCTGTAGATTGCTTCATTGCCCCATGCTGGGCTCTTGAGCTAGCACTGCTTAATGTAAGCACCTAGAAGTAGGCTGTCTTGGGTAGGGAAGGTTTACTCATCTTTTTTCTTTCCTGAGCTGTTGAGGCACACAGGCAAAACTTGAGCTAGTCCTGAAATTTTCCAGCATGGAAGGAAGAGATACCAAGCCTGCTTTTGAATTTGAAATGGGGATAGCCTGAAATTCCAATGGAGCCTGTGAGTGAGCTAGCAGAGCAAGTATCTAAGTAGGAAATCTTTGATGTGTGTTGGCAACTGTTTGCCCAGAACACTCCTAGTTACAGCACGAGTGCTGGAAAAAAAATGACCCCTGCATACACACAAACACACATACACACACACACAAACACACACACACACACACAAACACACACACACACACCATTGCTTAGGATCCCCATGTCCCTGGTGTACTGGGTTGTTGGGTGAGTGTGTGAAAGAAAATGCCAAGAATACTTAACTGAGGGATGTGGGTCAGGGTCTTCCTGCTGGAATACTTTTATTCATTTTTATTTATTTATTTATTTTGTCTTTTTGACATCGGGTTTATCTGGGTAGCTGTGGAGCATATCCTGGCTCTTGCTAAGTAGACCAGGCTGGCCATAATTCATTATCTGTGGCTAAAAGTTGGAATTTTGTTACTTATTTTTGAGTGCATGAGACCTGAGAAGAATAATAGCAGAACAATACTCAGGAACCAGTTGGTGTTCTGCCTTAGGGACTGTGTGACCATTTTTGTCTTGAATTATGTTTGTTTGATTTTTTTTTTTGTTTTTTGTTTGTTTTTTGTATTAACTGTCTCCATATTTACATTTCCTCCACTATCTCACCTTTACTTCCTTCTTCCTTTCATTTCTTTTTGAAACTGGTTTTGTGTTTGTACTTTGAAACTCATTTTGTAGGCCAGGCAGAAGTGAAAGTCAGAAATCAACATGACTCCCTGCCTCTGCCTCAGAAACACTGTGCACCAATCTCCACTGGAATACTCAGATATGCATTGCCATGCTTTCCTGTTAAACATTGGTCGAGGAGTGAAAGCCTGCATTACTGATAGGAATTCAGTTAATTTCAGGTTTATGAGAAAAATAAACTTTGTTTTGTTTACTTTATATTTTCACTTTTTTTTCTTTTTATTTTAAGTCAGGTCTGTGCTCCACTACATGGTGCAGGTCTTCTTTCTGAGAACAGATATGAAAGCATTGAGCTACTTCAAATTAGTTTACCTCTATAGAGAAGAGACAGGGCAAGCCATGCATGAAAGTCAAGCCCTGTCAAAGAGTAAAGGGGACCTTTCTTGCTGCAGGGCTTAACAAAGCTTGGCCCTAATGCTCTTGTACTTGTAATCATGGATACATTGTGAATTTTAAAATCATTGAAATCCTGTTGGTCCTCTTGTCACTCTCTAGATTTTCATAAAACTATTGTCATTTGTTTGTTTTGGGCTTTATAATTTAGTGTGTGTGTGTGTGTGTGTGTGTGGGTGCATCTCATCTGCCTCCCTGACACAGGGCATACTCAGTTTGAGGATTAAAATATTCAGATTTATAGTTAGATTTAGTGCAAAAAGATAGTTTTTAATTTTCCAAGACATGATTTTTCTGTGTAGCTTTTTCTGTCTCAGCACTGAGTCTGTAGACCATGCTGGCCAGGAACACATATGTTCTCCTGCCACCAGAGTGGTTACATTACAGGCATGTGGGGATATTTCCTGCTCCACACTGGGGTTTCTTCTTTCTTCCTTTCACCTTGCTTTCTTTCTTCTACCACTTCAACTTCTTCCTTTCCTTCTTCTTCTCCCTCTTCGACTTCTTTTCATTCTTTATCTTTCTTGTCATCTTCTTCTTCTTTTACTTCTTCTTCTCCTTCTATATTCTATTGCACTTTCATGATGGGGCTTCTCTCTGCAGCTTTTAGTGACCTGAGGCTCCGTTGAACTCAAACTCACACAGCTTCCTGAGTGCTGTTGATATAAACTCTCATGGCCATTGCCCAGTCATTTCGCCTTTCAAGTCTTTCCATCTCGCAATTTAAATTTTTAATTACTTAGCCCTTTGCCTTTATGTCTGGGCACTCCTGGAAATCCAGATCCTCCCTACATAATCAAAAATAACAAGAGTTAAAATAATTAACCTGGCCTTCACACAGGTAAAATTCAAAAATAAATGAAGAAGATAAAAGGGAACTTGGCCTGGAGGTCAGATGAAACTTCATGAATTGCTGGATAGCTGAACTCGTCTAGTAGTGTATGCTTACACAGAACAAACAAGTTGTGGTGCTTGTAAGAACTTGCGTTAGTATGTGAAGAAACACAGATTCTGATTCCAAAGTGAGTCTTTCTTTGTCCAACATTATTTCATAAGTAAAATCAGAGAACCTGTTGGCATGGAGATTGTATTCCTGGTCCCTCAGGCACACAGGGTTTCTATGCTTTCTGCCTGTACAACACATCCCATTGTCTGCCACTACCAGTCTCCTACCAATTTACACACACACACACACACACAAACACACACACACACACAAACACACACACACACACAAACACACACTCACTCACACACACGCACACACATGCACACCCAAATATTAAATAGGGCCCAGGAGCATAGACTATCTATAAATTCCAGAGGTCACTTGGTGGCATGTAGTGCCCTCTTATGGTGAAAGGGCATACCTGCAGACAGAATACTCATGCATAAAATCAATACAGGAGCATTTCATTTTTAAATTATTATTTCTATTATCAAAAATATCATTATTCTGATTAGTTTTGAGACAAACATTTCCTCTTTCCTCTGGAGATTGTCCGAGAACACTCTCAGTAATAAAGCAGGGTTGGAATTGAAACAGATCAATTTTTGTTTGCCTCCCTACTGCTGATGGGATTGAACGTCAATGTCACCAACAGAACATAGTGTGTTCTTCTTCTTTCCCTTTTCCTTTGTCTGTAAACTCCCATTTCTTCTCTCTTATTTTCTTTTTCTTTCCCCTCACTCTTGATAGGAATCTAAACCTGGGTGGTGTTTTCCTTTTCATGGAAGACAGTGCTTTCTCAATAGGAAAGCCTCCTCACAATTTTTCACGTGAAAATTATTCTTACGTTGTCACTAGAAAACACAAAGAACAAAAAGGACCTTGAAAAGTACATCATATGATAGCGTCCATCTCGGTATCTTGTTGAGTTAACTAAGGCAAAGACGTGGAAATGAAAACCAAAGTAGGCAGGGCAGCCGGCATGTGGCCCATCATTGCTGGAATTTCTCAAACAGTTGTGCTGGCCTTGTGAATTTTAGCATTATAATGCCTTGCGCCCTCTTACTCTCCAAGGCTCCTTTACCTCCTTCCAACACGTGCCACAAGATATCTGTGAGAGTTTATCTTTCACAAAGTGTATTGTCTCTCAGGAAGACAAACATTCTTGAATGATAGATATACAAGTAACATCATCTCAGTGGGTAAGGTATTATCTCTGAGGAATGTGAATGAACCATTTTAGTATATATTGTACTTGATTTTAGGAGACCAGAGATGTTGTTATTCATCAACATCCTCATCATACTTGTGGCTCCTGCTGCCTTCCTTTTACAAATTAATGCCTCTCCTCTCCTCTTCTGAGGGTAAATCAATGGAAAGTCTAACTTGGATATGGTTTGCTTTGGAAGTGTGGGATTATATTCCTCTTTGCTGAACCTGGGCCATGCAGGGTGTACTGAGACATGCTGCTTTCATTGGAAAATCTACCAAGTATTGTTCATGGCTTTTCATGAGCATACAGCTGGAACCCACTTTGCCTAAACTCAATACCCTAAATACACTCCCCTTGGTCAGCACAGTGCCATTGCTAGCTGAGTGTGGTTGGATATAAAGAAACGAATCTCTTATAGTCAGAGAATTCTGCTCCCTTGTCTTTTTATTTTATTTTATTTTATTTTATTTTATTGTTTATTTTGATTGTTTGGGCAAATGGATTCTATGCATCTTTACAGACTGTCCTGGAACCCACCCTTGAGACCAGACTGGTTTCAAGCACACAGAAAATAGCTTGGCTCTGCCACCCAAGGGCTGGGATTAATGATGTGTGACACAACCCCGCAGTTTTTATTTTATTTTGGTTTTTGGGGAAGGGGCTATGGTGGAAATGCTATTTCACTTCTTTCTTTAGATCCTTCAGGTTTGATTTCATACAAAGTGTTCTGACCACAGTTTCCCTTCTTCCCACAACTCCTTCCCCTCAACCAAATCCACCTGGTGTTAGGGTTAGGCTTCTGGTTCTCTCTCTTTCACACATTGCTCTGTTAGTGCATCAGCTATTATTACTTTTCTCCATGGATCCTGGAATTATCAGTTTTTAGATTATGCATGTGGTTTAGCCATGCACATGATTAAAATCAGTGAAATCTGAGTACCACCTGCCAGTGCAGAAGAACTTTTACAAGGATTTCAACTTATAGGCAGTGTATGTCAAGAAAGGGCAAGCTCTCTTTCACTGGGGTTTACAATTGGTGCTACATAACCAAAGCATTACACAGGATCAAGCCAACTTTCAAATAAGGTAGCCAATCATCCTGTTGAACTCATAGTGATATTAATAGAGGAAAGTAGAGAAAGATAGAGTGATAAATTTAGGGACTTGGCTTCATTTCCAGCAGAAGTCAAATGTGCGAAATTTCAAAAAAACAAAAAAACAAAAAAAAAAAAACAAAAAAACAAAAAAACAAACAAGAAAAGGCTTGGGAGATGACTTAGTACTGGAGAGACTTTCTGTATTTTTTTTTTTTTTTTGAGCATTTCTCTGTATACCCATTTATTTTCTAGAACTCAGACTGAATTCCTGGTGAGCTGACAAATCTCCACTATCAGATTTTTGAGAACAGAGGCTTGATTCATTATCTGTGGCTAAAAGTTGGAATTTTGTTACATATTTTTGAGTACATGAGACCTGAGAACAATAGTAGCAGAACAATACTCAGGAATCAGGTGGTGTTCTGCCTTAGGGACTGTGTGACCATTTTTGTCTTGATGTTTGTTTGTTTTTGTTTTTGTTATTTGTTTGTTTTTTGTATTATCTGTCTCCATATTTACATTTCGTCCACTGTCTCTCCCTTCCTTCCTTCTTCCTTTCATTTCTTTTTGAAACTGGTTTTGTCTTTGTACCTTGAAACTCATTTGGTAGGCCAGGCAGAAGTGAAAGTCAGAAATCAACCTGCCTCTCTGCCTCTGCCTCAGAAACACTGTGCACCAATATCCACTGGAATACTCAGATATGCATGTGCCATGCTTTCCTGTTAAACATTGTTTAAGGAGGGAAATCCTGCATTGCTGATAGGAATTCAGTTAATTTCAGGTTTATGAGAAAAATAAACTTTGTTTTGTTTACTTTATATTTTCACTTTTTTTTTTTCAAGACAGGTCATGTCCCTTTATCTGTGCTCCACTACATGGTGCAGGTCTTCTTTCTGAGAACAGATATGAAAGCATTGAGCTACTTCAAATTAGTTTACCTCTACTAATGTTGTTGTTCTCACTATACAGAAGAGACATGGCAAGTCATGCATGAAAGTCTAGACCTGTCAAAAAGCAAAGGGGACCATTCTTGCTGCAGGACTTAACAAAGCTTGGCCCTAATTTTCTTGTATTTGTAATCATGGATACATTGTGAATTTTAAAATCATTGAAATCCTGATAGTCCTCTTGTCTCTCTCTAGATTTTCACTGAACTATTGTCAAATTTTTTGTTTTTGGCTTCATCATTTAGTGTGTGTGTGTGTGTGTGTGTGTGTGTGTGTGTGTGTGTGTGTGCGCGCGTGCATCTCATCTGCCTCCCTGCTAATGGGCCTACTCAGTTTGAACATGAAAATGTTCAGATTTATAGTTAGATTTAGTGCAAAAAGATAGTTTTCAATTTTTCAAGACTTGATTTTTCTCTGTGGCTTTGACTGTCCCAGCACTGAGTCTGTAGACCAGGCTGGCCATGAACTCATAGGTCCTCCTGCCACCAGAGTGGTTACATTACAGGCACGTGGGGATATTTCCTGCTCCATACTGGGTTTTCATTCTTCCTTGCTTTCTTTCTTCTACCACTTCAAAGTCTTCCTTTCCTTCTTCTTCTCCCTCTTTGACTTCTTTTTGTTCTTTATCTTTCTGGTCATCTTCTTCTTCTTTTACTTCTTCTTCTCCTTCTTATTTTCTTTTGCTCTTTCATGATGAGGCTTCCCTATGCAGCTTTTACTGACCTGAGGCTCCGTTGAACTCAAACTCACACAGCTTACTGAGTGCTGTTGATATAAGCTATCATGGCCCCTGCCCAGTAATTTCGCCTTTCAAGTCTTTCCATCTCGCAATTTAATATTTTAATTACTTAGACCTTTGCCTTTATGTCTGGTCACTCCTGGAAATCCAGATCCTCTGACTTCCCTACATAATCAAATATAACTAGAGTTAAAATAATTAACCAGGCCTTCACACAGGTAAAATTCAAAAATAAATGAAGAAGAACAAAGGGAACTTGGCCTGGGGTTCAGATGAAACTTCCTGAATTGCTGGAAAGCTGAACTAGTCTAGTAGTGTATGCTTACACAGAACAAACAAGTTGTGGTGCCTGTTTGAACTTGGGTTAGTATGTGAAGAAACACAGATTCTGATTCCAAAGTGAGTCTTTCTTTGTCCACATTTCTTTTTTTCATGAGTAAAATCAGAGATCCGGTTGGCATGGTGCTTGTATTGCCAGTTCCGCAGGCACACAGGCTTTGTATGCATTCTGCCTCCACAACCCATCCTATTGTCTGTTGCAATATCATACAAGTGCCCAGTCTTCTACCATTTTACACACACACACACACACACACACACACTCACACGCTCGGGCGCGCACACAGGCACACACAAATATATTAAATAGGGCCCAGGAGCATAGACTATCTATAAATTCCAGAGGTCACTTGGTGGCATGTAGTGCCCTCTTATGGTGAAAGGGCATACCTGCAGACAGAATACTCGTGCATAAAATCAATACAGGAGCATTTCATTTTTAAATTATTATTTCTATTATCAAAAATATCATTATTCTGATTAGTTTTGAGACAAACATTTCCTCTTTCCTCTGGAGATTGTCCGAGAACACTCTCAGTAATAAAGCAGGGTTGGAATTGAAACAGATCAATTTTTGTTTGCCTCCCTACTGCTGATGGGATTGAACGTCAATGTCACCAACAGAACATAGTGTGTTCTTCTTCTTTCCCTTTTCCTTTGTCTGTAAACTCCCATTTCTTCTCTCTTATTTTCTTTTTCTTTCCCCTCACTCTTGATAGGAATCTAAACCTGGGTGGTGTTTTCCTTTTCATGGAAGACAGTGCTTTCTCAATAGGAAAGCCTCCTCACAAATTTTCACGTGAAAATTATTCTTACGTTGTCACTAGAAAACACAAAGAACAAAAAGGACCTTGAAAAGTACATCATATGATAGCGTCCATCTCGGTATCTTGTTGAGTTAACTAAGGCAAAGATGTGGAAATGAAAACCAAAGTAGGCAGGGCAGCCGGCATGTGGCCCATCATTGCTGGAATTTCTCAAACAGTTGTGCTTGGCCTTGTGAATTTTAGCATTATAATGCCTTGCGCCCTCTTACTCTCCAAGGCTCCTTTACCTCCTTCCAACACGTGCCACAAGATATCTGTGAGAGTTTATCTTTCACAAAGTGTATTGTCTCTCAGGAAGACAAACATTCTTGAATGATAGATATACAAGTAACATCATCTCAGTGGGTAAGGTATTATCTCTGAGGAATGTGAATGAACCATTTTAGTATATATTGTACTTGATTTTAGGAGACCAGAGATGTTGTTATTCATCAACATCCTCATCATACTTGTGGCTCCTGCTGCCTTCCTTTTACAAATTAATGCCTCTCCTCTCCTCTTCTGAGGGTAAATCAATGGAAAGTCTAACTTGGATATGGTTTGCTTTGGAAGTGTGGGATTATATTCCTCTTTGCTGAACCTGGGCCATGCAGGGTGTACTGAGACATGCTGCTTTCATTGGAAAGTCTACCAAGTATTGTTCATGGCTTTTCATGAGCATACAGCTGGAACCCACTTTGCCTAAACTCAATACCCTAAATACACTCCCCTTGGTCAGCACAGTGCCATTGCTAGCTGAGTGTGGTTGGATATAAAGAAACGAATCTCTTATAGTCAGAGAATTCTGCTCCCTTGTCTTTTTATTTTATTTTATTTTATTTTATTTTATTGTTTATTTTGATTGTTTGGGCAAATGGATTCTATGCATCTTTACAGACTGTCCTGGAACCCACCCTTGAGACCAGACTGGTTTCAAGCACACAGAAAATAGCTTGGCTCTGCCACCCAAGGGCTGGGATTAATGATGTGTGACACAACCCCGCAGTTTTTATTTTATTTTGGTTTTTGGGGAAGGGGCTATGGTGGAAATGCTATTTCACTTCTTTCTTTAGATCCTTCAGGTTTGATTTCATACAAAGTGTTCTGACCACAGTTTCCCTTCTTCCCACAACTCCTTCCCCTCAACCAAATCCACCTGGTGTTAGGGTTAGGCTTCTGGTTCTCTCTCTTTCACACATTGCTCTGTTAGTGCATCAGCTATTATTACTTTTCTCCATGGATCCTGGAATTATCAGTTTTTAGATTATGCATGTGGTTTAGCCATGCACATGATTAAAATCAGTGAAATCTGAGTACCACCTGCCAGTGCAGAAGAACTTTTACAAGGATTTCAACTTATAGGCAGAGTATGTCAAGAAAGGGCAAGCTCTCTTTCACTGGGGTTTACAATTGGTGCTACATAACCAAAGCATTACACAGGATCAAGCCAACTTTCAAATAAGGTAGCCAATCATCCTGTTGAACTCATAGTGATATTAATAGAGGAAAGTAGAGAAAGATAGAGTGATAAATTTAGGGACTTGGCTTCATTTCTAGTAGAAGTCAAATATGCGAAATTTCAAAAAAACAAAAAAAAAACAAAAAAAAAAACAAAAAACAAAATACAAAAAAAACAAACAAGAAAAGGCTTGGGAGATGACTTAGTACTGGAGAGACTTTCTGTATTTTTTTTTTTTGAGCATTTCTCTGTATACCCATTTATTTTCTAGAACTCAGACTGAATTCCTGGTGAGCTGACAAATCTCCACTATCAGATTTTTGAGAACAGAGGCTTGATTCATTATCTGTGGCTAAAAGTTGGAATTTTGTTACATATTTTTGAGTACATGAGACCTGAGAACAATAGTAGCAGAACAATACTCAGGAATCAGGTGGTGTTCTGCCTTAGGGACTGTGTGACCATTTTTGTCTTGATGTTTGTTTGTTTTTGTTTTTGTTATTTGTTTGTTTTTTGTATTATCTGTCTCCATATTTACATTTCGTCCACTGTCTCTCCCTTCCTTCCTTCTTCCTTTCATTTCTTTTTGAAACTGGTTTTGTCTTTGTACCTTGAAACTCATTTGGTAGGCCAGGCAGAAGTGAAAGTCAGAAATCAACCTGCCTCTCTGCCTCTGCCTCAGAAACACTGTGCACCAATATCCACTGGAATACTCAGATATGCATGTGCCATGCTTTCCTGTTAAACATTGTTTAAGGAGGGAAATCCTGCATTGCTGATAGGAATTCAGTTAATTTCAGGTTTATGAGAAAAATAAACTTTGTTTTGTTTACTTTATATTTTCACTTTTTTTTTTTCAAGACAGGTCATGTCCCTTTATCTGTGCTCCACTACATGGTGCAGGTCTTCTTTCTGAGAACAGATATGAAAGCATTGAGCTACTTCAAATTAGTTTACCTCTACTAATGTTGTTGTTCTCACTATACAGAAGAGACATGGCAAGTCATGCATGAAAGTCTAGACCTGTCAAAAAGCAAAGGGGACCATTCTTGCTGCAGGACTTAACAAAGCTTGGCCCTAATTTTCTTGTATTTGTAATCATGGATACATTGTGAATTTTAAAATCATTGAAATCCTGATAGTCCTCTTGTCTCTCTCTAGATTTTCACTGAACTATTGTCAAATTTTTTGTTTTTGGCTTCATCATTTAGTGTGTGTGTGTGTGTGTGTGTGTGTGTGTGTGTGTGTGTGTGTGTGCGCGCGCGTGCATCTCATCTGCCTCCCTGCTAATGGGCCTACTCAGTTTGAACATGAAAATGTTCAGATTTATAGTTAGATTTAGTGCAAAAAGATAGTTTTCAATTTTTCAAGACTTGATTTTTCTCTGTGGCTTTGACTGTCCCAGCACTGAGTCTGTAGACCAGGCTGGCCATGAACTCATAGGTCCTCCTGCCACCAGAGTGGTTACATTACAGGCACGTGGGGATATTTCCTGCTCCATACTGGGTTTTCATTCTTCCTTGCTTTCTTTCTTCTACCACTTCAAAGTCTTCCTTTCCTTCTTCTTCTCCCTCTTTGACTTCTTTTTGTTCTTTATCTTTCTGGTCATCTTCTTCTTCTTTTACTTCTTCTTCTCCTTCTTATTTTCTTTTGCTCTTTCATGATGAGGCTTCCCTATGCAGCTTTTACTGACCTGAGGCTCCGTTGAACTCAAACTCACACAGCTTACTGAGTGCTGTTGATATAAGCTATCATGGCCCCTGCCCAGTAATTTCGCCTTTCAAGTCTTTCCATCTCGCAATTTAATATTTTAATTACTTAGACCTTTGCCTTTATGTCTGGTCACTCCTGGAAATCCAGATCCTCTGACTTCCCTACATAATCAAATATAACTAGAGTTAAAATAATTAACCAGGCCTTCACACAGGTAAAATTCAAAAATAAATGAAGAAGAACAAAGGGAACTTGGCCTGGGGTTCAGATGAAACTTCCTGAATTGCTGGAAAGCTGAACTAGTCTAGTAGTGTATGCTTACACAGAACAAACAAGTTGTGGTGCCTGTTTGAACTTGGGTTAGTATGTGAAGAAACACAGATTCTGATTCCAAAGTGAGTCTTTCTTTGTCCACATTTCTTTTTTTCATGAGTAAAATCAGAGATCCGGTTGGCATGGTGCTTGTATTGCCAGTTCCGCAGGCACACAGGCTTTGTATGCATTCTGCCTCCACAACCCATCCTATTGTCTGTTGCAATATCATACAAGTGCCCAGCCTTCTACCATTTTACACACACACACACACACACACACACACACACACACACACACTCACACGCTCGGGCGCGCACACAGGCACACACAAATATATTAAATAGGGCCCAGGAGCATAGACTATCTATAAATTCCAGAGGTCACTTGGTGGCATGTAGTGCCCTCTTATGGTGAAAGGGGCATACCTGCAGACAGAATACTCGTGCATAAAATCAATACAGGAGCATTTCATTTTTAAATTATTATTTCTATTATCAAAAATATCATTATTCTGATTAGTTTTGAGACAAACATTTCCTCTTTCCTCTGGAGATTGTCCGAGAACACTCTCAGTAATAAAGCAGGGTTGGAATTGAAACAGATCAATTTTTGTTTGCCTCCCTACTGCTGATGGGATTGAACGTCAATGTCACCAACAGAACATAGTGTGTTCTTCTTCTTTCCCTTTTCCTTTGTCTGTAAACTCCCATTTCTTCTCTCTTATTTTCTTTTTCTTTCCCCTCACTCTTGATAGGAATCTAAACCTGGGTGGTGTTTTCCTTTTCATGGAAGACAGTGCTTTCTCAATAGGAAAGCCTCCTCACAAATTTTCACGTGAAAATTATTCTTACGTTGTCACTAGAAAACACAAAGAACAAAAAGGACCTTGAAAAGTACATCATATGATAGCGTCCATCTCGGTATCTTGTTGAGTTAACTAAGGCAAAGATGTGGAAATGAAAACCAAAGTAGGCAGGGCAGCCGGCATGTGGCCCATCATTGCTGGAATTTCTCAAACAGTTGTGCTTGGCCTTGTGAATTTTAGCATTATAATGCCTTGCGCCCTCTTACTCTCCAAGGCTCCTTTACCTCCTTCCAACACGTGCCACAAGATATCTGTGAGAGTTTATCTTTCACAAAGTGTATTGTCTCTCAGGAAGACAAACATTCTTGAATGATAGATATACAAGTAACATCATCTCAGTGGGTAAGGTATTATCTCTGAGGAATGTGAATGAACCATTTTAGTATATATTGTACTTGATTTTAGGAGACCAGAGATGTTGTTATTCATCAACATCCTCATCATACTTGTGGCTCCTGCTGCCTTCCTTTTACAAATTAATGCCTCTCCTCTCCTCTTCTGAGGGTAAATCAATGGAAAGTCTAACTTGGATATGGTTTGCTTTGGAAGTGTGGGATTATATTCCTCTTTGCTGAACCTGGGCCATGCAGGGTGTACTGAGACATGCTGCTTTCATTGGAAAGTCTACCAAGTATTGTTCATGGCTTTTCATGAGCATACAGCTGGAACCCACTTTGCCTAAACTCAATACCCTAAATACACTCCCCTTGGTCAGCACAGTGCCATTGCTAGCTGAGTGTGGTTGGATATAAAGAAACGAATCTCTTATAGTCAGAGAATTCTGCTCCCTTGTCTTTTTATTTTATTTTATTTTATTTTATTTTATTGTTTATTTTGATTGTTTGGGCAAATGGATTCTATGCATCTTTACAGACTGTCCTGGAACCCACCCTTGAGACCAGACTGGTTTCAAGCACACAGAAAATAGCTTGGCTCTGCCACCCAAGGGCTGGGATTAATGATGTGTGACACAACCCCGCAGTTTTTATTTTATTTTGGTTTTTGGGGAAGGGGCTATGGTGGAAATGCTATTTCACTTCTTTCTTTAGATCCTTCAGGTTTGATTTCATACAAAGTGTTCTGACCACAGTTTCCCTTCTTCCCACAACTCCTTCCCCTCAACCAAATCCACCTGGTGTTAGGGTTAGGCTTCTGGTTCTCTCTCTTTCACACATTGCTCTGTTAGTGCATCAGCTATTATTACTTTTCTCCATGGATCCTGGAATTATCAGTTTTTAGATTATGCATGTGGTTTAGCCATGCACATGATTAAAATCAGTGAAATCTGAGTACCACCTGCCAGTGCAGAAGAACTTTTACAAGGATTTCAACTTATAGGCAGAGTATGTCAAGAAAGGGCAAGCTCTCTTTCACTGGGGTTTACAATTGGTGCTACATAACCAAAGCATTACACAGGATCAAGCCAACTTTCAAATAAGGTAGCCAATCATCCTGTTGAACTCATAGTGATATTAATAGAGGAAAGTAGAGAAAGATAGAGTGATAAATTTAGGGACTTGGCTTCATTTCTAGTAGAAGTCAAATATGCGAAATTTCAAAAAAACAAAAAAAAAACAAAAAAAAAAACAAAAAACAAAACACAAAAAAAACAAACAAGAAAAGGCTTGGGAGATGACTTAGTACTGGAGAGACTTTCTGTATTTTTTTTTTTTTTGAGCATTTCTCTGTATACCCATTTATTTTCTAGAACTCAGACTGAATTCCTGGTGAGCTGACAAATCTCCACTATCAGATTTTTGAGAACAGAGGCTTGATTCATTATCTGTGGCTAAAAGTTGGAATTTTGTTACATATTTTTGAGTACATGAGACCTGAGAACAATAGTAGCAGAACAATACTCAGGAATCAGGTGGTGTTCTGCCTTAGGGACTGTGTGACCATTTTTGTCTTGATGTTTGTTTGTTTTTGTTTTTGTTATTTGTTTGTTTTTTGTATTATCTGTCTCCATATTTACATTTCGTCCACTGTCTCTCCCTTCCTTCCTTCTTCCTTTCTTTTCTTTTTGAAACTGGTTTTGTCTTTGTACCTTGAAACTCATTTGGTAGGCCAGGCAGAAGTGAAAGTCAGAAATCAACCTGCCTCTCTGCCTCTGCCTCAGAAACACTGTGCACCAATATCCACTGGAATACTCAGATATGCATGTGCCATGCTTTCCTGTTAAACATTGGTTAAGGAGGGAAATCCTGCATTGCTGATAGGAATTCAGTTAATTTCAGGTTTATGAGAAAAATAAACTTTGTTTTGTTTACTTTATATTTTCACTTTTTTTTTTCAAGACAGGTCATGTCCCTTTATCTGTGCTCCACTACATGGTGCAGGTCTTCTTTCTGAGAACAGATATGAAAGCATTGAGCTACTTCAAATTAGTTTACCTCTACTAATGTTGTTGTTCTCACTATACAGAAGAGACATGGCAAGTCATGCATGAAAGTCTAGACCTGTCAAAAAGCAAAGGGGACCATTCTTGCTGCAGGACTTAACAAAGCTTGGCCCTAATTTTCTTGTATTTGTAATCATGGATACATTGTGAATTTTAAAATCATTGAAATCCTGATAGTCCTCTTGTCTCTCTCTAGATTTTCACTGAACTATTGTCAAATTTTTTGTTTTTGGCTTCATCATTTAGGTGTGTGTGTGTGTGTGTGTGTGTGTGTGTGTGTGTGTGTGTGTGCGCGCGTGCATCTCATCTGCCTCCCTGCTAATGGGCCTACTCAGTTTGAACATGAAAATGTTCAGATTTATAGTTAGATTTAGTGCAAAAAGATAGTTTTCAATTTTTCAAGACTTGATTTTTCTCTGTGGCTTTGACTGTCCCAGCACTGAGTCTGTAGACCAGGCTGGCCATGAACTCATAGGTCCTCCTGCCACCAGAGTGGTTACATTACAGGCACGTGGGGATATTTCCTGCTCCATACTGGGTTTTCATTCTTCCTTGCTTTCTTTCTTCTACCACTTCAAAGTCTTCCTTTCCTTCTTCTTCTCCCTCTTTGACTTCTTTTTGTTCTTTATCTTTCTGGTCATCTTCTTCTTCTTTTACTTCTTCTTCTCCTTCTTATTTTCTTTTGCTCTTTCATGATGAGGCTTCCCTATGCAGCTTTTACTGACCTGAGGCTCCGTTGAACTCAAACTCACACAGCTTACTGAGTGCTGTTGATATAAGCTATCATGGCCCCTGCCCAGTAATTTCGCCTTTCAAGTCTTTCCATCTCGCAATTTAATATTTTAATTACTTAGACCTTTGCCTTTATGTCTGGTCACTCCTGGAAATCCAGATCCTCTGACTTCCCTACATAATCAAATATAACTAGAGTTAAAATAATTAACCAGGCCTTCACACAGGTAAAATTCAAAAATAAATGAAGAAGAACAAAGGGAACTTGGCCTGGGGTTCAGATGAAACTTCCTGAATTGCTGGAAAGCTGAACTAGTCTAGTAGTGTATGCTTACACAGAACAAACAAGTTGTGGTGCCTGTTTGAACTTGGGTTAGTATGTGAAGAAACACAGATTCTGATTCCAAAGTGAGTCTTTCTTTGTCCACATTTCTTTTTTTCATGAGTAAAATCAGAGATCCGGTTGGCATGGTGCTTGTATTGCCAGTTCCGCAGGCACACAGGCTTTGTATGCATTCTGCCTCCACAACCCATCCTATTGTCTGTTGCAATATCATACAAGTGCCCAGCCTTCTACCATTTTACACACACACACACACACACACACACACACACACACTCACACGCTCGGGCGCGCACACAGGCACACACAAATATATTAAATAGGGCCCAGGAGCATAGACTATCTATAAATTCCAGAGGTCACTTGGTGGCATGTAGTGCCCTCTTATGGTGAAAGGGCATACCTGCAGACAGAATACTCGTGCATAAAATCAATACAGGAGCATTTCATTTTTAAATTATTATTTCTATTATCAAAAATATCATTATTCTGATTAGTTTTGAGACAAACATTTCCTCTTTCCTCTGGAGATTGTCCGAGAACACTCTCAGTAATAAAGCAGGGTTGGAATTGAAACAGATCAATTTTTGTTTGCCTCCCTACTGCTGATGGGATTGAACGTCAATGTCACCAACAGAACATAGTGTGTTCTTCTTCTTTCCCTTTTCCTTTGTCTGTAAACTCCCATTTCTTCTCTCTTATTTTCTTTTTCTTTCCCCTCACTCTTGATAGGAATCTAAACCTGGGTGGTGTTTTCCTTTTCATGGAAGACAGTGCTTTCTCAATAGGAAAGCCTCCTCACAAATTTTCACGTGAAAATTATTCTTACGTTGTCACTAGAAAACACAAAGAACAAAAAGGACCTTGAAAAGTACATCATATGATAGCGTCCATCTCGGTATCTTGTTGAGTTAACTAAGGCAAAGATGTGGAAATGAAAACCAAAGTAGGCAGGGCAGCCGGCATGTGGCCCATCATTGCTGGAATTTCTCAAACAGTTGTGCTTGGCCTTGTGAATTTTAGCATTATAATGCCTTGCGCCCTCTTACTCTCCAAGGCTCCTTTACCTCCTTCCAACACGTGCCACAAGATATCTGTGAGAGTTTATCTTTCACAAAGTGTATTGTCTCTCAGGAAGACAAACATTCTTGAATGATAGATATACAAGTAACATCATCTCAGTGGGTAAGGTATTATCTCTGAGGAATGTGAATGAACCATTTTAGTATATATTGTACTTGATTTTAGGAGACCAGAGATGTTGTTATTCATCAACATCCTCATCATACTTGTGGCTCCTGCTGCCTTCCTTTTACAAATTAATGCCTCTCCTCTCCTCTTGTGAGGGGAAATCAATGGAAAGTCTAACTTGGATATGGTTTGCTTTGGAAGTGTGGGATTATATTCCTCTTTGCTGAACCTGGGCCATGCAGGGTGTACTGAGACATGCTGCTTTCATTGGAAAGTCTACCAAGTATTGTTAATTGTTTTTCATGAGCAAAAAGCTGGACCCCAATTTGCCTAAAATCAATACACTAAATACACTCCCCTTGGTCAGCACAGTGCCATTGCTAGCTGAGTGTGGTTGGATATAAAGAAACGAATCACTTCTAGTCAGAGAATTCTGCTCCCTTGTCTTTTTATTTTATTTTATTTCATTTTATTGTTTATTTTGATTGTTTGGCCAAATGGATTCTATGCATCTTTGCAGACTGTCCTGGAACCCACCCTTGAGACCAGACTGGTTTCAAGCACACAGAAAATAGCTTGGCTCTGCCACCCAAGGGCTGGGATTAATGATGTGTGACAAAACCCCGCAGTTTTTATTTTATTTTGGTTTTTGGGGAAGGGGATATGGTGGAACTGCTTTATCACTTCTTTCTTTAGATCCTTCAGGTTTGATTTCATACAAAGTGTTCTGACCACAGTTTGAGCATGAGAATGTTCAGATTTATAGTTAGATTTAGTGCAAAAAGATAGTTTTCAATTTTTCAAGACATGATTTTTCTGTGTAGCTTTGACTGTCCCAACACTGAGTCTGTAGACCACGCTGGCCATGAACTGATAGGTCCTCCTGGCACCAATGTGGTTACATTATAGGCATGTGGGGATATTTCCTTCTCCATACTGGGATTTCTTCTGTCTTCCTTTCTTCCTTGCATTCTTTCTTCTACTACATCAACATCTTGCTTTCCTTCTTCTATTCCCTCTTCGACTTCTTTTTGTTCTTTATCTTTCTCATCACCTTCTTCTTCTTTTACTTCATCTTCTCATTCTTATTTTGTTTTGCTTTCTTGATGAGGCTTCTCTATGCAGCTGTTACTGACCTGAGCTCGGTTGAACTCAAACTCACACAGCATCCTGAGTGCTGTTGATATAAGCTCTCATGGCCACTGCCCAGTCATTTCGCCTTTCAAGTCTTTCCATCTAGCAATTTAATTTTTTAATTACTTACACCTTGTCTTTATGGCTGTGCACTCCTGGAAATCCAGATTCTCCGAACTCCCTACACAATCAAAAATAACTAGAGTTAAAATAACTAACCTGGGCTTCATACAGGTAAAAATCAAAAATAAAAGAAGGAGATCAAAGGAATTTGGCCTGGGGATCAGATGAAACTTAATGAATTGATAGCATGCTGAACTAGTCTAGTAGTGTATGCTTACACAGAACAAACAAGATGTGGTGCTTGTTTGAACTTTGGTTAGTATGTGAAGAAACACAGATTCTGATACCAAAGGGAGTCTTTCTTTGTTCACTTTCTTTATTTCATAAGTAAAATCAGAGAACCGGTTGGCATGGTGCTTGAATTACCTGTCTCACATGGACACAGGCTTTGTATGCATTCTGCCTCCACACCACATCCCATTTTCTGCCACACTATCATACAAGTGCCCAGTCTTCTACCAATTTACACACACACACACACACACACACACAGACACACACGCACATGCACACACACACACATGCACATGCACACAGGCACACATGCACACACATGAATATTAAAAAGGGCCCAGGAGCATAGACTATCTATAAATTCCAGAGGTCACTTGGTGGCATGTAGTGCCCTCTTCTGTTGAAAGGGCATACCGGCAGACAGAATACTCGTGCATAAAATCAGTACAGGAGCATTTCATTTTTAAATTATTATTGATATTATCATCATTATCTTTATTCTGATTATTTTTGAGACAAACATTTCTTCTTTCCGTTGGAGATTGCCCGAGAACCCTCTCAGTAATAAAGCAGGGTTGGAATTGAAACAGATCAATTTTTGTTTGCTTCCCAACTACTGATGGGATTGAAGGCCAATGTCATCAACATAACATAGTGTGTTCTCCTTTTTTCCCTTTTCCTTTGTCTGTAAACTGCCATTGCTTCTCTCTTATTTTCTTTTTCTTTCCCTCTCGATAGGAATCTAAACCTGGGTGGTATTTTCCTTTTCATGGAAGACAGTGCTTTCTCAATATGAGAGCCTCCTCACAATTATTCACGTGAAAATTTGCTTTCCGTTCACACTAGGAAACACAAAGAACAAAAAGGACCTTGAAAAGTACATCATATGATTGCGTCCATCTCGGTATCTTGTTCTGCTGCAAATGAAGCCACGTCCCTATATTTATCACACTATCTTTCTCTACTTTCCTCTATTAATTTCACTATCACTACAAAGAATGATTGGCTACCTTATTAGAAAGTTGGCTTGATCCTGTGCAATTCTTTGATTATGTAGCACCAACTGTAAAGGCTATAACCCCAGTGAAAGAGAGCTTGCCTTTCTTGACATACTCTGCCTAGAAGTTGAAATCCTGATAAAAGTTCTTCTGCACTGGCAAGTGGTACTCAGATCATACTGATTTTAATCATGTGCATGGCTAAACCACAAGCATAATCTAAAAACTGATAATTCCAGGATCCATGGAGAAAAGTAATTACACCTGATGCACTAACAGAGCAATGTGTGAAATAGAGAGAACAAGAAGCCTAACCCTAACACCAGGCAGATTTGGCTGAAGGGAAGGAGTTGTGGGAAGAAGGGAAACTGTGGTCAGAAGACTTTCTATGAAATCAAACCTGAAGTATCTAAAGAAATAACTAATAAAGCATTCCCACCATACTCCCTTCCCCCAAAACAAAACTAAAATAAAAACTGTGGGGTTGTGTCACACATCATTAATCCCAGCCCTTGGGAGGCAGAGCCAAGCTCCTTTCTGTGTGCTTGAAACCAGTCTGATATCAAGGATGAGTTCCAGGACCGTCGGTAAATATGCATAGAATCCAATTGGCCAAACAATCAAAATAAAAAATAAAACAAAATAAAAAGACAAGGGAGCAGAACTCTCTGATTATAAGTGATTCTTTTTTTCTATCCAAATGCATTCAGCTAGCAATGGCACTGTGCTGACCAAGGGGAGTGCATATAGGGTATTGAGTTTAGGCAAAGTGGGCTCCAGCTGTATGCTCATGAAAAGCCATTATCAATACTTGGTAGACTTTCCAGTGAATGAGCATGTCTCAGTCCTCCCTGAATGGTCCAGGTTCAGCACAGAGGAATATAATCACACACTTCCAAAGCAAACCATATCCAAGTTAGACTTTCCATTGATTTACCCTCACAAGAGGAGAGGAGGAGAGGCATTAATTTGTGAAAGGAAGGCAGCAGGAGCCACAAGTATGATGAGGATGTTGATGAATAACAACAACTCTGGTCCCCTAAAAGCAAGTACAATATATACTAAAATGGTTCATTCACAGTCCTCAGAGATAACACCTTACCCACTGAGATGATGTTACTTGGATATCTACCATTCAAGAATGTTTGTCTTCCTGACAGACAACACACTTTCTGGAAGATAACATCTCACAGATATCTTGTGGCACATGTTGGAAGGAGGTAAAGGAGCCATGGAGAGTAAGAGGGAGCAAGGGAGTATAATGCTAAAATTCACAAGGCCAGCACATCTGTTTGAGAAATTCCAGCAAAGATGGGCCACAGGCCGGCTGCCCTGCCTACTTTGGTTTTCACTTCCACATCTTTGCGTTTGTTAACTCAACAAGATACCGAGATGGACACAATCATATGACGTACTTTTCAATGACCTTTTGGTTCTTTGTGTTTCCTAGTGACAAGGTAAAACCAATTTTCACGTGAAAAATTGTGAGCAGGCTCTCATATTGAGAAAGCACTGTTTCCATGAAAAGGAAAATACCAGCAAGGTTTAGATTCCTATCGACAGTGAGGGGAAAGAAAAAGCAAAGAAGAGAGAAGAAATGGGAGTTCACAGACAAAGGAAAAGGGAAAGAAGAAGAACACACTATGTTCTGTTGGTGACATTGACGTTCAATCCCATCAGCAGTAGGGAGGCAAACAAAAATTGATCTGTTTCAATTCCAACCCTGCTTTATTACTGAGAGTGTTCTCGGACAATCTCCAGAGGAAAGAGGAAATGTTTGTCTCAAAACTAATCAGAAGAGTGATAATGATGATAATAGCAATAATAATTTAAAAATGAAATGCTCCTGTATTGATTTAATGCATGAGTATTCTGTCTGCAGGTATGCCCTTTTACCAGAAGAGGGCACTACATGCCACCAAGTGACCTCTGGAATTTATAGATAGTCTATGCTCCTGGGCCCTATTCTTTAATATTTGTATGTGTGTGTGTGTGTGTGTAAATTGGTAGAAGACTGGGCACTTGTATGATACAGCGGCAGACAATGTGATGTGGTGTGGAGGCAGAAAGCATACAAACCCTGTGTGCAAGCCAAGCTTTGCAGACAGAAAGGTCCCCTTTGCTCTTTGACAGGTCTGGACTTTCATGTATTCCTTGCCCTGTCTCTGCTGTATAGTGAGAGCAACAACATTAGTAGAGGTAAACTAATTTGAAGTAGCTCAATGCTTTCATATCTGTTCTCAGAAGGAAGACCTGCACCATGTAGTGGAGCACAGATAAATGGACACGACCTGTCATAAAAAATCAAGTGAAAACATAAAGTAAACAAAACAAAGTTTATTTTTCCTCATAAACCTGAAAATAACTGAATTTCTATCAGCAATGAGGCTTTCCCTCCTCAACCAATGTTTAACTGGAAAGCATGGCACATGCACATCTGAGTATTCCAGTGGAGATTGGTGCACAGTGTTTCTGAGGCAGAGGCAGAGGTAGAGGCAGAGGCAGAGGCAGAGGCAGAGAGTCAGGTTGATTTCTGACTTTCACTTCTGCCTGGCCTACAAAAGGAGTTTCAAGACAGCTCTCAAGGTACAAAGACAAAACCAGTTTCAAGAAGAAATGAAAGGAAGAAGGAAGGAATGGAGAGACAGTGGAGGAAATGTAAATATCGAGACAGTTAATACAAAAAAAACAAAAAACAAAAACAAACAAACATCAAGACAAAAAAGGTCACACAGTCCCTAAGGCAAAACACCAACTGATTCCTGAGTATTGTTCTGCTACTATTGTTCTCAGGTCTCATGTACTCAAAAAGAAGTAAGAAAATTCCAACTTTAGCCACAGATGTTGAATCAAACCTCTGTTCTCAAAAATTTGAAAGTGGAGATTTGGAAGCTCACCAGGACTTCAGTCTGAGTAGTAGAAAAGAAATGGGTATACAGAGAAATGTTGAAATAAAAATAAAAAAGACAGAAAGTCTCTCCTCTACTTAGCCATCTCCCAGGACCTTTCTTATTTGCTTTTTTTTTTAAGTTTCGTATAGTTGACTTCTGCTGCAAATGAAGTCACGTCCCTAAATTTATCACTCTATCTTTCTCTACTTTCCTCTATTAATATCACTATCAGTACACAGAATGATTGGCTACCTTATAAGAAAGTTGGCTTGATCCTGTGCAATGCTTTGGTTATGTAGCACCAATTGTAAAGGCTATAACCCCAGTGAAAGAGAGCTAGCCCTTTCTTGACATACTCTGCCTATATGTTGAAATCCTTGTAAAAGTTCTTCTGCACTGGCAAGTGGTACTCAGATCATACTGATTTTAATCATGTGCATGGCTAAACCACAAGCATAATCTAAAAACTGATAATTCCAGGATCCATGGAGAAAAGTAATTACACCTGATGCACTAACAGAGCAATGTGTGAAATAGAGAGAACAAGAAGCCTAACCCTAACACCAGGCGGATTTGGCTGAGGGGAAGGAGTTGTGGGAAGAAGGGAAACTGTGGTCAGAAGACTTTGTATGAAATCAAACCTGAAGTATCTAAAGAAATAACTAATAAAGCATTCCCACCATACTCCCTTCCCCAAAAACAAAACTAAAATAAAAACTGTGGGGTTGTGTCACACATCATTAATCCCAGCCCTTGGGAGGCAGAGCCAAGCCCCTTTCTGTGTGCTTGAAACCAGTCTGGTATCAAGGATGAGTTCCAGGACAGTCTGCAAAGATGCATAGAATCCATTTGGCCAAACATTCGAAATAAACAATAAAAAGAAATAAAATAAAATAAAAAGACAAGGGAGCAGAACTCTGTGATTATAAGTGATTTGTTTCTTTATATCCAAACGCACTCAGCTAGCAATGGCACTGTGCTGACCAAGGGGAGTGCATATAGGGTATTGAGTTTAGGCAAAGTGGGCTCCAGCTGTATGCTCATGAAAAGCCATTATCAATACTTGGTAGACTTTCCAGTGAATGAGCATGTCTCAGTCCTCCCTGAATGGCCCAGGTTCAGCAAAGAGGAATAAAATCCCACACTTCCAAAGCAAACCATATCCAAGTTAGACTTTCCATTGATTTACCCTTACAAGAGGAGAGGAGGAGAGGCATTAATTTGAAAAAGGAAGGCAGCAGGAGCCACAAGTATGATGACGATGTTGATGAATAACAACAACTCTGGTCCCCTAAAAGCAAGTACAATATATACTAAAATGGTTCATTCACAGTCCTCAGAGATAATACCTTACCCACTGAGATGATGTTACTTGGATACTACCATTCAAGAATGTTTGTCTTCCTGACAGACAACACACTTTCTGGAAGATAACATCTCACAGATATCTTGTGGCACATGTTGGAAGGAGGTAAAGGAGCCATGGAGAGTAAGAGGGAGCAAGGGAGTATAATGCTAAAATTCACAAGGCCAGCACAGCTGTTTGAGAAATTCCAGCAATGATGGGCCACAGGCCGGCTGCCCTGGCTACTTTGGTTTTCACTTCCACATCTTTGCGTTAGTTAACTCAACAAGATACCGAGATGGACACAATCATATGATGTACTTTTCAAGATCCTTTTGGTTCTTTGTGTTTCCTAGTGACAACGCAAAACCAATTTTTCACGTGAAAAATTGTGAGCAGGCTCTCATATTGAGAAAGCACTGTTTCCATGAAAAGGAAAATACCACCAAGGTTTAGATTCCTATCAAGAGTGAGGGGAAAGAAAAAGCAAAGAAGAGAGAAGAAATGGGAGTTCACAGACAAAGGAAAAGGAAAAAAAAGGAGAACACGCTATGTTCTGTTGGTGACATTGGTCTTCAATCCCAACAGCAGTAGGGAGGCAAACAAAAATTGATCTGTTTGAATTCCAAGCCTGCTTTATTATTGAGAGTGTTCTCGGACAGTCTCCAAAGGAAAGAGGAAATGTTTGTCTCAAGAATAATCAGAAGAGTGATAATGATGATAATAGCAATAATAATTTAAAAATGAAATGCTCCTGTATTGATTTAATGCATGAGTATTCTGTCTGCAGGTATGCCCTTTTACCAGAAGAGGGCACTACATGCCACCAAGTGACCTCTGGAATTTATAGATAGTCTATGCTCCTGGGCCCTATTCTTTAATATTGTGTGTGTGTGTGTGTGTGTGTGTGTGTGTGTGTGTGTGTGTGTGTGTGTAAATTGGTAGAAGACTGGGCACTTGTATGATACAGCGGCAGACAATGTGATGTGGTGTGGAGGCAGAAAGCATACAAACCCTGTGTGCCTGTGGGAACGGCAATACAAGCTCCATGCCAACCGGTTCACTGATTTTACTTATGAAATAAAGAAAGGTGGACAAAGAAAGAATCACTTTGGAATCAGAATCTGTGTTTCTTCACATACTAACCCAAGTTCAAACAAGCACCACAACTTGTTTGTTCTGTGTAAGCGTACACTATTAGACTAGTTCAGCTTTGCAGCAATTCATGAAGTTTCATCTGATCCCCAGGCAAAGTTCCCTTTGATCTTCTTCATTTATTTTTGACATTTACTTGTATAAAGGCCAGGTTAATTATTTTAACTCTAGTTATTTTTGATTGTTTAGTGAGGTCAGAGGATCTGGATTTCCAGGAGTGCCCAGACATAAAGACAAAGGGTTATGTAATTAAAAAATTAATTGCTAGATAGAAAGACTTGAAAGGCAAAACTACTTGGCAGTGGCCATGAGAGCTCATATAAACACCACTCAGGAAGCTGGGTGATTTTGAGTTCAACGGAGCACAGGTCAGTAAAAGCTGCATAGAGAAGCCTCATCATGAAAGAGCAAAAGAAAATAAGAAGGAGAAGAAGAAGTAAAAGGAGAAGAAGATGACGAGAAAGATAAAGAACAAAAAGAAGTCGAAGAGGGAGAAGAAGGAAAGGAAGAAGTTGATGTGGTAGAAGAAAGAAAGCAAGAAAGAAAGAAGAAAGAAGAAAGCCCAGTATGGAGCAGGAAATACCCCACATGCCTGTACTGTAAAAACTCTGGTGTTAGGAGGACTAATGAGTTCATGGCCAGCCTGGACTACAGACTAAGTGCTGGGACAGTCCAAGCTACACATACAAATCATGTCTTGAAAAATTGAAAACTATCTTTTTGCACTAAATCTAACTATAAATCTGAACATTTTCATGCTCAAACTGAGTAGGCCCTTTGGCAGGGAGGCAGATGAGATGCACACACACACACACACACACACACACACACACACACACACACACACTCAATGATAAAGCCAAAAACAAACAAATGACAATAGTTCAGTGAAATTCCAGAGAGTGACAATAGGACTAACAGGATTTCAATGATTTTAAAATTCACAATGTATCCATAATGACAAGTACAAGAAAATTAGAGCCAAGCTTTGCAGACAGAAAGGTCCCCTTTGCTCTTTGACAGGTCTGGACTTTCATGTATTCCTTGCCCTATCTCTGCTGTATAGTGAGAGCAACAACATTAGTAGAGGTAAACTAATTTGAAGTAGCTCAATGCTTTCATATCTGTTCTCAGAAGGAAGACCTGCACCATGTAGTGGAGCACAGATAAATGGACACGACCTGTCATAAAAAATCAAGTGAAAACATAAAGTAAACAAAACATAGTTTATTTTTCCTCATAAACCTGAAAATAACTGAATTCCTATCAGCAATGAGGCTTTCCCTCCTCAACCAATATTTAACTGGAAAGCATGGCACATGCACATCTGAGTATTCCAGTGGAGATTGGTGCACAGTGTTTCTGAGGCAGAGGCAGAGGTAGAGGCAGAGGCAGAGGCAGAGGCAGAGAGTCAGGTTGATTTCTGACTTTCACTTCTGCCTGGCCTACAAAAGGAGTTTCAAGACAGCTCTCAAGGTATAAAGACAAAACCAGTTTCAAGAAGAAATGAAAGGAAGAAGGAAGGAATGGAGAGACAGTGGAGGAAATGTAAATATCGAGACAGTTAATACAAAAAAACAAAAAACAAAAACAAACAAACATCAAGACAAAAAAGGTCACACAGTCCCTAAGGCAAAACACCAACTGATTCCTGAGTATTGTTCTGCTACTATTGTTCTCAGGTCTCATGTACTCATAAAGAAGTAAGAAAATTCCAACTTTAGCCACAGATGTTGAATCAAACCTCTGTTCTCAAAAATTTGAAAGTGGAGATTTGGAAGCTCACCAGGACTTCAGTCTGAGTAGTAGAAAAGAAATGGGTATACAGAGAAATGTTGAAATAAAAATAAAAAAGACAGAAAGTCTCTCCTCTACTTAGCCATCTCCCAGGACCTTTCTTATTTGCTTTTTTTTTTAAGTTTCGTATAGTTGACTTCTGCTGCAAATGAAGTCACGTCCCTAAATTTATCACTCTATCTTTCTCTACTTTCCTCTATTAATATCACTATCAGTACACAGAATGATTGGCTACCTTATAAGAAAGTTGGCTTGATCCTGTGCAATGCTTTGGTTATGTAGCACCAATTGTAAAGGCTATAACCCCAGTGAAAGAGAGCTAGCCCTTTCTTGACATACTCTGCCTATATGTTGAAATCCTTGTAAAAGTTCTTCTGCACTGGCAAGTGGTACTCAGATCATACTGATTTTAATCATGTGCATGGCTAAACCACAAGCATAATCTAAAAACTGATAATTCCAGGATCCATGGAGAAAAGTAATTACACCTGATGCACTAACAGAGCAATGTGTGAAATAGAGAGAACAAGAAGCCTAACCCTAACACCAGGCGGATTTGGCTGAGGGGAAGGAGTTGTGGGAAGAAGGGAAACTGTGGTCAGAAGACTTTGTATGAAATCAAACCTGAAGTATCTAAAGAAATAACTAATAAAGCATTCCCACCATACTCCCTTCCCCAAAAACAAAACTAAAATAAAAACTGTGGGGTTGTGTCACACATCATTAATCCCAGCCCTTGGGAGGCAGAGCCAAGCCCCTTTCTGTGTGCTTGAAACCAGTCTGGTATCAAGGATGAGTTCCAGGACAGTCTGCAAAGATGCATAGAATCCATTTGGCCAAACATTCGAAATAAACAATAAAAAGAAATAAAATAAAATAAAAAGACAAGGGAGCAGAACTCTGTGATTATAAGTGATTTGTTTCTTTATATCCAAACGCACTCAGCTAGCAATGGCACTGTGCTGACCAAGGGGAGTGCATATAGGGTATTGAGTTTAGGCAAAGTGGGCTCCAGCTGTATGCTCATGAAAAGCCATTATCAATACTTGGTAGACTTTCCAGTGAATGAGCATGTCTCAGTCCTCCCTGAATGGCCCAGGTTCAGCAAAGAGGAATAAAATCCCACACTTCCAAAGCAAACCATATCCAAGTTAGACTTTCCATTGATTTACCCTTACAAGAGGAGAGGAGGAGAGGCATTAATTTGAAAAAGGAAGGCAGCAGGAGCCACAAGTATGATGACGATGTTGATGAATAACAACAACTCTGGTCCCCTAAAAGCAAGTACAATATATACTAAAATGGTTCATTCACAGTCCTCAGAGATAATACCTTACCCACTGAGATGATGTTACTTGGATACTACCATTCAAGAATGTTTGTCTTCCTGACAGACAACACACTTTCTGGAAGATAACATCTCACAGATATCTTGTGGCACATGTTGGAAGGAGGTAAAGGAGCCATGGAGAGTAAGAGGGAGCAAGGGAGTATAATGCTAAAATTCACAAGGCCAGCACAGCTGTTTGAGAAATTCCAGCAATGATGGGCCACAGGCCGGCTGCCCTGGCTACTTTGGTTTTCACTTCCACATCTTTGCGTTAGTTAACTCAACAAGATACCGAGATGGACACAATCATATGATGTACTTTTCAAGATCCTTTTGGTTCTTTGTGTTTCCTAGTGACAACGCAAAACCAATTTTTCACGTGAAAAATTGTGAGCAGGCTCTCATATTGAGAAAGCACTGTTTCCATGAAAAGGAAAATACCACCAAGGTTTAGATTCCTATCAAGAGTGAGGGGAAAGAAAAAGCAAAGAAGAGAGAAGAAATGGGAGTTCACAGACAAAGGAAAAGGAAAAAAAGGAGAACACGCTATGTTCTGTTGGTGACATTGGTCTTCAATCCCAACAGCAGTAGGGAGGCAAACAAAAATTGATCTGTTTGAATTCCAAGCCTGCTTTATTATTGAGAGTGTTCTCGGACAGTCTCCAAAGGAAAGAGGAAATGTTTGTCTCAAGAATAATCAGAAGAGTGATAATGATGATAATAGCAATAATAATTTAAAAATGAAATGCTCCTGTATTGATTTAATGCATGAGTATTCTGTCTGCAGGTATGCCCTTTTACCAGAAGAGGGCACTACATGCCACCAAGTGACCTCTGGAATTTATAGATAGTCTATGCTCCTGGGCCCTATTCTTTAATATTTGTGTGTGTGTGTGTGTGTGTGTGTGTGTGTGTGTGTGTGTGTGTGTGTGTAAATTGGTAGAAGACTGGGCACTTGTATGATACAGCGGCAGACAATGTGATGTGGTGTGGAGGCAGAAAGCATACAAACCCTGTGTGCCTGTGGGAACGGCAATACAAGCTCCATGCCAACCGGTTCACTGATTTTACTTATGAAATAAAGAAAGGTGGACAAAGAAAGAATCACTTTGGAATCAGAATCTGTGTTTCTTCACATACTAACCCAAGTTCAAACAAGCACCACAACTTGTTTGTTCTGTGTAAGCGTACACTATTAGACTAGTTCAGCTTTGCAGCAATTCATGAAGTTTCATCTGATCCCCAGGCAAAGTTCCCTTTGATCTTCTTCATTTATTTTTGACATTTACTTGTATAAAGGCCAGGTTAATTATTTTAACTCTAGTTATTTTTGATTGTTTAGTGAGGTCAGAGGATCTGGATTTCCAGGAGTGCCCAGACATAAAGACAAAGGGTTATGTAATTAAAAAATTAATTGCTAGATAGAAAGACTTGAAAGGCAAAACTACTTGGCAGTGGCCATGAGAGCTCATATAAACACCACTCAGGAAGCTGGGTGATTTTGAGTTCAACGGAGCACAGGTCAGTAAAAGCTGCATAGAGAAGCCTCATCATGAAAGAGCAAAAGAAAATAAGAAGGAGAAGAAGAAGTAAAAGGAGAAGAAGATGACGAGAAAGATAAAGAACAAAAAGAAGTCGAAGAGGGAGAAGAAGGAAAGGAAGAAGTTGATGTGGTAGAAGAAAGAAAGCAAGAAAGAAAGAAGAAAGAAGAAAGCCCAGTATGGAGCAGGAAATACCCCACATGCCTGTACTGTAAAAACTCTGGTGTTAGGAGGACTAATGAGTTCATGGCCAGCCTGGACTACAGACTAAGTGCTGGGACAGTCCAAGCTACACATACAAATCATGTCTTGAAAAATTGAAAACTATCTTTTTGCACTAAATCTAACTATAAATCTGAACATTTTCATGCTCAAACTGAGTAGGCCCTTTGGCAGGGAGGCAGATGAGATGCACACACACACACACACACACACACACACACACACACACATACACGCACACACACTCAATGATAAAGCCAAAAACAAACAAATGACAATAGTTCAGTGAAATTCCAGAGAGTGACAATAGGACTAACAGGATTTCAATGATTTTAAAATTCACAATGTATCCATAATGACAAGTACAAGAAAATTAGAGCCAAGCTTTGCAGACAGAAAGGTCCCCTTTGCTCTTTGACAGGTCTGGACTTTCATGTATTCCTTGCCCTATCTCTGCTGTATAGTGAGAGCAACAACATTAGTAGAGGTAAACTAATTTGAAGTAGCTCAATGCTTTCATATCTGTTCTCAGAAGGAAGACCTGCACCATGTAGTGGAGCACAGATAAATGGACACGACCTGTCATAAAAAATCAAGTGAAAACATAAAGTAAACAAAACATAGTTTATTTTTCCTCATAAACCTGAAAATAACTGAATTCCTATCAGCAATGAGGCTTTCCCTCCTCAACCAATATTTAACTGGAAAGCATGGCACATGCACATCTGAGTATTCCAGTGGAGATTGGTGCACAGTGTTTCTGAGGCAGAGGCAGAGGTAGAGGCAGAGGCAGAGGCAGAGGCAGAGAGTCAGGTTGATTTCTGACTTTCACTTCTGCCTGGCCTACAAAAGGAGTTTCAAGACAGCTCTCAAGGTACAAAGACAAAACCAGTTTCAAGAAGAAATGAAAAGAAGAAGGAAGGAATGGAGAGACAGTGGAGGAAATGTAAATATCGAGACAGTTAATACAAAAAAACAAAAAACAAAAACAAACAAACATCAAGACAAAAAAGGTCACACAGTCCCTAAGGCAAAACACCAACTGATTCCTGAGTATTGTTCTGCTACTATTGTTCTCAGGTCTCATGTACTCATAAAGAAGTAAGAAAATTCCAACTTTAGCCACAGATGTTGAATCAAACCTCTGTTCTCAAAAATTTGAAAGTGGAGATTTGGAAGCTCACCAGGACTTCAGTCTGAGTAGTAGAAAAGAAATGGGTATACAGAGAAATGTTGAAATAAAAATAAAAAAGACAGAAAGTCTCTCCTCTACTTAGCCATCTCCCAGGACCTTTCTTATTTGCTTTTTTTTTTAAGTTTCGTATAGTTGACTTCTGCTGCAAATGAATTCACGTCCCTAAATTTATCACTCTATCTTTCTCTACTTTCCTCTATTAATATCACTATCAGTACACAGAATGATTGGCTACCTTATAAGAAAGTTGGCTTGATCCTGTGCAATGCTTTGGTTATGTAGCACCAATTGTAAAGGCTGAAAGTGGAGATTTGGCAGCTCACCAGGACTTCAGTCTGAGTACTAGAAAAGAAATGGGTGTACAGAGAAATGTTGAAAAAAAAATAAAAAACACAGAAAGTCTTTCCTCTACTTATCCATCTCCCGGGCACTTTTTTAGTTGCTTTTTTTTTTTTTTTTTAAGTTTCTTATATTTGACTGCTGCTGCAAATGAAGCCACATCCCTAAATTTATCACTCTATCTTTCTCTACTTTCCTCTATTAATATCACTATCAGTACACAGAATGATTGGCTATGTTATTTGAAATTTGTCTTGATCCTGTGCAATGCTTTGGTTATGTAGCACCAATTGTAAAGGCTATAACCCCAGTGAAAGAGAGCTTGCCTTTCTTGACATATTCTGCGTATAAGTTGAAATCCTGGTAAAAGTTCTTCTGCACTGGCAAGTAGTACTCAGATTATACTGATTTTAATCATGTGCATGGCTAAACCACACGCATAATCTAAAAAGTGATAATTCCAGGATCCATGGAGAAAAGTAATTACACCAGATGCACTAACAGAGAAATGTGCGAAAGAGAGAGAACCAGAAGCCTAACACTAACACCAGGTGGATTTGGCTGAGGGGAAGGAGTTGTGGGAAAAAGGGAAACTGTGGTCAGAACACTTTGTATGAAATCAAACTTGAAGTATCTAAAGAAATAACTAATAAAGCATTCCCACCATACATCCTTCCCCAAAAACAAAATGAAAATAAAAACTGTGGGGTTGTGTCACACGTCATTAATCCCAGCCCTTGGGTGGCAGAGCCAAGCTATTTTCTGTGTGCTTGAAACCAGTCTGGTATCAAGGATGAGTTCCAGGACAGTCTGCAAAGATGCATAGAATCCATTTGGCCAAACATTCGAAATAAACAATAAAAAGAAATAAAATAAAATAAAAAGACAAGGGAGCAGAACTCTGTGATTATAAGTGATTTGTTTCTTTATATCCAAACGCACTCAGCTAGCAATGGCACTGTGCTGACCAAGGGGAGTGCATATAGGGTACTGAGTTTAGGCAAAGTGGGCTCCAGCTGTATGCTCATGAAAAGCCATTATCAATACTTGGTAGACTTTCCAGTGAATGCAGCATGTCTCAGTCCTCCCTGAATGGCCCAGGTTCAGTAAAGAGGAATATAATAGCACACTTCCAAAGCAAACCATATCGAAGTTAGACTTTCCATTGATTTACCCTCACAAGAGGAGAGGAGGAGAGGCATTAATTTGTGAAAGGAAGGCAGCAGGAGCCACAAGTATGATGACGATGTTGATGAATAACAACAACTCTGGTCCCCTAAAAGCAAGTACAATATATACTAAAATGGTTCATTCACATTCCTCAGAAACAATACCTTACCCACTGAGATGATTTTACTTGGATATCTATCATTCAAGAATGTTTGTCTTCCTGACAGACAACACTCTTTCTGGAAGATAACATCTCACAGATATCTTGTGGCACATGTTGGAAGGAGGTAAAGGAGCCATGGAGAGTAAGAGGGAGCAAGGGAGTATAATGCTAAAATTCACAAGGCCAGCACAGCTGTTTGAGAAATTCCAGCAATGATGGGCCACAGGCCGGCTGCCCTGGCTACTTTGGTTTTCACTTCCACATCTTTGCGTTAGTTAACTCAACAAGATACTGAGATGGACGCAATCATATGATGTACTTTTGAAGGTCCTTTTGGATCTCTGTGTTTCCTAGTGACAAGGTAAAACCAATTTTCACGTGAAAAATTGTGAGCAGGCTCTCATATTGAGAAAGCACTGTTTCCATGAAAAGGAAAATACCACCAAGGTTTAGATTCCTATCGAGAGTGAAGGGAATGAAAAAGCAAAGAAGAGAGAAGAAATGGGAGTTTACAGACAAAGGAAAAGGAAAAAAAGGAGAACACGCTATGTTCTGTTGGTGACATTGGTCTTCAATCCCAACAGCAGTAGGGAGGCAAACAAAAATTGATCTGTTTGAATTCCAAGCCTGCTTTATTACTGAGAGTGTCCTCGGACAGTCTCCAAAGGAAAGAGGAAATGTTTGTCTCAAAAATAATCAGAAGAATGATAATGATGATAATAGCAATAATAATTTACAAATGAAATGCTCCTGTATTGATTTAATGCATGAGTATTCTGTCGGCAGGTATACCCTTTTACCAGAAGAGGGCATTATATGCCACCAAGTGACCTCTGGAATTTATAGATAGTCTATGCTCCTGGGCCCTATTCTTTAATATTTGTGTGTGTGAGAGAGAGTGTGTGTGTGTGTAAATTGGTAGAAGACTGGGCACTTGTATGATACAGTGGCAGACAATGTGATGTGGTGTGGAGGTAGAAAGCTTACAAACCTTTGTGCCTGAGGGACTGTCAATACAAGCTCCATGCCAACCGGTTCACTGATTTTACTTATGAAATAAAGAAAGGTGGACAAAGAAAGACTCACTTTGGAATCAGAATCTGTGTTTCTTCACATACTAACCCAAGTTCAAAGAAGCACCACCACTTTTTTGTTCTGTGTAAGCATACACTACTAGACTAGTTCAGCTTTGCAGCAATTCATGAAGTTTCATCTGATCCCCAGGCAAAGTTCCCTTTGATCTTCCTCTTTATTTTTGACTTTTCAGTGTATGAAGGCCAGGTTAATTATTTTAACTCTAGTTATTTTTGATTGTTTAGGGAGGTTAGAGGATTTGGATTTCTAAGCGTTTGCAGACATAAAGACAAAGGGGTAAGTAATTAAAAAATTAAATTGCTAGATAGAAAGAATTGAAAGGCAAACCTACTGGGCAGTGGCCATGAGAGCTTGTATCAACAGCACTCAGGAAGCTGTGAGAGTTAGAGTTCAAAGGAGCTCAGGTCAGTAAAAGCTGCATAGAGAAGCCTCATCAAGAAAGAGCAAAAGAAAATAAGAAGGAGAAGAAGAAGTAAAAGGAAAAGAAGATGACGAGAAACATAAAGAACAAAAAGAAGTCGAAGAGGGAGAAGAAGAAGGAAAGGAAGAAGTTGATGTGGTAGAAGAAAGAAAGCAAGAAAGAAAAAGAAAGAAGAAAACCCAGTATGGAGCAGCAAATATCCCCAAATGACTGTACTGTAACCACTCTGGTGTTAGGAGGACATATGAGTTCATGGCCAGCCTGGACTACAGACTAAGTGCTGGGACAGTCCAAGCTACACAGAAAAATTTTGTCTTGAAAAATTGAAAACTATCTTTTTGCACTAAATCTAACTATAAATCTGAACATTTTCATGTTAAACTGAGTAGGCCCGTTGGCAGGGAGGCAGATGAGATGCACACAGTCACACACAAACACAGACACACACACTAAATTATAAAACCAAAAACAAACAAATGACAATAGTTCAGTGAAATTCTAGAGAGTGATAATAGGACTAACAGGACTTCAATGATTTTAAAATTCACAATGTATCCAAAATTACAAGTAAAAGAGAATTAGGGCCAAGCTTTGCAGACAGAAAGGTCCCCTTTTCTCTTTGACAGGTGTGGACTTTCATGTATTCCTTGCCCTGTCTCTGCTGTATAATTAGAGCAACAACATTAGCAGAGGTAAACTAATTTGAAGTAGATCAATGCTTTCATATCTGTTCTCAGAAGGAAGACCTGCAACATGTAGTGGAACACAGATAAAGGGACAGGACCTGTCTTAAAAAATCAAGTGAAAATAATGTAAACAAAATAAAGTTTATTTTTCCTCATAAACCTGAAAATAACTGAATTTCTATCAGTGATGAGGCTTTCGCTCCTCAACCAATATTTAACTGGAAAGCATGGCATATGCATATCTGAGTATTCCAGCAGAAATTGGTGCACAGTGTTTCTGAGGCAGAGGCAGAGGTAGAGGCAGAGGCAGAAGCAGAGGCAGAGGCAGAGAGTCAGGTTGATTTCTGACTTTCACTTCTTCCTGGCCTACAAAATGAGTTTCAAGACAGCTCTCAAGGTACAGAGACAAAACCAGTTTCAAGAAGAAATGAAAGGAAGAAGGAAGGAATGGAGAGACAGTGGAGGAAATGTAAATATGGAGACAGTTAATACAAAAAACAAATAAAAAACAAAAACAAACAAACATCAAGACCAAAAAAAGTCACAAAGTCCTTAAGGCAAAACACCAACTAATTCCTGAGTATTTTTCTGCTACTACTGTTCTCAGGTCTCATGTCCTCAAAAAGAAGTAACAAAATTCCAACTTTAGCCACAGATGATGAATCAAGCCTCTGTTCTCAAAAATCTGAAAGTGGAGATTTGGAAGTTCACCAGGACTTCAGTCTGAGTACTAGAAAAGAAATGGGTATACAGAGAAATGTTGAAATAAAAATAAAAAAGACAGAAAGTCTTTCCTCTACTAAGCCATCTCCCAGGCCCTTTCTTATTTTATATTTGACTTCTGCTGCAAATGAAGCCACGTCCCTAAATTTATCACTCTATCTTTCTTTACTTTCCTCTATTAATATCACTATCAGTACACAGAATGATTGGCTACGTTATTTGAAAGTTGGTTTGATCCTGTGCAATGCTTTGGTTATGTAGCACCAATTGTAAAGGCTATAACCCCAGTGAAAGAGAGCTTGCCCTTTCTTGACATTCTCTGCCTATAAGTTGAAATCACTGTAAAAGTTCTTCTGCACTGGCAAGTGGTACTCAGATTACACTGATTTTAATCATGTGCATGGCTAAACCACACGCATAATCTAAAAACTGATAATTCCAGGATCCATGGAGAAATGTAATTACACCTGAGACACTAACAGAGCAATGTGTGAAAGAGAGAGAAGAAGAAGCCTAACCCTAACACCAGGTGGATTTGGCTGAGGGGAAGGAGTTGTGGGAAGAAGGGAAACTGTGGTCAGAACACTTTGTATGAAATCAAACCTGAAGTATTTTATTTATTTATTTTATTAGACAGCACAAATCACTGTGCCTGAAGCAAAGCCCAACCTTCCTTCTTCACTGGGTAATGGGCCAGCTCTTTGGTGGTGTCATGCAACAGTCCTATATTCATGCAAAGTGAAGTAAATGTTCTCTTTGTCCTATTTCCCCCTTGAAATTAATAATCCTTAAGGAAACACCCTAAGCACTCAAAGCAAAATATTTAACAAATGGACCCATAATAAGAGAATGTGGACTACTTTCTCCTTTGTCACACAACTGGAGAGTTTGGGGGTGGGGAGGTAGGTGAGCCCATATCACCATGGGCCAGCAAAAAAAGAAGGCTGGATAATGGGGAAAAACATTCTACATCCAACTGAGGCAAACCAATTTTGGATACGCCAGCTACAAAGAACAGCAGCAATCCAGCAAAGACCTTGTCTCAAGATTCCCAACTCAGGCAGGCTGGTCCTTCTTTGCCTACATCTGCCAATAGTAAGAGCTTGTTTAGCACCAGTCCCTGAGCTGCTGAAAACTCACATAAGCTTCCCAGGTGGGTAACCTTAGTTCAGGAGGTTCAGGACTGGAAAAACCGGAAGTCTCCTGTAGCTTCAAGGGTTGATTGTTACTGCACTGGGAATGCAAGACTGGGGCTCAGGAATGTTTAAGATTTCAGCAGCCCTGCTGGACATTGGTGGCACAGGCTTTAATCCCAGCACTAAGGAGGCCAAGGCAGGCAGGTCTCTGCAAGTTCAAGGCCAGCCTGGTGTTCTTAGCAAGAGCCAGGACAGGCTCCACAGCTACGCAGATAAACCATATCTCAAAAAGCCAAAAAAAAAAAAAAAAAAAAAAAAAAAAAAAAACACCTAAAAAATTAATAAATAAAAGTATTCCAGCAGGAAGACCCTGACCCACAGCCCTCAGCTAAGTACTCTTGGCACTTTCTTTGACACACCCACCCAACAACCCAGTACACCATGGACATGGGGAGCCTAAGCAATGGTGTGTGTGTGTGTGTGTGTATGTGTGTGTGTGTGTGTGTGTATGCAGGGGTCATTTTTTAGAGCACTCCAGCTGTAACTGGGAGCATTCAGGGCAAAGGGTTGCCAACACACATCAAAGATTTCCTACTTAGATACTTGCTCTGCTAGCTCACTCACAGGCTCCATTGGAATGTCAGGCTATCCCCACTTCAAAATCAAAAGCAGGCTAGGTAGTAATGTTAATGATGGACTAACCTAAAAACCAATATCTGTTCCTTGGAATTTGCTAGCTTCCTCTCACAAGGCCCTGAGATAAGAAGAATTCACACTGCTCCTCCTTTCCTGTGAGTCAACAGGTGGTAAATAGTGTCAAGAGATAGCTGTAACTCTGGTTTGCCCAGACAAGATTAATTAGCACACCTGAAGCCCTAAGGTCTGCTGACCCTAATAGCAGACCATCCGGCCTCCAAAGGTCACGTAGTACTCAAAGGACAGAGGCTCCCACCCCCTCCCTAAACTTGTGGGGTTGCCTTTAAAAACACCTGTGCCCGGGGGGAGGGGGGCTATTCCCTAGCCTGCATGCTAGAAGAGCCCATTTGCTCAAACGTTTCCTGTTCATTAAAGCCTCTTGCGTTTTGCAGCAACTGGACTGTACATTGAGTTCTTGGGGTATCGACCGAACTTGAAAGACTCCTCATTCTGAGGGTCTTACATTTTGGGGGCTCGTCCTGGATTTGGTCGACCCCCCCAGACCCAATTCCATTGCCCGTTGGAGGTAAGAAAGAGCTCGCAACCTATATGTTTGATGTATGTCTGATGCGTCTGATGTTACGTGTTTTGACTGAGTGAATCTGTGCTTGGCCTGCACATAACTTGTACGTTATGTGTTTTTGACTCGAGTATTTGAATCTGTGCCTGTGCCTGGCCTGCAAAGGCTTGCATAGGACCAAAGGGAGAGACAGAAGTGTCCTGAGACCCTTGGTCCCTCCCTGGACGAAAGTCCGGGGTTGTTTGGAGGAGAGAAGGAGACGAAGTTTCTCTTCTCCAGGAGGGGACGGCCAGCCTCTGGACTTGCTTCCCTCCCGCTTTGTAACTTTGGTTTGGGCACCGTTTGTCTACCGTGCGGATTTGTCCTCTTCGTCGGATTGTCCCCATGGGTGAACAACTAACTACCCCACCTAAGTTTGACTTTAGATTCTCAGGAGAGCAGGGCCGGAGACCCAGCTATGAGCACACTCGTCCCCCGGACTCAGGAATGTGGCAGGGCAGCCAGAGCCTCTGGGGCTGAGCTTCAGCAGAATGGCTGAACAGCCATGGGCCGGACGCGGCATGGGCAGAGTCATGCCGGAATGGAGGGACAGGGTTATTTCTTATGAACCTGCCACCGTATATGTTTGGTTCCCAACACCAGCCGCCAGGGCTGACACTTCTCCCCAGATCTTTGTAATTGGAAAACTAAACACCCCCCTTTTGGAGTTCCTTATGTCCTCTCTCTAGGCTATTTGAGAAAAGGAAATACCAGCAAGGTTTAGATTCCTATCGAGAGTGAGGGGAAAGAAAAAGAAAAGAAGAGAGGAGAAATGGGAGTTTACACACAAAGGATAAGGGAAAAAAGGAGAACATGCTATGTTCTGTTGGTGACATTGGCCTTCAATCCCAACAGCAGTAGGGAGACAAACAAAAATTGATCTGTTTGAATTCCAAGCCTGCTATTTTACTGAGAGTGTTCTCTGAAAGTCTCCAAAGGAAAGAGGAAATATTTGTCTCAAAAATATTCAGAATAATGATAAAGATGATAATAGCAATAATAATTTAAAAATGAAATTCTCCTGTATTGATTTAATGTGTGAGTATTCTGTCTGCAGATATGCCCTTTTACCAGAAGAGGGCACTATATGCCACCAAGTGACCTCTGGAATTTATAGATAGTCTATGCTCCTGGGACCTATTCTTTAATATTTGTGTGTGTGTGTGTGTGTGTGTGTGTGTGTGTGTGTGTGTGTAAACTGGTAGAAGACTGGGCACTTGTATGATACAGCGGCAGACAATGGGATGTGGTGTGGAGGCAGAAACCATACAAACCCTGTGTGCCTGTGGGACTGGCAATACAAGCTCCATGCCAACCGGTTCACTGATTTTACTTATGAAATAAAGAAAGGTGGATAAAGACAGACGCACTTTGGAATCAGAATCTGTGTTTCTTCACATACTAACCCAAGTTCAAACAAGCACCACGACTTGTTTGTTCTGTGTAAGCATACACTACTAGACTAGTTCAGCTTTCCTGCAATTCATGAAGTATCATCTGATCCCCAGGCCAAGTTCCCTTTGATCTAATTCATATATTTTTTTGACTTTTACGTGTATGAAGGCCAGGTTAACTATTTTAACTCTAGTTATTTTTGATTTTGTATGGAGGTGGGAGGATCTGGATATCCAGGAGTGCGCAGACATAAAGACAAAGGGGTAAGTAATTAAAAAATTAAATTGCTAGATAGAAAGACATGAAAGAAAAACTACTGGGCAGTGGCCATGAGAGCTTATATCAACAGCACTCAGGAAGCTGTGTGAGTTTGAGTTCAACGGAGTTCAGGTCAGTAAAAGCTGCATAGGGAAGCCTCATCAAGAAAGAGCAAAAGAATATAAGAAGGAGAAGAAGAAGTGAAAGAAGAAGAAGATGACCAGAAAGATAAAGAACAAAAAGAAGTCGAAGAGGGAGAAGAAGAAGGAAAGGAAGTCTTTGAAGTGGTAGAAGAAAGAAAGCAAGGAAGAATGAAAACCCAGTATGGAGCAGGAAATATCCCCACATGCCTGTACTGTAACCACTCTGGTGTTAGGAGGACATATGAGTTCATGGCCAGCCTGGACTACAGACTACGTGCTGGGACAGTCCAAGCTACACAGACAAATCATGTCTTGAAAAATTGAAAACTATCTTTTTGCACTAAATCTAACTATAAATCTGAACATTTTCATGCTCAAACTGAGTAGGCCCGTTGGCAGGGAGGCAGATGAGATGCACACAGACACACACACACACACACACACACACACACACACACACACTAAATGATAAAGCCAAAAACAAACAAATGACAATAGTTCAGTGAAATTCTAGAGAGTGACAATAGGACTAACAGGATTTCAATGATTTTAAAATTCACAATGTATCCATAATTATAATTACAAGAGAATTAGGGCCAAGCTTTGCAGACAGAAAGGTCCCCTTTGCTCTTTGACAGGTCTGGACTTTCATGTATTCCTTGCCCTGTCACTGCTGTATAGTGAGAGCAACAACATTAGTAGAGGTAAACTAATTTGAAGTAGCTCAGTGCTTTCATATCTGTTCTCAGAAGGAAGACCTGCACCGAGCACAGATAAAGGGACACGACCTGTCTTAAAAAATCAAGTGAAAATATAAAGTAAACAAAACAAAGATTATCTTTCCTCATAAACCTGAAAATAACTGAATTCCTATCAGCAATGAGGCTTTCCCTCCTCAACCAATGTTTAACTGGAAAGCATGGCACATGCATATCTGAGTATTCCAGTGGAGATTGGTGCACAGTGTTTCTGAGGCAGAGGCAGAGGCAGAGTTTATTTCTGACTTTCACTTCTGCCTGGCCTACAAAATGAGTTTCAAGACAGCTCTCAAGGTACAGAGACAAAACCAGTTTCAAGAAGAAATGAAAGGAAGAAGGAAGGAATGGAGAGACAGTGGAGGAAATGTAAATATGGAGACAGTTAATACAAAAAACAAATAAAAAACAAAAACAAACAAACATCAAGACCAAAAAAAGTCACAAAGTCCTTAAGGCAAAACACCAACTAATTCCTGAGTATTTTTCTGCTACTACTGTTCTCAGGTCTCATGTCCTCAAAAAGAAGTAACAAAATTCCAACTTTAGCCACAGATGATGAATCAAGCCTCTGTCCTCAAAAATCTGAAAGTGGAGATTTGGAAGCTCACCAGGACTTCAGTCTGAGTACTAGAAAAGAAATGGGTATACAGAGAAATGTTGAAATAAAAATAAAAAAGACAGAAAGTCTTTCCTCTACTAAGCCATCTCCCAGGCCCTTTCTTATTTTATATTTGACTTCTGCTGCAAATGAAGCCACGTCCCTAAATTTATCACTCTATCTTTCTTTACTTTCCTCTATTAATATCACTATCAGTACACAGAATGATTGGCTACGTTATTTGAAAGTTGGTTTGATCCTGTGCAATGCTTTGGTTATGTAGCACCAATTGTAAAGGCTATAACCCCAGTGAAAGAGAGCTTGCCCTTTCTTGACATTCTCTGCCTATAAGTTGAAATCATTGTAAAAGTTCTTCTGCACTGGCAAGTGGTACTCAGATTACACTGATTTTAATCATGTGCATGGCTAAACCACACGCATAATCTAAAAACTGATAATTCCAGGATCCATGGAGAAATGTAATTACACCTGAGACACTAACAGAGCAATGTGTGAAAGAGAGAGAAGAAGAAGCCTAACCCTAACACCAGGTGGATTTGGCTGAGGGGAAGGAGTTGTGGGAAGAAGGGAAACTGTGGTCAGAACACTTTGTATGAAATCAAACCTGAAGTATTTTATTTATTTATTTTATTAGACAGCACAAATCACTGTGCCTGAAGCAAAGCCCAACCTTCCTTCTTCACTGGGTAATGGGCCAGCTCTTTGGTGGTGTCATGCAACAGTCCTATATTCATGCAAAGTGAAGTAAATGTTCTCTTTGTCCTATTTCCCCCTTGAAATTAATAATCCTTAAGGAAACACCCTAAGCACTCAAAGCAAAATATTTAACAAATGGACCCATAATAAGAGAATGTGGACTACTTTCTCCTTTGTCACACAACTGGAGAGTTTGGGGGTGGGGAGGTAGGTGAGCCCATATCACCATGGGCCAGCAAAAAAAGAAGGCTGGATAATGGGGAAAAACATTCTACATCCAACTGAGGCAAACCAATTTTGGATACGCCAGCTACAAAGAACAGCAGCAATCCAGCAAAGACCTTGTCTCAAGATTCCCAACTCAGGCAGGCTGGTCCTTCTTTGCCTACATCTGCCAATAGTAAGAGCTTGTTTAGCACCAGTCCCTGAGCTGCTGAAAACTCACATAAGCTTCCCAGGTGGGTAACCTTAGTTCAGGAGGTTCAGGACTGGAAAAACCGGAAGTCTCCTGTAGCTTCAAGGGTTGATTGTTACTGCACTGGGAATGCAAGACTGGGGCTCAGGAATGTTTAAGATTTCAGCAGCCCTGCTGGACATTGGTGGCACAGGCTTTAATCCCAGCACTAAGGAGGCCAAGGCAGGCAGGTCTCTGCAAGTTCAAGGCCAGCCTGGTGTTCTTAGCAAGAGCCAGGACAGGCTCCACAGCTACGCAGATAAACCCTATCTCAAAACAAAAAAAAAAAAAAAAAAAACACCTAAAAAATTAATAAATAAAAGTATTCCAGCAGGAAGACCCTGACCCACAGCCCTCAGCTAAGTACTCTTGGCACTTTCTTTGACACACCCACCCAACAACCCAGTACACCATGGATATGGGGAGCCTAAGCAATGGTGTGTGTGTGTGTGTGTGTATGTGTGTGTGTGTGTGTGTGTATGCAGGGGTCATTTTTTAGAGCACTCCAGCTGTAACTGGGAGCATTCAGGGCAAAGGGTTGCCAACACACATCAAAGATTTCCTACTTAGATACTTGCTCTGCTAGCTCACTCACAGGCTCCATTGGAATGTCAGGCTATCCCCACTTCAAAATCAAAAGCAGGCTAGGTAGTAATGTTAATGATGGACTAACCTAAAAACCAATATCTGTTCCTTGGAATTTGCTAGCTTCCTCTCACAAGGCCCTGAGATAAGAAGAATTCACACTGCTCCTCCTTTCCTGTGAGTCAACAGGTGGTAAATAGTGTCAAGAGATAGCTGTAACTCTGGTTTGCCCAGACAAGATTAATTAGCACACCTGAAGCCCTAAGGTCTGCTGACCCTAATAGCAGACCATCCGGCCTCCAAAGGTCACGTAGTACTCAATGGACAGAGGCTCCCACCCCCCTCCCTAAACTTGTGGGGTTGCCTTTAAAAACACCTGTGCCCGGGGGGAGGGGGCTATTCCCTAGCCTGCATGCTAGAAGAGCCCATTTGCTCAAACGTTTCCTGTTCATTAAAGCCTCTTGCGTTTTGCAGCAACTGGACTGTACATTGAGTTCTTGGGGTATCGACCGAACTTGAAAGACTCCTCATTCTGAGGGTCTTACATTTTGGGGGCTCGTCCTGGATTTGGTCGACCCCCCCCAGACCCAATTCCATTGCCCGTTGGAGGTAAGAAAGAGCTCGCAACCTATATGTTTGATGTATGTCTGATGCGTCTGATGTTACGTGTTTTGACTGAGTGAATCTGTGCTTGGCCTGCACATAACTTGTACGTTATGTGTTTTTGACTCGAGTATTTGAATCTGTGCCTGTGCCTGGCCTGCAAAGGCTTGCATAGGACCAAAGGGAGAGACAGAAGTGTCCTGAGACCCTTGGTCCCTCCCTGGACGAAAGTCCGGGGTTGTTTGGAGGAGAGAAGGAGACGAAGTTTCTCTTCTCCAGGAGGGGACGGCCAGCCTCTGGACTTGCTTCCCTCCCGCTTTGTAACTTTGGTTTGGGCACCGTTTGTCTACCGCGCGGATTTGTCCTCTTCGTCGGATTGTCCCCATGGGTGAACAACTAACTACCCCACCTAAGTTTGACTTTAGATTCTCAGGAGAGCAGGGCCGGAGACCCAGCTATGAGCACACTCGTCCCCCGGACTCAGGAATGTGGCAGGGCAGCCAGAGCCTCTGGGGCTGAGCTTCAGCAGAATGGCTGAACAGCCATGGGCCGGACGCGGCATGGGCAGAGTCATGCCGGAATGGAGGGACAGGGTTATTTCTTATGAACCTGCCACCGTATATGTTTGGTTCCCAACACCAGCCGCCAGGGCTGACACTTCTCCCCAGATCTTTGTAATTGGAAAACTAAACACCCCCTTTTGGAGTTCCTTATGTCCTCTCTCTAGGCTATTTGAGAAAAGGAAATACCAGCAAGGTTTAGATTCCTATCGAGAGTGAGGGGAAAGAAAAAGAAAAGAAGAGAGGAGAAATGGGAGTTTACACACAAAGGATAAGGGAAAAAAGGAGAACATGCTATGTTCTGTTGGTGACATTGGCCTTCAATCCCAACAGCAGTAGGGAGACAAACAAAAATTGATCTGTTTGAATTCCAAGCCTGCTATTTTACTGAGAGTGTTCTCTGAAAGTCTCCAAAGGAAAGAGGAAATATTTGTCTCAAAAATATTCAGAATAATGATAAAGATGATAATAGCAATAATAATTTAAAAATGAAATTCTCCTGTATTGATTTAATGTGTGAGTATTCTGTCTGCAGATATGCCCTTTTACCAGAAGAGGGCACTATATGCCACCAAGTGACCTCTGGAATTTATAGATAGTCTATGCTCCTGGGACCTATTCTTTAATATTTGTGTGTGTGTGTGTGTGTGTGTGTGTGTGTGTGTGTGTGTGTGTGTAAACTGGTAGAAGACTGGGCACTTGTATGATACAGCGGCAGACAATGGGATGTGGTGTGGAGGCAGAAACCATACAAACCCTGTGTGCCTGTGGGACTGGCAATACAAGCTCCATGCCAACCGGTTCACTGATTTTACTTATGAAATAAAGAAAGGTGGATAAAGACAGACGCACTTTGGAATCAGAATCTGTGTTTCTTCACATACTAACCCAAGTTCAAACAAGCACCACGACTTGTTTGTTCTGTGTAAGCATACACTACTAGACTAGTTCAGCTTTCCTGCAATTCATGAAGTATCATCTGATCCCCAGGCCAAGTTCCCTTTGATCTAATTCATATATTTTTTTGACTTTTACGTGTATGAAGGCCAGGTTAACTATTTTAACTCTAGTTATTTTTGATTTTGTATGGAGGTGGGAGGATCTGGATATCCAGGAGTGCGCAGACATAAAGACAAAGGGGTAAGTAATTAAAAAATTAAATTGCTAGATAGAAAGACATGAAAGAAAAACTACTGGGCAGTGGCCATGAGAGCTTATATCAACAGCACTCAGGAAGCTGTGTGAGTTTGAGTTCAACGGAGTTCAGGTCAGTAAAAGCTGCATAGGGAAGCCTCATCAAGAAAGAGCAAAAGAATATAAGAAGGAGAAGAAGAAGTGAAAGAAGAAGAAGATGACCAGAAAGATAAAGAACAAAAAGAAGTCGAAGAGGGAGAAGAAGAAGGAAAGGAAGTCTTTGAAGTGGTAGAAGAAAGAAAGCAAGGAAGAATGAAAACCCAGTATGGAGCAGGAAATATCCCCACATGCCTGTACTGTAACCACTCTGGTGTTAGGAGGACATATGAGTTCATGGCCAGCCTGGACTACAGACTACGTGCTGGGACAGTCCAAGCTACACAGACAAATCATGTCTTGAAAAATTGAAAACTATCTTTTTGCACTAAATCTAACTATAAATCTGAACATTTTCATGCTCAAACTGAGTAGGCCCGTTGGCAGGGAGGCAGATGACACAGACACACACACACACACACACACACACACACACACTAAATGATAAAGCCAAAAACAAACAAATGACAATAGTTCAGTGAAATTCTAGAGAGTGACAATAGGACTAACAGGATTTCAATGATTTTAAAATTCACAATGTATCCATAATTATAATTACAAGAGAATTAGGGCCAAGCTTTGCAGACAGAAAGGTCCCCTTTGCTCTTTGACAGGTCTGGACTTTCATGTATTCCTTGCCCTGTCACTGCTGTATAGTGAGAGCAACAACATTAGTAGAGGTAAACTAATTTGAAGTAGCTCAGTGCTTTCATATCTGTTCTCAGAAGGAAGACCTGCACCGAGCACAGATAAAGGGACACGACCTGTCTTAAAAAATCAAGTGAAAATATAAAGTAAACAAAACAAAGATTATCTTTCCTCATAAACCTGAAAATAACTGAATTCCTATCAGCAATGAGGCTTTCCCTCCTCAACCAATGTTTAACTGGAAAGCATGGCACATGCATATCTGAGTATTCCAGTGGAGATTGGTGCACAGTGTTTCTGAGGCAGAGGCAGAGGCAGAGTTTATTTCTGACTTTCACTTCTGCCTGGCCTACAAAATGAGTTTCAAGACAGCTCTCAAGGTACAGAGACAAAACCAGTTTCAAGAAGAAATGAAAGGAAGAAGGAAGGAATGGAGAGACAGTGGAGGAAATGTAAATATGGAGACAGTTAATACAAAAAACAAATAAAAAACAAAAACAAACAAACATCAAGACCAAAAAAAAGTCACAAAGTCCTTAAGGCAAAACACCAACTAATTCCTGAGTATTTTTCTGCTACTACTGTTCTCAGGTCTCATGTCCTCAAAAAGAAGTAACAAAATTCCAACTTTAGCCACAGATGATGAATCAAGCCTCTGTCCTCAAAAATCTGAAAGTGGAGATTTGGAAGCTCACCAGGACTTCAGTCTGAGTACTAGAAAAGAAATGGGTATACAGAGAAATGTTGAAATAAAAATAAAAAAGACAGAAAGTCTTTCCTCTACTAAGCCATCTCCCAGGCCCTTTCTTATTTTATATTTGACTTCTGCTGCAAATGAAGCCACGTCCCTAAATTTATCACTCTATCTTTCTTTACTTTCCTCTATTAATATCACTATCAGTACACAGAATGATTGGCTACGTTATTTGAAAGTTGGTTTGATCCTGTGCAATGCTTTGGTTATGTAGCACCAATTGTAAAGGCTATAACCCCAGTGAAAGAGAGCTTGCCCTTTCTTGACATTCTCTGCCTATAAGTTGAAATCATTGTAAAAGTTCTTCTGCACTGGCAAGTGGTACTCAGATTACACTGATTTTAATCATGTGCATGGCTAAACCACACGCATAATCTAAAAACTGATAATTCCAGGATCCATGGAGAAATGTAATTACACCTGAGACACTAACAGAGCAATGTGTGAAAGAGAGAGAAGAAGAAGCCTAACCCTAACACCAGGTGGATTTGGCTGAGGGGAAGGAGTTGTGGGAAGAAGGGAAACTGTGGTCAGAACACTTTGTATGAAATCAAACCTGAAGTATTTTATTTATTTATTTTATTAGACAGCACAAATCACTGTGCCTGAAGCAAAGCCCAACCTTCCTTCTTCACTGGGTAATGGGCCAGCTCTTTGGTGGTGTCATGCAACAGTCCTATATTCATGCAAAGTGAAGTAAATGTTCTCTTTGTCCTATTTCCCCCTTGAAATTAATAATCCTTAAGGAAACACCCTAAGCACTCAAAGCAAAATATTTAACAAATGGACCCATAATAAGAGAATGTGGACTACTTTCTCCTTTGTCACACAACTGGAGAGTTTGGGGGTGGGGAGGTAGGTGAGCCCATATCACCATGGGCCAGCAAAAAAAGAAGGCTGGATAATGGGGAAAAACATTCTACATCCAACTGAGGCAAACCAATTTTGGATACGCCAGCTACAAAGAACAGCAGCAATCCAGCAAAGACCTTGTCTCAAGATTCCCAACTCAGGCAGGCTGGTCCTTCTTTGCCTACATCTGCCAATAGTAAGAGCTTGTTTAGCACCAGTCCCTGAGCTGCTGAAAACTCACATAAGCTTCCCAGGTGGGTAACCTTAGTTCAGGAGGTTCAGGACTGGAAAAACCGGAAGTCTCCTGTAGCTTCAAGGGTTGATTGTTACTGCACTGGGAATGCAAGACTGGGGCTCAGGAATGTTTAAGATTTCAGCAGCCCTGCTGGACATTGGTGGCACAGGCTTTAATCCCAGCACTAAGGAGGCCAAGGCAGGCAGGTCTCTGCAAGTTCAAGGCCAGCCTGGTGTTCTTAGCAAGAGCCAGGACAGGCTCCACAGCTACGCAGATAAACCCTATCTCAAAAAAAAAAAAAAAAAAAAAACACCTAAAAAATTAATAAATAAAAGTATTCCAGCAGGAAGACCCTGACCCACAGCCCTCAGCTAAGTACTCTTGGCACTTTCTTTGACACACCCACCCAACAACCCAGTACACCATGGACATGGGGAGCCTAAGCAATGGGTGTGTGTGTGTGTGTGTGTGTGTGTGTGTGTGTGTGTGTATGCAGGGGTCATTTTTTAGAGCACTCCAGCTGTAACTGGGAGCATTCAGGGCAAAGGGTTGCCAACACACATCAAAGATTTCCTACTTAGATACTTGCTCTGCTAGCTCACTCACAGGCTCCATTGGAATGTCAGGCTATCCCCACTTCAAAATCAAAAGCAGGCTAGGTAGTAATGTTAATGATGGACTAACCTAAAAACCAATATCTGTTCCTTGGAATTTGCTAGCTTCCTCTCACAAGGCCCTGAGATAAGAAGAATTCACACTGCTCCTCCTTTCCTGTGAGTCAACAGGTGGTAAATAGTGTCAAGAGATAGCTGTAACTCTGGTTTGCCCAGACAAGATTAATTAGCACACCTGAAGCCCTAAGGTCTGCTGACCCTAATAGCAGACCATCCGGCCTCCAAAGGTCACGTAGTACTCAATGGACAGAGGCTCCCACCCCCTCCCTAAACTTGTGGGGTTGCCTTTAAAAACACCTGTGCCCGGGGGGAGGGGGCTATTCCCTAGCCTGCATGCTAGAAGAGCCCATTTGCTCAAACGTTTCCTGTTCATTAAAGCCTCTTGCGTTTTGCAGCAACTGGACTGTACATTGAGTTCTTGGGGTATCGACCGAACTTGAAAGACTCCTCATTCTGAGGGTCTTACATTTTGGGGGCTCGTCCTGGATTTGGTCGACCCCCCCAGACCCAATTCCATTGCCCGTTGGAGGTAAGAAAGAGCTCGCAACCTATATGTTTGATGTATGTCTGATGCGTCTGATGTTACGTGTTTTGACTGAGTGAATCTGTGCTTGGCCTGCACATAACTTGTACGTTATGTGTTTTTGACTCGAGTATTTGAATCTGTGCCTGTGCCTGGCCTGCAAAGGCTTGCATAGGACCAAAGGGAGAGACAGAAGTGTCCTGAGACCCTTGGTCCCTCCCCTGGACGAAAGTCCGGGGTTGTTTGGAGGAGAGAAGGAGACGAAGTTTCTCTTCTCCAGGAGGGGACGGCCAGCCTCTGGACTTGCTTCCCTCCCGCTTTGTAACTTTGGTTTGGGCACCGTTTGTCTACCGCGCGGATTTGTCCTCTTCGTCGGATTGTCCCCATGGGTGAACAACTAACTACCCCACCTAAGTTTGACTTTAGATTCTCAGGAGAGCAGGGCCGGAGACCCAGCTATGAGCACACTCGTCCCCCGGACTCAGGAATGTGGCAGGGCAGCCAGAGCCTCTGGGGCTGAGCTTCAGCAGAATGGCTGAACAGCCATGGGCCGGACGCGGCATGGGCAGAGTCATGCCGGAATGGAGGGACAGGGTTATTTCTTATGAACCTGCCACCGTATATGTTTGGTTCCCAACACCAGCCGCCAGGGCTGACACTTCTCCCCAGATCTTTGTAATTGGAAAACTAAACACCCCCCTTTTGGAGTTCCTTATGTCCTCTCTCTAGGCTATTTGAGAAAAGGAAATACCAGCAAGGTTTAGATTCCTATCGAGAGTGAGGGGAAAGAAAAAGAAAAGAAGAGAGGAGAAATGGGAGTTTACACACAAAGGAAAAGGGAAAAAAGGAGAACATGCTATGTTCTGTTGGTGACATTGGCCTTCAATCCCAACAGCAGTAGGGAGACAAACAAAAATTGATCTGTTTGAATTCCAAGCCTGCTATTTTACTGAGAGTGTTCTCTGAAAGTCTCCAAAGGAAAGAGGAAATATTTGTCTCAAAAATATTCAGAATAATGATAAAGAAGATAATAGCAATAATAATTTAAAAATGAAATTCTCCTGTATTGATTTAATGTGTGAGTATTCTGTCTGCAGATATGCCCTTTTACCAGAAGAGGGCACTATATGCCACCAAGTGACCTCTGGAATTTATAGATAGTCTATGCTCCTGGGACCTATTCTTTAATATTGTGTGTGTGTGTGTGTGTGTGTGTGTGTGTGTGTGTGTGTGTGTGTGTAAACTGGTAGAAGACTGGGCACTTGTATGATACAGCGGCAGACAATGGGATGTGGTGTGGAGGCAGAAACCATACAAACCCTGTGTGCCTGTGGGACTGGCAATACAAGCTCCATGCCAACCGGTTCACTGATTTTACTTATGAAATAAAGAAAGGTGGATAAAGACAGACGCACTTTGGAATCAGAATCTGTGTTTCTTCACATACTAACCCAAGTTCAAACAAGCACCACGACTTGTTTGTTCTGTGTAAGCATACACTACTAGACTAGTTCAGCTTTCCTGCAATTCATGAAGTATCATCTGATCCCCAGGCCAAGTTCCCTTTGATCTAATTCATATATTTTTTTGACTTTTACGTGTATGAAGGCCAGGTTAACTATCTTAACTCTAGTTATTTTTGATTTTGTATGGAGGTGGGAGGATCTGGATATCCAGGAGTGCGCAGACATAAAGACAAAGGGGTAAGTAATTAAAAAATTAAATTGCTAGATAGAAAGACTTGAAAGAAAAACTACTGGGCAGTGGCCATGAGAGCTTATATCAACAGCACTCAGGAAGCTGTGTGAGTTTGAGTTCAACGGAGTTCAGGTCAGTAAAAGCTGCATAGGGAAGCCTCATCAAGAAAGAGCAAAAGAATATAAGAAGGAGAAGAAGAAGTGAAAGAAGAAGAAGATGACGAGAAAGATAAACAACAGAAGTCGAAGAGGGAGAAGAAGGAAAGGAAGAAGTTGATGTGGTAGAAGAAAGAAAGCAAGAAAGAAAGAAGAAAGAAGAAAACCCAGTATGGAGCAGGAAATATCCCCACATGCCTGTACTGTAACCACTCTGGTGTTAGGAGGACATATGAGTTCATGGCCAGCCTGGACTACAGACTACGTGCTGGGACAGTCCAAGCTACACAGACAAATCATGTCTTGAAAAATTGAAAACTATCTTTTTGCACTAAATCTAACTATAAATCTGAACATTTTCATGCTCAAACTGAGTAGGCCCGTTGGCAGGGAGGCAGATGAGATGCACACAGACACACACACACACACACACACACACACACACACACACACACACTAAATGATAAAGCCAAAAACAAACAAATGACAATAGTTCAGTGAAATTCTAGAGAGTGACAATAGGACTAACAGGATTTCAATGATTTTAAAATTCACAATGTATCCATAATTATAATTACAAGAGAATTAGGGCCAAGCTTTGCAGACAGAAAGGTCCCCTTTGCTCTTTGACAGGTCTGGACTTTCATGTATTCCTTGCCCTGTCACTGCTGTATAGTGAGAGCAACAACATTAGTAGAGGTAAACTAATTTGAAGTAGCTCAGTGCTTTCATATCTGTTCTCAGAAGGAAGACCTGCACCGAGCACAGATAAAGGGACACGACCTGTCTTAAAAAATCAAGTGAAAATATAAAGTAAACAAAACAAAGATTATCTTTCCTCATAAACCTGAAAATAACTGAATTCCTATCAGCAATGAGGCTTTCCCTCCTCAACCAATGTTTAACTGGAAAGCATGGCACATGCATATCTGAGTATTCCAGTGGAGATTGGTGCACAGTGTTTCTGAGGCAGAGGCAGAGGCAGAGTTTATTTCTGACTTTCACTTCTGCCTGGCCTACAAAATGAGTTTCAAGACAGCTCTCAAGGTACAGAGACAAAACCAGTTTCAAGAAGAAATGAAAGGAAGAAGGAAGGAATGGAGAGACAGTGGAGGAAATGTAAATATGGAGACAGTTAATACAAAAAACAAATAAAAAACAAAAACAAACAAACATCAAGACCAAAAAAAGTCACAAAGTCCTTAAGGCAAAACACCAACTAATTCCTGAGTATTTTTCTGCTACTACTGTTCTCAGGTCTCATGTCCTCAAAAAGAAGTAACAAAATTCCAACTTTAGCCACAGATGATGAATCAAGCCTCTGTTCTCAAAAATCTGAAAGTGGAGATTTGGAAGCTCACCAGGACTTCAGTCTGAGTACTAGAAAAGAAATGGGTATACAGAGAAATGTTGAAATAAAAATAAAAAAGACAGAAAGTCTTTCCTCTACTAAGCCATCTCCCAGGCCCTTTCTTATTTTATATTTGGCTTCTGCTGCAAATGAAGCCACGTCCCTAAATTTATCACTCTATCTTTCTTTACTTTCCTCTATTAATATCACTATCAGTACACAGAATGATTGGCTACGTTATGTGAAAGTTGGTTTGATCCTGTGCAATGCTTTGGTTATGTAGCACCAATTGTAAAGGCTATAACCCCAGTGAAAGAGAGCTTGCCCTTTCTTGACATTCTCTGCCTATAAGTTGAAATCATTGTAAAAGTTCTTCTGCACTGGCAAGTGGTACTCAGATTACACTGATTTTAATCATGTGCATGGCTAAACCACATGCATAATCTAAAAACTGATAATTCCAGGATCCATGGAGAAATGTAATTACACCTGAGACACTAACAGAGCAATGTGTGAAAGAGAGAGAAGAAGAAGCCTAACCCTAACACCAGGTGGATTTGGCTGAGGGGAAGGAGTTGTGGGAAGAAGGGAAACTGTGGTCAGAACACTTTGTATGAAATCAAACCTGAAGTATTTTATTTATTTATTTTATTAGACAGCACAAATCACTGTGCCTGAAGCAAAGCCCAACCTTCCTTCTTCACTGGGTAATGGGCCAGCTCTTTGGTGGTGTCATGCAACAGTCCTATATTCATGCAAAGTGAAGTAAATGTTCTCTTTGTCCTATTTCCCCCTTGAAATTAATAATCCTTAAGGAAACACCCTAAGCACTCAAAGCAAAATATTTAACAAATGGACCCATAATAAGAGAATGTGGACTACTTTCTCCTTTGTCACACAACTGGAGAGTTTGGGGGTGCGGAGGTAGGTGAGCCCATATCACCATGGGCCAGCAAAAAAAGAAGGCTGGATAATGGGGAAAAACATTCTACATCCAACTGAGGCAAACCAATTTTGGATACGCCAGCTACAAAGAACAGCAGCAATCCAGCAAAGACCTTGTCTCAAGATTCCCAACTCAGGCAGGCTGGTCCTTCTTTGCCTACATCTGCCAATAGTAAGAGCTTGTTTAGCACCAGTCCCTGAGCTGCTGAAAACTCACATAAGCTTCCCAGGTGGGTAACCTTAGTTCAGGAGGTTCAGGACTGGAAAACCGGAAGTCTCCTGTAGCTTCAAGGGTTGATTGTTACTGCACTGGGAATGCAAGACTGGGGCTCAGGAATGTTTAAGATTTCAGCAGCCCTGCTGGACATTGGTGGCACAGGCTTTAATCCCAGCACTAAGGAGGCCAAGGCAGGCAGATCTCTGCAAGTTCAAGGCCAGCCTGGTGTTCTTAGCAAGAGCCAGGACAGGCTCCACAGCTACGCAGATAAACCCTATCTCAAAAAGCAAAAAAAAAAAAAAAAAAAAAAAAACAAACCAAAAAATTAATAAATAAAAGTATTCCAGCAGGAAGACCCTGACCCACAGCCCTCAGCTAAGTACTCTTGGCACTTTCTTTGACACACCCACCCAACAACCCAGTACACCATGGACATGGGGAGCCTAAGCAATGGTGGTGTGTGTGTGTGTGTGTGTGTGTGTGTGTGTGTGTGTGTATGCAGGGGTCACTTTTTAGAGCACTCCAGCTGTAACTGGGAGCATTCAGGGCAAAGGGTTGCCAACACACATCAAAGATTTCCTACTTAGATACTTGCTCTGCTAGCTCACTCACAGGCTCCATTGGAATGTCAGGCTATCCCCACTTCAAAATCAAAAGCAGGCTAGGTAGTAATGTTAATGATGGACTAACCTAAAAACCAATATCTGTTCCTTGGAATTTGCTAGCTTCCTCTCACAAGGCCCTGAGATAAGAAGAATTCACACTGCTCCTCCTTTCCTGTGAGTCAACAGGTGGTAAATAGTGTCAAGAGATAGCTGTAACTCTGGTTTGCCCAGACAAGATTAATTAGCACACCTGAAGCCCTAAGGTCTGCTGACCCTAATAGCAGACCATCCGGCCTCCAAAGGTCACGTAGTACTCAATGGACAGAGGCTCCCACCCCCTCCCTAAACTTGTGGGGTTGCCTTTAAAAACACCTGTGCCCGGGGGGAGGGGGCTATTCCCTAGCCTGCATGCTAGAAGAGCCCATTTGCTCAAACGTTTCCTGTTCATTAAAGCCTCTTGCGTTTTGCAGCAACTGGACTGTACATTGAGTTCTTGGGGTATCGACCGAACTTGAAAGACTCCTCATTCTGTGGGTCTTACATTTTGGGGGCTCGTCCTGGATTTGGTCGACCCCCCCAGACCCAATTCCATTGCCCGTTGGAGGTAAGAAAGAGCTCGCAACCTATATGTTTGATGTATGTCTGATGCGTCTGATGTTACGTGTTTTGACTGAGTGAATCTGTGCTTGGCCTGCACATAACTTGTACGTTATGTGTTTTTGACTCGAGTATTTGAATCTGTGCCTGTGCCTGGCCTGCAAAGGCTTGCATAGGACCAAAGGGAGAGACAGAAGTGTCCTGAGACCCTTGGTCCCTCCCTGGACGAAAGTCCGGGGTTGTTTGGAGGAGAGAAGGAGACGAAGTTTCTCTTCTCCAGGAGGGGACGGCCAGCCTCTGGACTTGCTTCCCTCCCGCTTTGTAACTTTGGTTTGGGCACCGTTTGTCTACCGCGCGGATTTGTCCTCTTCGTCGGATTGTCCCCATGGGTGAACAACTAACTACCCCACCTAAGTTTGACTTTAGATTCTCAGGAGAGCAGGGCCGGAGACCCAGCTATGAGCACACTCGTCCCCCGGACTCAGGAATGTGGCAGGGCAGCCAGAGCCTCTGGGGCTGAGCTTCAGCAGAATGGCTGAACAGCCATGGGCCGGACGCGGCATGGGCAGAGTCATGCCGGAATGGAGGGACAGGGTTATTTCTTATGAACCTGCCACCGTATATGTTTGGTTCCCAACACCAGCCGCCAGGGCTGACACTTCTCCCCAGATCTTTGTAATTGGAAAACTAAACACCCCCTTTTGGAGTTCCTTATGTCCTCTCTCTAGGCTATTTGAGAAAAGGAAATACCAGCAAGGTTTAGATTCCTATCGAGAGTGAGGGGAAAGAAAAAGAAAAGAAGAGAGGAGAAATGGGAGTTTACACACAAAGGATAAGGGAAAAAAGGAGAACATGCTATGTTCTGTTGGTGACATTGGCCTTCAATCCCAACAGCAGTAGGGAGACAAACAAAAATTGATCTGTTTGAATTCCAAGCCTGCTATTTTACTGAGAGTGTTCTCTGAAAGTCTCCAAAGGAAAGAGGAAATATTTGTCTCAAAAATATTCAGAATAATGATAAAGATGATAATAGCAATAATAATTTAAAAATGAAATTCTCCTGTATTGATTTAATGTGTGAGTATTCTGTCTGCAGATATGCCCTTTTACCAGAAGAGGGCACTATATGCCACCAAGTGACCTCTGGAATTTATAGATAGTCTATGCTCCTGGGACCTATTCTTTAATATTTGTGTGTGTGTGTGTGTGTGTGTGTGTGTGTGTGTGTAAACTGGTAGAAGACTGGGCACTTGTATGATACAGCGGCAGACAATGGGATGTGGTGTGGAGGCAGAAACCATACAAACCCTGTGTGCCTGTGGGACTGGCAATACAAGCTCCATGCCAACCGGTTCACTGATTTTACTTATGAAATAAAGAAAGGTGGATAAAGACAGACGCACTTTGGAATCAGAATCTGTGTTTCTTCACATACTAACCCAAGTTCAAACAAGCACCACGACTTGTTTGTTCTGTGTAAGCATACACTACTAGACTAGTTCAGCTTTCCTGCAATTCATGAAGTATCATCTGATCCCCAGGCCAAGTTCCCTTTGATCTAATTCATATATTTTTTTGACTTTTACGTGTATGAAGGCCAGGTTAACTATCTTAACTCTAGTTATTTTTGATTTTGTATGGAGGTGGGAGGATCTGGATATCCAGGAGTGCGCAGACATAAAGACAAAGGGGTAAGTAATTAAAAAATTAAATTGCTAGATAGAAAGACTTGAAAGAAAAACTACTGGGCAGTGGCCATGAGAGCTTATATCAACAGCACTCAGGAAGCTGTGTGAGTTTGAGTTCAACGGAGTTCAGGTCAGTAAAAGCTGCATAGGGAAGCCTCATCAAGAAAGAGCAAAAGAATATAAGAAGGAGAAGAAGAAGTGAAAGAAGAAGAAGATGACGAGAAAGATAAACAACAGAAGTCGAAGAGGGAGAAGAAGGAAAGGAAGAAGTTGATGTGGTAGAAGAAAGAAAGCAAGAAAGAAAGAAGAAAGAAGAAAACCCAGTATGGAGCAGGAAATATCCCCACATGCCTGTACTGTAACCACTCTGGTGTTAGGAGGACATATGAGTTCATGGCCAGCCTGGACTACAGACTACGTGCTGGGACAGTCCAAGCTACACAGACAAATCATGTCTTGAAAAATTGAAAACTATCTTTTTGCACTAAATCTAACTATAAATCTGAACATTTTCATGCTCAAACTGAGTAGGCCCGTTGGCAGGGAGGCAGATGAGATGCACACAGACACACACACACACACACACACACACACACACACACACACACACACTAAATGATAAAGCCAAAAACAAACAAATGACAATAGTTCAGTGAAATTCTAGAGAGTGACAATAGGACTAACAGGATTTCAATGATTTTAAAATTCACAATGTATCCATAATTATAATTACAAGAGAATTAGGGCCAAGCTTTGCAGACAGAAAGGTCCCCTTTGCTCTTTGACAGGTCTGGACTTTCATGTATTCCTTGCCCTGTCACTGCTGTATAGTGAGAGCAACAACATTAGTAGAGGTAAACTAATTTGAAGTAGCTCAGTGCTTTCATATCTGTTCTCAGAAGGAAGACCTGCACCGAGCACAGATAAAGGGACACGACCTGTCTTAAAAAATCAAGTGAAAATATAAAGTAAACAAAACAAAGATTATCTTTCCTCATAAACCTGAAAATAACTGAATTCCTATCAGCAATGAGGCTTTCCCTCCTCAACCAATGTTTAACTGGAAAGCATGGCACATGCATATCTGAGTATTCCAGTGGAGATTGGTGCACAGTGTTTCTGAGGCAGAGGCAGAGGCAGAGTTTATTTCTGACTTTCACTTCTGCCTGGCCTACAAAATGAGTTTCAAGACAGCTCTCAAGGTACAGAGACAAAACCAGTTTCAAGAAGAAATGAAAGGAAGAAGGAAGGAATGGAGAGACAGTGGAGGAAATGTAAATATGGAGACAGTTAATACAAAAAACAAATAAAAAACAAAAACAAACAAACATCAAGACCAAAAAAAGTCACAAAGTCCTTAAGGCAAAACACCAACTAATTCCTGAGTATTTTTCTGCTACTACTGTTCTCAGGTCTCATGTCCTCAAAAAGAAGTAACAAAATTCCAACTTTAGCCACAGATGATGAATCAAGCCTCTGTTCTCAAAAATCTGAAAGTGGAGATTTGGAAGCTCACCAGGACTTCAGTCTGAGTACTAGAAAAGAAATGGGTATACAGAGAAATGTTGAAATAAAAATAAAAAAGACAGAAAGTCTTTCCTCTACTAAGCCATCTCCCAGGCCCTTTCTTATTTTATATTTGGCTTCTGCTGCAAATGAAGCCACGTCCCTAAATTTATCACTCTATCTTTCTTTACTTTCCTCTATTAATATCACTATCAGTACACAGAATGATTGGCTACGTTATGTGAAAGTTGGTTTGATCCTGTGCAATGCTTTGGTTATGTAGCACCAATTGTAAAGGCTATAACCCCAGTGAAAGAGAGCTTGCCCTTTCTTGACATTCTCTGCCTATAAGTTGAAATCATTGTAAAAGTTCTTCTGCACTGGCAAGTGGTACTCAGATTACACTGATTTTAATCATGTGCATGGCTAAACCACATGCATAATCTAAAAACTGATAATTCCAGGATCCATGGAGAAATGTAATTACACCTGAGACACTAACAGAGCAATGTGTGAAAGAGAGAGAAGAAGAAGCCTAACCCTAACACCAGGTGGATTTGGCTGAGGGGAAGGAGTTGTGGGAAGAAGGGAAACTGTGGTCAGAACACTTTGTATGAAATCAAACCTGAAGTATTTTATTTATTTATTTTATTAGACAGCACAAATCACTGTGCCTGAAGCAAAGCCCAACCTTCCTTCTTCACTGGGTAATGGGCCAGCTCTTTGGTGGTGTCATGCAACAGTCCTATATTCATGCAAAGTGAAGTAAATGTTCTCTTTGTCCTATTTCCCCCTTGAAATTAATAATCCTTAAGGAAACACCCTAAGCACTCAAAGCAAAATATTTAACAAATGGACCCATAATAAGAGAATGTGGACTACTTTCTCCTTTGTCACACAACTGGAGAGTTTGGGGGGTGGGGAGGTAGGTGAGCCCATATCACCATGGGCCAGCAAAAAAAGAAGGCTGGATAATGGGGAAAAACATTCTACATCCAACTGAGGCAAACCAATTTTGGATACGCCAGCTACAAAGAACAGCAGCAATCCAGCAAAGACCTTGTCTCAAGATTCCCAACTCAGGCAGGCTGGTCCTTCTTTGCCTACATCTGCCAATAGTAAGAGCTTGTTTAGCACCAGTCCCTGAGCTGCTGAAAACTCACATAAGCTTCCCAGGTGGGTAACCTTAGTTCAGGAGGTTCAGGACTGGAAAAACCGGAAGTCTCCTGTAGCTTCAAGGGTTGATTGTTACTGCACTGGGAATGCAAGACTGGGGCTCAGGAATGTTTAAGATTTCAGCAGCCCTGCTGGACATTGGTGGCACAGGCTTTAATCCCAGCACTAAGGAGGCCAAGGCAGGCAGATCTCTGCAAGTTCAAGGCCAGCCTGGTGTTCTTAGCAAGAGCCAGGACAGGCTCCACAGCTACGCAGATAAACCCTATCTCAAAAAGCCAAAAAAAAAAAAAAAAAAAAAAAAACCTAAAAAATTAATAAATAAAAGTATTCCAGCAGGAAGACCCTGACCCACAGCCCTCAGCTAAGTACTCTTGGCACTTTCTTTGACACACCCACCCAACAACCCAGTACACCATGGACATGGGGAGCCTAAGCAATGGTGTGTGTGTGTGTGTGTGTGTGTGTGTGTGTGTGTGTGTGTGTGTATATGCAGGGGTCACTTTTTAGAGCACTCCAGCTGTAACTGGGAGCATTCAGGGCAAAGGGTTGCCAACACACATCAAAGATTTCCTACTTAGATACTTGCTCTGCTAGCTCACTCACAGGCTCCATTGGAATGTCAGGCTATCCCCACTTCAAAATCAAAAGCAGGCTAGGTAGTAATGTTAATGATGGACTAACCTAAAAACCAATATCTGTTCCTTGGAATTTGCTAGCTTCCTCTCACAAGGCCCTGAGATAAGAAGAATTCACACTGCTCCTCCTTTCCTGTGAGTCAACAGGTGGTAAATAGTGTCAAGAGATAGCTGTAACTCTGGTTTGCCCAGACAAGATTAATTAGCACACCTGAAGCCCTAAGGTCTGCTGACCCTAATAGCAGACCATCCGGCCTCCAAAGGTCACGTAGTACTCAATGGACAGAGGCTCCCACCCCCTCCCTAAACTTGTGGGGTTGCCTTTAAAAACACCTGTGCCCGGGGGAGGGGGGCTATTCCCTAGCCTGCATGCTAGAAGAGCCCATTTGCTCAAACGTTTCCTGTTCATTAAAGCCTCTTGCGTTTTGCAGCAACTGGACTGTACATTGAGTTCTTGGGGTATCGACCGAACTTGAAAGACTCCTCATTCTGTGGGTCTTACATTTTGGGGGCTCGTCCTGGATTTGGTCGACCCCCCAGACCCAATTCCATTGCCCGTTGGAGGTAAGAAAGAGCTCGCAACCTATATGTTTGATGTATGTCTGATGCGTCTGATGTTACGTGTTTTGACTGAGTGAATCTGTGCTTGGCCTGCACATAACTTGTACGTTATGTGTTTTTGACTCGAGTATTTGAATCTGTGCCTGTGCCTGGCCTGCAAAGGCTTGCATAGGACCAAAGGGAGAGACAGAAGTGTCCTGAGACCCTTGGTCCCTCCCTGGACGAAAGTCCGGGGTTGTTTGGAGGAGAGAAGGAGACGAAGTTTCTCTTCTCCAGGAGGGGACGGCCAGCCTCTGGACTTGCTTCCCTCCCGCTTTGTAACTTTGGTTTGGGCACCGTTTGTCTACCGCGCGGATTTGTCCTCTTCGTCGGATTGTCCCCATGGGTGAACAACTAACTACCCCACCTAAGTTTGACTTTAGATTCTCAGGAGAGCAGGGCCGGAGACCCAGCTATGAGCACACTCGTCCCCCGGACTCAGGAATGTGGCAGGGCAGCCAGAGCCTCTGGGGCTGAGCTTCAGCAGAATGGCTGAACAGCCATGGGCCGGACGCGGCATGGGCAGAGTCATGCCGGAATGGAGGGACAGGGTTATTTCTTATGAACCTGCCACCGTATATGTTTGGTTCCCAACACCAGCCGCCAGGGCTGACACTTCTCCCCAGATCTTTGTAATTGGAAAACTAAACACCCCCCTTTTGGAGTTCCTTATGTCCTCTCTCTAGGCTATTTGAGAAAAGGAAATACCAGCAAGGTTTAGATTCCTATCGAGAGTGAGGGGAAAGAAAAAGAAAAGAAGAGAGGAGAAATGGGAGTTTACACACAAAGGATAAGGGAAAAAAGGAGAACATGCTATGTTCTGTTGGTGACATTGGCCTTCAATCCCAACAGCAGTAGGGAGACAAACAAAAATTGATCTGTTTGAATTCCAAGCCTGCTATTTTACTGAGAGTGTTCTCTGAAAGTCTCCAAAGGAAAGAGGAAATATTTGTCTCAAAAATATTCAGAATAATGATAAAGATGATAATAGCAATAATAATTTAAAAATGAAATTCTCCTGTATTGATTTAATGTGTGAGTATTCTGTCTGCAGATATGCCCTTTTACCAGAAGAGGGCACTATATGCCACCAAGTGACCTCTGGAATTTATAGATAGTCTATGCTCCTGGGACCTATTCTTTAATATTTGTGTGTGTGTGTGTGTGTGTGTGTGTGTGTGTGTGTGTGTGTGTGTAAACTGGTAGAAGACTGGGCACTTGTATGATACAGCGGCAGACAATGGGATGTGGTGTGGAGGCAGAAACCATACAAACCCTGTGTGCCTGTGGGACTGGCAATACAAGCTCCATGCCAACCGGTTCACTGATTTTACTTATGAAATAAAGAAAGGTGGATAAAGACAGACGCACTTTGGAATCAGAATCTGTGTTTCTTCACATACTAACCCAAGTTCAAACAAGCACCACGACTTGTTTGTTCTGTGTAAGCATACACTACTAGACTAGTTCAGCTTTCCTGCAATTCATGAAGTATCATCTGATCCCCAGGCCAAGTTCCCTTTGATCTAATTCATATATTTTTTTGACTTTTACGTGTATGAAGGCCAGGTTAACTATCTTAACTCTAGTTATTTTTGATTTTGTATGGAGGTGGGAGGATCTGGATATCCAGGAGTGCGCAGACATAAAGACAAAGGGGTAAGTAATTAAAAAATTAAATTGCTAGATAGAAAGACTTGAAAGAAAAACTACTGGGCAGTGGCCATGAGAGCTTATATCAACAGCACTCAGGAAGCTGTGTGAGTTTGAGTTCAACGGAGTTCAGGTCAGTAAAAGCTGCATAGGGAAGCCTCATCAAGAAAGAGCAAAAGAATATAAGAAGGAGAAGAAGAAGTGAAAGAAGAAGAAGATGACGAGAAAGATAAACAACAGAAGTCGAAGAGGGAGAAGAAGGAAAGGAAGAAGTTGATGTGGTAGAAGAAAGAAAGCAAGAAAGAAAGAAGAAAGAAGAAAACCCAGTATGGAGCAGGAAATATCCCCACATGCCTGTACTGTAACCACTCTGGTGTTAGGAGGACATATGAGTTCATGGCCAGCCTGGACTACAGACTACGTGCTGGGACAGTCCAAGCTACACAGACAAATCATGTCTTGAAAAATTGAAAACTATCTTTTTGCACTAAATCTAACTATAAATCTGAACATTTTCATGCTCAAACTGAGTAGGCCCGTTGGCAGGGAGGCAGATGAGATGCACACAGACACACACACACACACACACACACACACACACACACACACACTAAATGATAAAGCCAAAAACAAACAAATGACAATAGTTCAGTGAAATTCTAGAGAGTGACAATAGGACTAACAGGATTTCAATGATTTTAAAATTCACAATGTATCCATAATTATAATTACAAGAGAATTAGGGCCAAGCTTTGCAGACAGAAAGGTCCCCTTTGCTCTTTGACAGGTCTGGACTTTCATGTATTCCTTGCCCTGTCACTGCTGTATAGTGAGAGCAACAACATTAGTAGAGGTAAACTAATTTGAAGTAGCTCAGTGCTTTCATATCTGTTCTCAGAAGGAAGACCTGCACCGAGCACAGATAAAGGGACACGACCTGTCTTAAAAAATCAAGTGAAAATATAAAGTAAACAAAACAAAGATTATCTTTCCTCATAAACCTGAAAATAACTGAATTCCTATCAGCAATGAGGCTTTCCCTCCTCAACCAATGTTTAACTGGAAAGCATGGCACATGCATATCTGAGTATTCCAGTGGAGATTGGTGCACAGTGTTTCTGAGGCAGAGGCAGAGGCAGAGTTTATTTCTGACTTTCACTTCTGCCTGGCCTACAAAATGAGTTTCAAGACAGCTCTCAAGGTACAGAGACAAAACCAGTTTCAAGAAGAAATGAAAGGAAGAAGGAAGGAATGGAGAGACAGTGGAGGAAATGTAAATATGGAGACAGTTAATACAAAAAACAAATAAAAAACAAAAACAAACAAACATCAAGACCAAAAAAAGTCACAAAGTCCTTAAGGCAAAACACCAACTAATTCCTGAGTATTTTTCTGCTACTACTGTTCTCAGGTCTCATGTCCTCAAAAAGAAGTAACAAAATTCCAACTTTAGCCACAGATGATGAATCAAGCCTCTGTTCTCAAAAATCTGAAAGTGGAGATTTGGAAGCTCACCAGGACTTCAGTCTGAGTACTAGAAAAGAAATGGGTATACAGAGAAATGTTGAAATAAAAATAAAAAAGACAGAAAGTCTTTCCTCTACTAAGCCATCTCCCAGGCCCTTTCTTATTTTATATTTGGCTTCTGCTGCAAATGAAGCCACGTCCCTAAATTTATCACTCTATCTTTCTTTACTTTCCTCTATTAATATCACTATCAGTACACAGAATGATTGGCTACGTTATTTGAAAGTTGGTTTGATCCTGTGCAATGCTTTGGTTATGTAGCACCAATTGTAAAGGCTATAACCCCAGTGAAAGAGAGCTTGCCCTTTCTTGACATTCTCTGCCTATAAGTTGAAATCATTGTAAAAGTTCTTCTGCACTGGCAAGTGGTACTCAGATTACACTGATTTTAATCATGTGCATGGCTAAACCACACGCATAATCTAAAAACTGATAATTCCAGGATCCATGGAGAAATGTAATTACACCTGAGACACTAACAGAGCAATGTGTGAAAGAGAGAGAAGAAGAAGCCTAACCCTAACACCAGGTGGATTTGGCTGAGGGGAAGGAGTTGTGGGAAGAAGGGAAACTGTGGTCAGAACACTTTGTATGAAATCAAACCTGAAGTATTTTATTTATTTATTTTATTAGACAGCACAAATCACTGTGCCTGAAGCAAAGCCCAACCTTCCTTCTTCACTGGGTAATGGGCCAGCTCTTTGGTGGTGTCATGCAACAGTCCTATATTCATGCAAAGTGAAGTAAATGTTCTCTTTGTCCTATTTCCCCCTTGAAATTAATAATCCTTAAGGAAACACCCTAAGCACTCAAAGCAAAATATTTAACAAATGGACCCATAATAAGAGAATGTGGACTACTTTCTCCTTTGTCACACAACTGGAGAGTTTGGGGGGTGGGGAGGTAGGTGAGCCCATATCACCATGGGCCAGCAAAAAAAGAAGGCTGGATAATGGGGAAAAACATTCTACATCCAACTGAGGCAAACCAATTTTGGATACGCCAGCTACAAAGAACAGCAGCAATCCAGCAAAGACCTTGTCTCAAGATTCCCAACTCAGGCAGGCTGGTCCTTCTTTGCCTACATCTGCCAATAGTAAGAGCTTGTTTAGCACCAGTCCCTGAGCTGCTGAAAACTCACATAAGCTTCCCAGGTGGGTAACCTTAGTGCAGGAGGTTCAGGACTGGAAAAACCGGAAGTCTCCTGTAGCTTCAAGGGTTGATTGTTACTGCACTGGGAATGCAAGACTGGGGCTCAGGAATGTTTAAGATTTCAGCAGCCCTGCTGGACATTGGTGGCACAGGCTTTAATCCCAGCACTAAGGAGGCCAAGGCAGGCAGATCTCTGCAAGTTCAAGGCCAGCCTGGTGTTCTTAGCAAGAGCCAGGACAGGCTCCACAGCTACGCAGATAAACCCTATCTCAAAAAGCCAAAAAAAAAAAAAAAAAAAAAAAAAAAAAAACCTAAAAAAATTAATAAATAAAAGTATTCCAGCAGGAAGACCCTGACCCACAGCCCTCAGCTAAGTACTCTTGGCACTTTCTTTGACACACCCACCCAACAACCCAGTACACCATGGACATGGGGAGCCTAAGCAATGGTGTGTGTGTGTGTGTGTGTGTGTGTGTGTGTGTGTGTGTGTGTATGCAGGGGTCATTTTTTAGAGCACTCCAGCTGTAACTGGGAGCATTCAGGGCAAAGGGTTGCCAACACACATCAAAGATTTCCTACTTAGATACTTGCTCTGCTAGCTCACTCACAGGCTCCATTGGAATGTCAGGCTATCCCCACTTCAAAATCAAAAGCAGGCTAGGTAGTAATGTTAATGATGGACTAACCTAAAAACCAATATCTGTTCCTTGGAATTTGCTAGCTTCCTCTCACAAGGCCCTGAGATAAGAAGAATTCACACTGCTCCTCCTTTCCTGTGAGTCAACAGGTGGTAAATAGTGTCAAGAGATAGCTGTAACTCTGGTTTGCCCAGACAAGATTAATTAGCACACCTGAAGCCCTAAGGTCTGCTGACCCTAATAGCAGACCATCCGGCCTCCAAAGGTCACGTAGTACTCAATGGACAGAGGCTCCCACCCCCTCCCTAAACTTGTGGGGTTGCCTTTAAAAACACCTGTGCCCGGGGGGAGGGGGGCTATTCCCTAGCCTGCATGCTAGAAGAGCCCATTTGCTCAAACGTTTCCTGTTCATTAAAGCCTCTTGCGTTTTGCAGCAACTGGACTGTACATTGAGTTCTTGGGGTATCGACCGAACTTGAAAGACTCCTCATTCTGAGGGTCTTACATTTTGGGGGCTCGTCCTGGATTTGGTCGACCCCCCCAGACCCAATTCCATTGCCCGTTGGAGGTAAGAAAGAGCTCGCAACCTATATGTTTGATGTATGTCTGATGCGTCTGATGTTACGTGTTTTGACTGAGTGAATCTGTGCTTGGCCTGCACATAACTTGTACGTTATGTGTTTTTGACTCGAGTATTTGAATCTGTGCCTGTGCCTGGCCTGCAAAGGCTTGCATAGGACCAAAGGGAGAGACAGAAGTGTCCTGAGACCCTTGGTCCCTCCCTGGACGAAAGTCCGGGGTTGTTTGGAGGAGAGAAGGAGACGAAGTTTCTCTTCTCCAGGAGGGGACGGCCAGCCTCTGGACTTGCTTCCCTCCCGCTTTGTAACTTTGGTTTGGGCACCGTTTGTCTACCGCGCGGATTTGTCCTCTTCGTCGGATTGTCCCCATGGGTGAACAACTAACTACCCCACCTAAGTTTGACTTTAGATTCTCAGGAGAGCAGGGCCGGAGACCCAGCTATGAGCACACTCGTCCCCCGGACTCAGGAATGTGGCAGGGCAGCCAGAGCCTCTGGGGCTGAGCTTCAGCAGAATGGCTGAACAGCCATGGGCCGGACGCGGCATGGGCAGAGTCATGCCGGAATGGAGGGACAGGGTTATTTCTTATGAACCTGCCACCGTATATGTTTGGTTCCCAACACCAGCCGCCAGGGCTGACACTTCTCCCCAGATCTTTGTAATTGGAAAACTAAACACCCCCTTTTGGAGTTCCTTATGTCCTCTCTCTAGGCTATTTGAGAAAAGGAAATACCAGCAAGGTTTAGATTCCTATCGAGAGTGAGGGGAAAGAAAAAGAAAAGAAGAGAGGAGAAATGGGAGTTTACACACAAAGGATAAGGGAAAAAAGGAGAACATGCTATGTTCTGTTGGTGACATTGGCCTTCAATCCCAACAGCAGTAGGGAGACAAACAAAAATTGATCTGTTTGAATTCCAAGCCTGCTATTTTACTGAGAGTGTTCTCTGAAAGTCTCCAAAGGAAAGAGGAAATATTTGTCTCAAAAATATTCAGAATAATGATAAAGATGATAATAGCAATAATAATTTAAAAATGAAATTCTCCTGTATTGATTTAATGTGTGAGTATTCTGTCTGCAGATATGCCCTTTTACCAGAAGAGGGCACTATATGCCACCAAGTGACCTCTGGAATTTATAGATAGTCTATGCTCCTGGGACCTATTCTTTAATATTTGTGTGTGTGTGTGTGTGTGTGTGTGTGTGTGTGTGTGTGTGTAAACTGGTAGAAGACTGGGCACTTGTATGATACAGCGGCAGACAATGGGATGTGGTGTGGAGGCAGAAACCATACAAACCCTGTGTGCCTGTGGGACTGGCAATACAAGCTCCATGCCAACCGGTTCACTGATTTTACTCATGAAATAAAGAAAGGTGGATAAAGACAGACGCACTTTGGAATCAGAATCTGTGTTTCTTCACATACTAACCCAAGTTCAAACAAGCACCACGACTTGTTTGTTCTGTGTAAGCATACACTACTAGACTAGTTCAGCTTTCCTGCAATTCATGAAGTATCATCTGATCCCCAGGCCAAGTTCCCTTTGATCTAATTCATATATTTTTTTGACTTTTACGTGTATGAAGGCCAGGTTAACTATTTTAACTCTAGTTATTTTTGATTTTGTATGGAGGTGGGAGGATCTGGATATCCAGGAGTGCGCAGACATAAAGACAAAGGGGTAAGTAATTAAAAAATTAAATTGCTAGATAGAAAGACTTGAAAGAAAAACTACTGGGCAGTGGCCATGAGAGCTTATATCAACAGCACTCAGGAAGCTGTGTGAGTTTGAGTTCAACGGAGTTCAGGTCAGTAAAAGCTGCATAGGGAAGCCTCATCAAGAAAGAGCAAAAGAATATAAGAAGGAGAAGAAGAAGTGAAAGAAGAAGAAGATGACGAGAAAGATAAACAACAGAAGTCGAAGAGGGAGAAGAAGGAAAGGAAGAAGTTGATGTGGTAGAAGAAAGAAAGCAAGAAAGAAAGAAGAAAGAAGAAAACCCAGTATGGAGCAGGAAATATCCCCACATGCCTGTACTGTAACCACTCTGGTGTTAGGAGGACATATGAGTTCATGGCCAGCCTGGACTACAGACTACGTGCTGGGACAGTCCAAGCTACACAGACAAATCATGTCTTGAAAAATTGAAAACTATCTTTTTGCACTAAATCTAACTATAAATCTGAACATTTTCATGCTCAAACTGAGTAGGCCCGTTGGCAGGGAGGCAGATGAGATGCACACAGACACACACACACACACACACACACACACACACACACACACTAAATGATAAAGCCAAAAACAAACAAATGACAATAGTTCAGTGAAATTCTAGAGAGTGACAATAGGACTAACAGGATTTCAATGATTTTAAAATTCACAATGTATCCATAATTATAATTACAAGAGAATTAGGGCCAAGCTTTGCAGACAGAAAGGTCCCCTTTGCTCTTTGACAGGTCTGGACTTTCATGTATTCCTTGCCCTGTCACTGCTGTATAGTGAGAGCAACAACATTAGTAGAGGTAAACTAATTTGAAGTAGCTCAGTGCTTTCATATCTGTTCTCAGAAGGAAGACCTGCACCGAGCACAGATAAAGGGACACGACCTGTCTTAAAAAATCAAGTGAAAATATAAAGTAAACAAAACAAAGATTATCTTTCCTCATAAACCTGAAAATAACTGAATTCCTATCAGCAATGAGGCTTTCCCTCCTCAACCAATGTTTAACTGGAAAGCATGGCACATGCATATCTGAGTATTCCAGTGGAGATTGGTGCACAGTGTTTCTGAGGCAGAGGCAGAGGCAGAGTTTATTTCTGACTTTCACTTCTGCCTGGCCTACAAAATGAGTTTCAAGACAGCTCTCAAGGTACAGAGACAAAACCAGTTTCAAGAAGAAATGAAAGGAAGAAGGAAGGAATGGAGAGACAGTGGAGGAAATGTAAATATGGAGACAGTTAATACAAAAAACAAATAAAAAACAAAAACAAACAAACATCAAGACCAAAAAAAGTCACAAAGTCCTTAAGGCAAAACACCAACTAATTCCTGAGTATTTTTCTGCTACTACTGTTCTCAGGTCTCATGTCCTCAAAAAGAAGTAACAAAATTCCAACTTTAGCCACAGATGATGAATCAAGCCTCTGTCCTCAAAAATCTGAAAGTGGAGATTTGGAAGCTCACCAGGACTTCAGTCTGAGTACTAGAAAAGAAATGGGTATACAGAGAAATGTTGAAATAAAAATAAAAAAGACAGAAAGTCTTTCCTCTACTAAGCCATCTCCCAGGCCCTTTCTTATTTTATATTTGACTTCTGCTGCAAATGAAGCCACGTCCCTAAATTTATCACTCTATCTTTCTTTACTTTCCTCTATTAATATCACTATCAGTACACAGAATGATTGGCTACGTTATTTGAAAGTTGGTTTGATCCTGTGCAATGCTTTGGTTATGTAGCACCAATTGTAAAGGCTATAACCCCAGTGAAAGAGAGCTTGCCCTTTCTTGACATTCTCTGCCTATAAGTTGAAATCATTGTAAAAGTTCTTCTGCACTGGCAAGTGGTACTCAGATTACACTGATTTTAATCATGTGCATGGCTAAACCACACGCATAATCTAAAAACTGATAATTCCAGGATCCATGGAGAAATGTAATTACACCTGAGACACTAACAGAGCAATGTGTGAAAGAGAGAGAAGAAGAAGCCTAACCCTAACACCAGGTGGATTTGGCTGAGGGGAAGGAGTTGTGGGAAGAAGGGAAACTGTGGTCAGAACACTTTGTATGAAATCAAACCTGAAGTATTTTATTTATTTATTTTATTAGACAGCACAAATCACTGTGCCTGAAGCAAAGCCCAACCTTCCTTCTTCACTGGGTAATGGGCCAGCTCTTTGGTGGTGTCATGCAACAGTCCTATATTCATGCAAAGTGAAGTAAATGTTCTCTTTGTCCTATTTCCCCCTTGAAATTAATAATCCTTAAGGAAACACCCTAAGCACTCAAAGCAAAATATTTAACAAATGGACCCATAATAAGAGAATGTGGACTACTTTCTCCTTTGTCACACAACTGGAGAGTTTGGGGGTGGGGAGGTAGGTGAGCCCATATCACCATGGGCCAGCAAAAAAAGAAGGCTGGATAATGGGGAAAAACATTCTACATCCAACTGAGGCAAACCAATTTTGGATACGCCAGCTACAAAGAACAGCAGCAATCCAGCAAAGACCTTGTCTCAAGATTCCCAACTCAGGCAGGCTGGTCCTTCTTTGCCTACATCTGCCAATAGTAAGAGCTTGTTTAGCACCAGTCCCTGAGCTGCTGAAAACTCACATAAGCTTCCCAGGTGGGTAACCTTAGTGCAGGAGGTTCAGGACTGGAAAAACCGGAAGTCTCCTGTAGCTTCAAGGGTTGATTGTTACTGCACTGGGAATGCAAGACTGGGGCTCAGGAATGTTTAAGATTTCAGCAGCCCTGCTGGACATTGGTGGCACAGGCTTTAATCCCAGCACTAAGGAGGCCAAGGCAGGCAGATCTCTGCAAGTTCAAGGCCAGCCTGGTGTTCTTAGCAAGAGCCAGGACAGGCTCCACAGCTACCCAGATAAACCCTATCTCAAAAAGCCAAAAAAAAAAAAAAAAAAAAAAAAAAAACCTAAAAAATTAATAAATAAAAGTATTCCAGCAGGAAGACCCTGACCCACAGCCCTCAGCTAAGTACTCTTGGCACTTTCTTTGACACACCCACCCAACAACCCAGTACACCATGGACATGGGGAGCCTAAGCAATGGTGTGTGTGTGTGTGTGTGTGTGTGTGTGTGTGTGTGTGTGTATGCAGGGGTCATTTTTTAGAGCACTCCAGCTGTAACTGGGAGCATTCAGGGCAAAGGGTTGCCAACACACATCAAAGATTTCCTACTTAGATACTTGCTCTGCTAGCTCACTCACAGGCTCCATTGGAATGTCAGGCTATCCCCACTTCAAAATCAAAAGCAGGCTAGGTAGTAATGTTAATGATGGACTAACCTAAAAACCAATATCTGTTCCTTGGAATTTGCTAGCTTCCTCTCACAAGGCCCTGAGATAAGAAGAATTCACACTGCTCCTCCTTTCCTGTGAGTCAACAGGTGGTAAATAGTGTCAAGAGATAGCTGTAACTCTGGTTTGCCCAGACAAGATTAATTAGCACACCTGAAGCCCTAAGGTCTGCTGACCCTAATAGCAGACCATCCGGCCTCCAAAGGTCACTTAGTACTCAATGGAGAGAGGCTCCCACCCCCCTCCCTAAACTTGTGGGGTTGCCTTTAAAAACACCTGTGCCCGGGGGGAGGGGGGCTATTCCCTAGCCTGCATGCTAGAAGAGCCCATTTGCTCAAACATTTCCTGTTCATTAAAGCCTCTTGCGTTTTGCAGCAACTGGACTGTACATTGAGTTCTTGGGGTATCGACCGAACTTGAAAGACTCCTCATTCTGAGGGTCTTACATTTTGGGGGCTCGTCCTGGATTTGGTCGACCCCCCCAGACCCAATTCCATTGCCCGTTGGAGGTAAGAAAGAGCTCGCAACCTATATGTTTGATGTATGTCTGATGCGTCTGATGTTACGTGTTTTGACTGAGTGAATCTGTGCTTGGCCTGCACATAACTTGTACGTTATGTGTTTTTGACTCGAGTATTTGAATCTGTGCCTGTGCCTGGCCTGCAAAGGCTTGCATAGGACCAAAGGGAGAGACAGAAGTGTCCTGAGACCCTTGGTCCCTCCCTGGACGAAAGTCCGGGGTTGTTTGGAGGAGAGAAGGAGACGAAGTTTCTCTTCTCCAGGAGGGGACGGCCAGCCTCTGGACTTGCTTCCCTCCCGCTTTGTAACTTTGGTTTGGGCACCGTTTGTCTACCGTGCGGATTTGTCCTCTTCGTCGGATTGTCCCCATGGGTGAACAACTAACTACCCCACCTAAGTTTGACTTTAGATTCTCAGGAGAGCAGGGCCGGAGACCCAGCTATGAGCACACTCGTCCCCCGGACTCAGGAATGTGGCAGGGCAGCCAGAGCCTCTGGGGCTGAGCTTCAGCAGAATGGCTGAACAGCCATGGGCCGGACGCGGCATGGGCAGAGTCATGCCGGAATGGAGGGACAGGGTTATTTCTTATGAACCTGCCACCGTATATGTTTGGTTCCCAACACCAGCCGCCAGGGCTGACACTTCTCCCCAGATCTTTGTAATTGGAAAACTAAACACCCCCTTTTGGAGTTCCTTATGTCCTCTCTCTAGGCTATTTGAGAAAAGGAAATACCAGCAAGGTTTAGATTCCTATCGAGAGTGAGGGGAAAGAAAAAGAAGAGAAGAGAGGAGAAATGGGAGTTTACACACAAAGGATAAGGGAAAAAAGGAGAACATGCTATGTTCTGTTGGTGACATTGGCCTTCAATCCCAACAGCAGTAGGGAGACAAACAAAAATTGATCTGTTTGAATTCCAAGCCTGCTATTTTACTGAGAGTGTTCTCTGAAATTCTCCAAAGGAAAGAGGAAATATTTGTCTCAAAAATATTCAGAATAATGATAAAGATGATAATAGCAATAATAATTTAAAAATGAAATTCTCCTGTATTGATTTAATGTGTGAGTATTCTGTCTGCAGATATGCCCTTTTACCAGAAGAGGGCACTATATGCCACCAAGTGACCTCTGGAATTTATAGATAGTCTATGCTCCTGGGACCTATTCTTTAATATTTGGTGTGTGTGTGTGTGTGTGTGTGTGTGTGTGTGTGTGTGTGTAAACTGGTAGAAGACTGGGCACTTGTATGATACAGCGGCAGACAATGGGATGTGGTGTGGAGGCAGAAACCATACAAACCCTGTGTGCCTGTGGGACTGGCAATACAAGCTCCATGCCAACCGGTTCACTGATTTTACTCATGAAATAAAGAAAGGTGGATAAAGACAGACGCACTTTGGAATCAGAATCTGTGTTTCTTCACATACTAACCCAAGTTCAAACAAGCACCACGACTTGTTTGTTCTGTGTAAGCATACACTACTAGACTAGTTCAGCTTTCCTGCAATTCATGAAGTATCATCTGATCCCCAGGCCAAGTTCCCTTTGATCTAATTCATATATTTTTTTGACTTTTACGTGTATGAAGGCCAGGTTAACTATTTTAACTCTAGTTATTTTTGATTTTGTATGGAGGTGGGAGGATCTGGATATCCAGGAGTGCGCAGACATAAAGACAAAGGGGTAAGTAATTAAAAAATTAAATTGCTAGATAGAAAGACTTGAAAGAAAAACTACTGGGCAGTGGCCATGAGAGCTTATATCAACAGCACTCAGGAAGCTGTGTGAGTTTGAGTTCAACGGAGTTCAGGTCAGTAAAAGCTGCATAGGGAAGCCTCATCAAGAAAGAGCAAAAGAATATAAGAAGGAGAAGAAGAAGTGAAAGAAGAAGAAGATGACGAGAAAGATAAACAACAGAAGTCGAAGAGGGAGAAGAAGGAAAGGAAGAAGTTGATGTGGTAGAAGAAAGAAAGCAAGAAAGAAAGAAGAAAGAAGAAAACCCAGTATGGAGCAGGAAATATCCCCACATGCCTGTACTGTAACCACTCTGGTGTTAGGAGGACATATGAGTTCATGGCCAGCCTGGACTACAGACTACGTGCTGGGACAGTCCAAGCTACACAGACAAATCATGTCTTGAAAAATTGAAAACTATCTTTTTGCACTAAATCTAACTATAAATCTGAACATTTTCATGCTCAAACTGAGTAGGCCCGTTGGCAGGGAGGCAGATGAGATGCACACACACACACACACACACACACACACACACACACACACACACACTAAATGATAAAGCCAAAAACAAACAAATGACAATAGTTCAGTGAAATTCTAGAGAGTGACAATAGGACTAACAGGATTTCAATGATTTTAAAATTCACAATGTATCCATAATTATAATTACAAGAGAATTAGGGCCAAGCTTTGCAGACAGAAAGGTCCCCTTTGCTCTTTGACAGGTCTGGACTTTCATGTATTCCTTGCCCTGTCACTGCTGTATAGTGAGAGCAACAACATTAGTAGAGGTAAACTAATTTGAAGTAGCTCAGTGCTTTCATATCTGTTCTCAGAAGGAAGACCTGCACCGAGCACAGATAAAGGGACACGACCTGTCTTAAAAAATCAAGTGAAAATATAAAGTAAACAAAACAAAGTTTATCTTTCCTCATAAACCTGAAAATAACTGAATTCCTATCAGCAATGAGGCTTTCCCTCCTCAACCAATGTTTAACTGGAAAGCATGGCACATGCATATCTGAGTATTCCAGTGGAGATTGGTGCACAGTGTTTCTGAGGCAGAGGCAGAGGCAGAGTTTATTTCTGACTTTCACTTCTGCCTGGCCTACAAAATGAGTTTCAAGACAGCTCTCAAGGTACAGAGACAAAACCAGTTTCAAGAAGAAATGAAAGGAAGAAGGAAGGAATGGAGAGACAGTGGAGGAAATGTAAATATGGAGACAGTTAATACAAAAAACAAATAAAAAACAAAAACAAACAAACATCAAGACCAAAAAAAGTCACAAAGTCCTTAAGGCAAAACACCAACTAATTCCTGAGTATTTTTCTGCTACTACTGTTCTCAGGTCTCATGTCCTCAAAAAGAAGTAACAAAATTCCAACTTTAGCCACAGATGATGAATCAAGCCTCTGTCCTCAAAAATCTGAAAGTGGAGATTTGGAAGCTCACCAGGACTTCAGTCTGAGTACTAGAAAAGAAATGGGTATACAGAGAAATGTTGAAATAAAAATAAAAAAGACAGAAAGTCTTTCCTTCTACTAAGCCATCTCCCAGGCCCTTTCTTATTTTATATTTGGCTTCTGCTGCAAATGAAGCCACGTCCCTAAATTTATCACTCTATCTTTCTTTACTTTCCTCTATTAATATCACTATCAGTACACAGAATGATTGGCTACGTTATTTGAAAGTTGGTTTGATCCTGTGCAATGCTTTGGTTATGTAGCACCAATTGTAAAGGCTATAACCCCAGTGAAAGAGAGCTTGCCCTTTCTTGACATTCTCTGCCTATAAGTTGAAATCATTGTAAAAGTTCTTCTGCACTGGCAAGTGGTACTCAGATTACACTGATTTTAATCATGTGCATGGCTAAACCACACGCATAATCTAAAAACTGATAATTCCAGGATCCATGGAGAAATGTAATTACACCTGAGACACTAACAGAGCAATGTGTGAAAGAGAGAGAAGAAGAAGCCTAACCCTAACACCAGGTGGATTTGGCTGAGGGGAAGGAGTTGTGGGAAGAAGGGAAACTGTGGTCAGAACACTTTGTATGAAATCAAACCTGAAGTATTTTATTTATTTATTTTATTAGACAGCACAAATCACTGTGCCTGAAGCAAAGCCCAACCTTCCTTCTTCACTGGGTAATGGGCCAGCTCTTTGGTGGTGTCATGCAACAGTCCTATATTCATGCAAAGTGAAGTAAATGTTCTCTTTGTCCTATTTCCCCCCTTGAAATTAATAATCCTTAAGGAAACACCCTAAGCACTCAAAGCAAAATATTTAACAAATGGACCCATAATAAGAGAATGTGGACTACTTTCTCCTTTGTCACACAACTGGAGAGTTTGGGGGTGGGGAGGTAGGTGAGCCCATATCACCATGGGCCAGCAAAAAAAGAAGGCTGGATAATGGGGAAAAACATTCTACATCCAACTGAGGCAAACCAATTTTGGATACGCCAGCTACAAAGAACAGCAGCAATCCAGCAAAGACCTTGTCTCAAGATTCCCAACTCAGGCAGGCTGGTCCTTCTTTGCCTACATCTGCCAATAGTAAGAGCTTGTTTAGCACCAGTCCCTGAGCTGCTGAAAACTCACATAAGCTTCCCAGGTGGGTAACCTTAGTGCAGGAGGTTCAGGACTGGAAAAACCGGAAGTCTCCTGTAGCTTCAAGGGTTGATTGTTACTGCACTGGGAATGCAAGACTGGGGCTCAGGAATGTTTAAGATTTCAGCAGCCCTGCTGGACATTGGTGGCACAGGCTTTAATCCCAGCACTAAGGAGGCCAAGGCAGGCAGATCTCTGCAAGTTCAAGGCCAGCCTGGTGTTCTTAGCAAGAGCCAGGACAGGCTCCACAGCTACCCAGATAAACCCTATCTCAAAAACCAAAAAAAAAAAAAAAAAAAAAACACCTAAAAAATTAATAAATAAAAGTATTCCAGCAGGAAGACCCTGACCCACAGCCCTCAGCTAAGTACTCTTGGCACTTTCTTTGACACACCCACCCAACAACCCAGTACACCATGGACATGGGGAGCCTAAGCAATGGTGTGTGTGTGTGTGTGTGTGTGTGTGTGTGTGTGTGTGTGTATGCAGGGGTCATTTTTTAGAGCACTCCAGCTGTAACTGGGAGCATTCAGGGCAAAGGGTTGCCAACACACATCAAAGATTTCCTACTTAGATACTTGCTCTGCTAGCTCACTCACAGGCTCCATTGGAATGTCAGGCTATCCCCACTTCAAAATCAAAAGCAGGCTAGGTAGTAATGTTAATGATGGACTAACCTAAAAACCAATATCTGTTCCTTGGAATTTGCTAGCTTCCTCTCACAAGGCCCTGAGATAAGAAGAATTCACACTGCTCCTCCTTTCCTGTGAGTCAACAGGTGGTAAATAGTGTCAAGAGATAGCTGTAACTCTGGTTTGCCCAGACAAGATTAATTAGCACACCTGAAGCCCTAAGGTCTGCTGACCCTAATAGCAGACCATCCGGCCTCCAAAGGTCACGTAGTACTCAATGGACAGAGGCTCCCACCCCCTCCCTAAACTTGTGGGGTTGCCTTTAAAAACACCTGTGCCCGGGGGGAGGGGGCTATTCCCTAGCCTGCATGCTAGAAGAGCCCATTTGCTCAAACGTTTCCTGTTCATTAAAGCCTCTTGCGTTTTGCAGCAACTGGACTGTACATTGAGTTCTTGGGGTATCGACCGAACTTGAAAGACTCCTCATTCTGAGGGTCTTACATTTTGGGGGCTCGTCCTGGATTTGGTCGACCCCCCCAGACCCAATTCCATTGCCCGTTGGAGGTAAGAAAGAGCTCGCAACCTATATGTTTGATGTATGTCTGATGCGTCTGATGTTACGTGTTTTGACTGAGTGAATCTGTGCTTGGCCTGCACATAACTTGTACGTTATGTGTTTTTGACTCGAGTATTTGAATCTGTGCCTGTGCCTGGCCTGCAAAGGCTTGCATAGGACCAAAGGGAGAGACAGAAGTGTCCTGAGACCCTTGGTCCCTCCCTGGACGAAAGTCCGGGGTTGTTTGGAGGAGAGAAGGAGACGAAGTTTCTCTTCTCCAGGAGGGGACGGCCAGCCTCTGGACTTGCTTCCCTCCCGCTTTGTAACTTTGGTTTGGGCACCGTTTGTCTACCGTGCGGATTTGTCCTCTTCGTCGGATTGTCCCCATGGGTGAACAACTAACTACCCCACCTAAGTTTGACTTTAGATTCTCAGGAGAGCAGGGCCGGAGGCCCAGCTATGAGCACACTCGTCCCCAGGACTCAGGAATGTGGCAGGGCAGCCAGAGCCTCTGGGGCTGAGCTTCAGCAGAATGGCTGAACAGCCATGGGCCGGACGCGGCATGGGCAGAGTCATGCCGGAATGGAGGGACAGGGTTATTTCTTATGAACCTGCCACCGTATATGTTTGGTTCCCAACACCAGCCGCCAGGGCTGACACTTCTCCCCAGATCTTTGTAATTGGAAAACTAAACACCCCCTTTTGGAGTTCCTTATGTCCTCTCTCTAGGCTATTTGAGAAAAGGAAATACCAGCAAGGTTTAGATTCCTATCGAGAGTGAGGGGAAAGAAAAAGAAGAGAAGAGAGGAGAAATGGGAGTTTACACACAAAGGATAAGGGAAAAAAGGAGAACATGCTATGTTCTGTTGGTGACATTGGCCTTCAATCCCAACAGCAGTAGGGAGACAAACAAAAATTGATCTGTTTGAATTCCAAGCCTGCTATTTTACTGAGAGTGTTCTCTGAAAGTCTCCAAAGGAAAGAGGAAATATTTGTCTCAAAAATATTCAGAATAATGATAAAGATGATAATAGCAATAATAATTTAAAAATGAAATTCTCCTGTATTGATTTAATGTGTGAGTATTCTGTCTGCAGATATGCCCTTTTACCAGAAGAGGGCACTATATGCCACCAAGTGACCTCTGGAATTTATAGATAGTCTATGCTCCTGGGACCTATTCTTTAATATTTGTGTGTGTGGGGGGTGTGTGTGTGTGTGTGTGTGTGTGTAAACTGGTAGAAGACTGGGCACTTGTATGATACAGCGGCAGACAATGGGATGTGGTGTGGAGGCAGAAACCATACAAACCCTGTGTGCCTGTGGGACTGGCAATACAAGCTCCATGCCAACCGGTTCACTGATTTTACTCATGAAATAAAGAAAGGTGGATAAAGACAGACGCACTTTGGAATCAGAATCTGTGTTTCTTCACATACTAACCCAAGTTCAAACAAGCACCACGACTTGTTTGTTCTGTGTAAGCATACACTACTAGACTAGTTCAGCTTTCCTGCAATTCATGAAGTATCATCTGATCCCCAGGCCAAGTTCCCTTTGATCTAATTCATATATTTTTTTGACTTTTACGTGTATGAAGGCCAGGTTAACTATTTTAACTCTAGTTATTTTTGATTTTGTATGGAGGTGGGAGGATCTGGATATCCAGGAGTGCGCAGACATAAAGACAAAGGGGTAAGTAATTAAAAAATTAAATTGCTAGATAGAAAGACTTGAAAGAAAAACTACTGGGCAGTGGCCATGAGAGCTTATATCAACAGCACTCAGGAAGCTGTGTGAGTTTGAGTTCAACGGAGTTCAGGTCAGTAAAAGCTGCATAGGGAAGCCTCATCAAGAAAGAGCAAAAGAATATAAGAAGGAGAAGAAGAAGTGAAAGAAGAAGAAGATGACGAGAAAGATAAACAACAGAAGTCGAAGAGGGAGAAGAAGGAAAGGAAGAAGTTGATGTGGTAGAAGAAAGAAAGCAAGAAAGAAAGAAGAAAGAAGAAAACCCAGTATGGAGCAGGAAATATCCCCACATGCCTGTACTGTAACCACTCTGGTGTTAGGAGGACATATGAGTTCATGGCCAGCCTGGACTACAGACTACGTGCTGGGACAGTCCAAGCTACACAGACAAATCATGTCTTGAAAAATTGAAAACTATCTTTTTGCACTAAATCTAACTATAAATCTGAACATTTTCATGCTCAAACTGAGTAGGCCCGTTGGCAGGGAGGCAGATGAGATGCACACAGACACACACACACACACACACACACACACACACACACACACACTAAATGATAAAGCCAAAAACAAACAAATGACAATAGTTCAGTGAAATTCTAGAGAGTGACAATAGGACTAACAGGATTTCAATGATTTTAAAATTCACAATGTATCCATAATTATAATTACAAGAGAATTAGGGCCAAGCTTTGCAGACAGAAAGGTCCCCTTTGCTCTTTGACAGGTCTGGACTTTCATGTATTCCTTGCCCTGTCACTGCTGTATAGTGAGAGCAACAACATTAGTAGAGGTAAACTAATTTGAAGTAGCTCAGTGCTTTCATATCTGTTCTCAGAAGGAAGACCTGCACCGAGCACAGATAAAGGGACACGACCTGTCTTAAAAAATCAAGTGAAAATATAAAGTAAACAAAACAAAGATTATCTTTCCTCATAAACCTGAAAATAACTGAATTCCTATCAGCAATGAGGCTTTCCCTCCTCAACCAATGTTTAACTGGAAAGCATGGCACATGCATATCTGAGTATTCCAGTGGAGATTGGTGCACAGTGTTTCTGAGGCAGAGGCAGAGGCAGAGTTTATTTCTGACTTTCACTTCTGCCTGGCCTACAAAATGACTTTCAAGACAGCTCTCAAGGTACAGAGACAAAACCAGTTTCAAGAAGAAATGAAAGGAAGAAGGAAGGAATGGAGAGACAGTGGAGGAAATGTAAATATGGAGACAGTTAATACAAAAAACAAATAAAAAACAAAAACAAACAAACATCAAGACCAAAAAAAGTCACAAAGTCCTTAAGGCAAAACACCAACTAATTCCTGAGTATTTTTCTGCTACTACTGTTCTCAGGTCTCATGTCCTCAAAAAGAAGTAACAAAATTCCAACTTTAGCCACAGATGATGAATCAAGCCTCTGTCCTCAAAAATCTGAAAGTGGAGATTTGGAAGCTCACCAGGACTTCAGTCTGAGTACTAGAAAAGAAATGGGTATACAGAGAAATGTTGAAATAAAAATAAAAAAGACAGAAAGTCTTTCCTCTACTAAGCCATCTCCCAGGCCCTTTCTTATTTTATATTTGGCTTCTGCTGCAAATGAAGCCACGTCCCTAAATTTATCACTCTATCTTTCTTTACTTTCCTCTATTAATATCACTATCAGTACACAGAATGATTGGCTACGTTATTTGAAAGTTGGTTTGATCCTGTGCAATGCTTTGGTTATGTAGCACCAATTGTAAAGGCTATAACCCCAGTGAAAGAGAGCTTGCCCTTTCTTGACATTCTCTGCCTATAAGTTGAAATCATTGTAAAAGTTCTTCTGCACTGGCAAGTGGTACTCAGATTACACTGATTTTAATCATGTGCATGGCTAAACCACACGCATAATCTAAAAACTGATAATTCCAGGATCCATGGAGAAATGTAATTACACCTGAGACACTAACAGAGCAATGTGTGAAAGAGAGAGAAGAAGAAGCCTAACCCTAACACCAGGTGGATTTGGCTGAGGGGAAGGAGTTGTGGGAAGAAGGGAAACTGTGGTCAGAACACTTTGTATGAAATCAAACCTGAAGTATTTTATTTATTTATTTTATTAGACAGCACAAATCACTGTGCCTGAAGCAAAGCCCAACCTTCCTTCTTCACTGGGTAATGGGCCAGCTCTTTGGTGGTGTCATGCAACAGTCCTATATTCATGCAAAGTGAAGTAAATGTTCTCTTTGTCCTATTTCCCCCTTGAAATTAATAATCCTTAAGGAAACACCCTAAGCACTCAAAGCAAAATATTTAACAAATGGACCCATAATAAGAGAATGTGGACTACTTTCTCCTTTGTCACACAACTGGAGAGTTTGGGGGTGGGGAGGTAGGTGAGCCCATATCACCATGGGCCAGCAAAAAAAGAAGGCTGGATAATGGGGAAAAACATTCTACATCCAACTGAGGCAAACCAATTTTGGATACGCCAGCTACAAAGAACAGCAGCAATCCAGCAAAGACCTTGTCTCAAGATTCCCAACTCAGGCAGGCTGGTCCTTCTTTGCCTACATCTGCCAATAGTAAGAGCTTGTTTAGCACCAGTCCCTGAGCTGCTGAAAACTCACATAAGCTTCCCAGGTGGGTAACCTTAGTGCAGGAGGTTCAGGACTGGAAAAACCGGAAGTCTCCTGTAGCTTCAAGGGTTGATTGTTACTGCACTGGGAATGCAAGACTGGGGCTCAGGAATGTTTAAGATTTCAGCAGCCCTGCTGGACATTGGTGGCACAGGCTTTAATCCCAGCACTAAGGAGGCCAAGGCAGGCAGATCTCTGCAAGTTCAAGGCCAGCCTGGTGTTCTTAGCAAGAGCCAGGACAGGCTCCACAGCTACCCAGATAAACCCTATCTCAAAAAGCCAAAAAAAAAAAAAAAAAAAAAAAAACACCTAAAAAATTAATAAATAAAAGTATTCCAGCAGGAAGACCCTGACCCACAGCCCTCAGCTAAGTACTCTTGGCACTTTCTTTGACACACCCACCCAACAACCCAGTACACCATGGACATGGGGAGCCTAAGCAATGGGTGTGTGTGTGTGTGTGTGTGTGTGTGTGTGTGTGTGTGTATGCAGGGGTCATTTTTTAGAGCACTCCAGCTGTAACTGGGAGCATTCAGGGCAAAGGGTTGCCAACACACATCAAAGATTTCCTACTTAGATACTTGCTCTGCTAGCTCACTCACAGGCTCCATTGGAATGTCAGGCTATCCCCACTTCAAAATCAAAAGCAGGCTAGGTAGTAATGTTAATGATGGACTAACCTAAAAACCAATATCTGTTCCTTGGAATTTGCTAGCTTCCTCTCACAAGGCCCTGAGATAAGAAGAATTCACACTGCTCCTCCTTTCCTGTGAGTCAACAGGTGGTAAATAGTGTCAAGAGATAGCTGTAACTCTGGTTTGCCCAGACAAGATTAATTAGCACACCTGAAGCCCTAAGGTCTGCTGACCCTAATAGCAGACCATCCGGCCTCCAAAGGTCACGTAGTACTCAATGGACAGAGGCTCCCACCCCCTCCCTAAACTTGTGGGGTTGCCTTTAAAAACACCTGTGCCCGGGGGGAGGGGGGCTATTCCCTAGCCTGCATGCTAGAAGAGCCCATTTGCTCAAACGTTTCCTGTTCATTAAAGCCTCTTGCGTTTTGCAGCAACTGGACTGTACATTGAGTTCTTGGGGTATCGACCGAACTTGAAAGACTCCTCATTCTGAGGGTCTTACATTTTGGGGGCTCGTCCTGGATTTGGTCGACCCCCCCAGACCCAATTCCATTGCCCGTTGGAGGTAAGAAAGAGCTCGCAACCTATATGTTTGATGTATGTCTGATGCGTCTGATGTTACGTGTTTTGACTGAGTGAATCTGTGCTTGGCCTGCACATAACTTGTACGTTATGTGTTTTTGACTCGAGTATTTGAATCTGTGCCTGTGCCTGGCCTGCAAAGGCTTGCATAGGACCAAAGGGAGAGACAGAAGTGTCCTGAGACCCTTGGTCCCTCCCTGGACGAAAGTCCGGGGTTGTTTGGAGGAGAGAAGGAGACGAAGTTTCTCTTCTCCAGGAGGGGACGGCCAGCCTCTGGACTTGCTTCCCTCCCGCTTTGTAACTTTGGTTTGGGCACCGTTTGTCTACCGTGCGGATTTGTCCTCTTTGTCGGATTGTCCCCATGGGTGAACAACTAACTACCCCACCTAAGTTTGACTTTAGATTCTCAGGAGAGCAGGGCCGGAGACCCAGCTATGAGCACACTCGTCCCCCGGACTCAGGAATGTGGCAGGGCAGCCAGAGCCTCTGGGGCTGAGCTTCAGCAGAATGGCTGAACAGCCATGGGCCGGACGCGGCATGGGCAGAGTCATGCCGGAATGGAGGGACAGGGTTATTTCTTATGAACCTGCCACCGTATATGTTTGGTTCCCAACACCAGCCGCCAGGGCTGACACTTCTCCCCAGATCTTTGTAATTGGAAAACTAAACACCCCCCTTTTGGAGTTCCTTATGTCCTCTCTCTAGGCTATTTGAGAAAAGGAAATACCAGCAAGGTTTAGATTCCTATCGAGAGTGAGGGGAAAGAAAAAGAAGAGAAGAGAGGAGAAATGGGAGTTTACACACAAAGGATAAGGGAAAAAAGGAGAACATGCTATGTTCTGTTGGTGACATTGGCCTTCAATCCCAACAGCAGTAGGGAGACAAACAAAAATTGATCTGTTTGAATTCCAAGCCTGCTATTTTACTGAGAGTGTTCTCTGAAAGTCTCCAAAGGAAAGAGGAAATATTTGTCTCAAAAATATTCAGAATAATGATAAAGATGATAATAGCAATAATAATTTAAAAATGAAATTCTCCTGTATTGATTTAATGTGTGAGTATTCTGTCTGCAGATATGCCCTTTTACCAGAAGAGGGCACTATATGCCACCAAGTGACCTCTGGAATTTATAGATAGTCTATGCTCCTGGGACCTATTCTTTAATATTTGTGTGGTGTGTGTGTGTGTGTGTGTGTGTGTGTGTGTAAACTGGTAGAAGACTGGGCACTTGTATGATACAGCGGCAGACAATGGGATGTGGTGTGGAGGCAGAAACCATACAAACCCTGTGTGCCTGTGGGACTGGCAATACAAGCTCCATGCCAACCGGTTCACTGATTTTACTCATGAAATAAAGAAAGGTGGATAAAGACAGACGCACTTTGGAATCAGAATCTGTGTTTCTTCACATACTAACCCAAGTTCAAACAAGCACCACGACTTGTTTGTTCTGTGTAAGCATACACTACTAGACTAGTTCAGCTTTCCTGCAATTCATGAAGTATCATCTCATCCCCAGGCCAAGTTCCCTTTGATCTAATTCATATATTTTTTTGACTTTTACGTGTATGAAGGCCAGGTTAACTATTTTAACTCTAGTTATTTTTGATTTTGTATGGAGGTGGGAGGATCTGGATATCCAGGAGTGCGCAGACATAAAGACAAAGGGGTAAGTAATTAAAAAATTAAATTGCTAGATAGAAAGACTTGAAAGAAAAACTACTGGGCAGTGGCCATGAGAGCTTATATCAACAGCACTCAGGAAGCTGTGTGAGTTTGAGTTCAACGGAGTTCAGGTCAGTAAAAGCTGCATAGGGAAGCCTCATCAAGAAAGAGCAAAAGAATATAAGAAGGAGAAGAAGAAGTGAAAGAAGAAGAAGATGACGAGAAAGATAAACAACAGAAGTCGAAGAGGGAGAAGAAGGAAAGGAAGAAGTTGATGTGGTAGAAGAAAGAAAGCAAGAAAGAAAGAAGAAAGAAGAAAACCCAGTATGGAGCAGGAAATATCCCCACATGCCTGTACTGTAACCACTCTGGTGTTAGGAGGACATATGAGTTCATGGCCAGCCTGGACTACAGACTACGTGCTGGGACAGTCCAAGCTACACAGACAAATCATGTCTTGAAAAATTGAAAACTATCTTTTTGCACTAAATCTAACTATAAATCTGAACATTTTCATGCTCAAACTGAGTAGGCCCGTTGGCAGGGAGGCAGATGAGATGCACACAGACACACACACACACACACACACACACACACACACACACACACACTAAATGATAAAGCCAAAAACAAACAAATGACAATAGTTCAGTGAAATTCTAGAGAGTGACAATAGGACTAACAGGATTTCAATGATTTTAAAATTCACAATGTATCCATAATTATAATTACAAGAGAATTAGGGCCAAGCTTTGCAGACAGAAAGGTCCCCTTTGCTCTTTGACAGGTCTGGACTTTCATGTATTCCTTGCCCTGTCACTGCTGTATAGTGAGAGCAACAACATTAGTAGAGGTAAACTAATTTGAAGTAGCTCAGTGCTTTCATATCTGTTCTCAGAAGGAAGACCTGCACCGAGCACAGATAAAGGGACACGACCTGTCTTAAAAAATCAAGTGAAAATATAAAGTAAACAAAACAAAGTTTATCTTTCCTCATAAACCTGAAAATAACTGAATTCCTATCAGCAATGAGGCTTTCCCTCCTCAACCAATGTTTAACTGGAAAGCATGGCACATGCATATCTGAGTATTCCAGTGGAGATTGGTGCACAGTGTTTCTGAGGCAGAGGCAGAGGCAGAGTTTATTTCTGACTTTCACTTCTGCCTGGCCTACAAAATGACTTTCAAGACAGCTCTCAAGGTACAGAGACAAAACCAGTTTCAAGAAGAAATGAAAGGAAGAAGGAAGGAATGGAGAGACAGTGGAGGAAATGTAAATATGGAGACAGTTAATACAAAAAACAAATAAAAAACAAAAACAAACAAACATCAAGACCAAAAAAAGTCACAAAGTCCTTAAGGCAAAACACCAACTAATTCCTGAGTATTTTTCTGCTACTACTGTTCTCAGGTCTCATGTCCTCAAAAAGAAGTAACAAAATTCCAACTTTAGCCACAGATGATGAATCAAGCCTCTGTCCTCAAAAATCTGAAAGTGGAGATTTGGAAGCTCACCAGGACTTCAGTCTGAGTACTAGAAAAGAAATGGGTATACAGAGAAATGTTGAAATAAAAATAAAAAAGACAGAAAGTCTTTCCTCTACTAAGCCATCTCCCAGGCCCTTTCTTATTTTATATTTGGCTTCTGCTGCAAATGAAGCCACGTCCCTAAATTTATCACTCTATCTTTCTTTACTTTCCTCTATTAATATCACTATCAGTACACAGAATGATTGGCTACGTTATTTGAAAGTTGGTTTGATCCTGTGCAATGCTTTGGTTATGTAGCACCAATTGTAAAGGCTATAACCCCAGTGAAAGAGAGCTTGCCCTTTCTTGACATTCTCTGCCTATAAGTTGAAATCATTGTAAAAGTTCTTCTGCACTGGCAAGTGGTACTCAGATTACACTGATTTTAATCATGTGCATGGCTAAACCACACGCATAATCTAAAAACTGATAATTCCAGGATCCATGGAGAAATGTAATTACACCTGAGACACTAACAGAGCAATGTGTGAAAGAGAGAGAAGAAGAAGCCTAACCCTAACACCAGGTGGATTTGGCTGAGGGGAAGGAGTTGTGGGAAGAAGGGAAACTGTGGTCAGAACACTTTGTATGAAATCAAACCTGAAGTATTTTATTTATTTATTTTATTAGACAGCACAAATCACTGTGCCTGAAGCAAAGCCCAACCTTCCTTCTTCACTGGGTAATGGGCCAGCTCTTTGGTGGTGTCATGCAACAGTCCTATATTCATGCAAAGTGAAGTAAATGTTCTCTTTGTCCTATTTCCCCCTTGAAATTAATAATCCTTAAGGAAACACCCTAAGCACTCAAAGCAAAATATTTAACAAATGGACCCATAATAAGAGAATGTGGACTACTTTCTCCTTTGTCACACAACTGGAGAGTTTGGGGGTGGGGAGGTAGGTGAGCCCATATCACCATGGGCCAGCAAAAAAAGAAGGCTGGATAATGGGGAAAAACATTCTACATCCAACTGAGGCAAACCAATTTTGGATACGCCAGCTACAAAGAACAGCAGCAATCCAGCAAAGACCTTGTCTCAAGATTCCCAACTCAGGCAGGCTGGTCCTTCTTTGCCTACATCTGCCAATAGTAAGAGCTTGTTTAGCACCAGTCCCTGAGCTGCTGAAAACTCACATAAGCTTCCCAGGTGGGTAACCTTAGTGCAGGAGGTTCAGGACTGGAAAAACCGGAAGTCTCCTGTAGCTTCAAGGGTTGATTGTTACTGCACTGGGAATGCAAGACTGGGGCTCAGGAATGTTTAAGATTTCAGCAGCCCTGCTGGACATTGGTGGCACAGGCTTTAATCCCAGCACTAAGGAGGCCAAGGCAGGCAGATCTCTGCAAGTTCAAGGCCAGCCTGGTGTTCTTAGCAAGAGCCAGGACAGGCTCCACAGCTACCCAGATAAACCCTATCTCAAAAAGCCAAAAAAAAAAAAAAAAAAAAAAAACCTAAAAAATTAATAAATAAAAGTATTCCAGCAGGAAGACCCTGACCCACAGCCCTCAGCTAAGTACTCTTGGCACTTTCTTTGACACACCCACCCAACAACCCAGTACACCATGGACATGGGGAGCCTAAGCAATGGTGTGTGTGTGTGTGTGTGTGTGTGTGTGTGTGTGTGTGTATGCAGGGGTCATTTTTTAGAGCACTCCAGCTGTAACTGGGAGCATTCAGGGCAAAGGGTTGCCAACACACATCAAAGATTTCCTACTTAGATACTTGCTCTGCTAGCTCACTCACAGGCTCCATTGGAATGTCAGGCTATCCCCACTTCAAAATCAAAAGCAGGCTAGGTAGTAATGTTAATGATGGACTAACCTAAAAACCAATATCTGTTCCTTGGAATTTGCTAGCTTCCTCTCACAAGGCCCTGAGATAAGAAGAATTCACACTGCTCCTCCTTTCCTGTGAGTCAACAGGTGGTAAATAGTGTCAAGAGATAGCTGTAACTCTGGTTTGCCCAGACAAGATTAATTAGCACACCTGAAGCCCTAAGGTCTGCTGACCCTAATAGCAGACCATCCGGCCTCCAAAGGTCACGTAGTACTCAATGGACAGAGGCTCCCACCCCCTCCCTAAACTTGTGGGGTTGCCTTTAAAAACACCTGTGCCCGGGGGGAGGGGGCTATTCCCTAGCCTGCATGCTGGAAGAGCCCATTTGCTCAAACGTTTCCTGTTCATTAAAGCCTCTTGCGTTTTGCAGCAACTGGACTGTACATTGAGTTCTTGGGGTATCGACCGAACTTGAAAGACTCCTCATTCTGAGGGTCTTACATTTTGGGGGCTCGTCCTGGATTTGGTCGACCCCCCCAGACCCAATTCCATTGCCCGTTGGAGGTAAGAAAGAGCTCACAACCTATATGTTTGATGTATGTCTGATGCGTCTGATGTTACGTGTTTTGACTGAGTGAATCTGTGCTTGGCCTGCACATAACTTGTACGTTATGTGTTTTTGACTCGAGTATTTGAATCTGTGCCTGTGCCTGGCCTGCAAAGGCTTGCATAGGACCAAAGGGAGAGACAGAAGTGTCCTGAGACCCTTGGTCCCTCCCTGGACGAAAGTCCGGGGTTGTTTGGAGGAGAGAAGGAGACGAAGTTTCTCTTCTCCAGGAGGGGACGGCCAGCCTCTGGACTTGCTTCCCTCCCGCTTTGTAACTTTGGTTTGGGCACCGTTTGTCTACCGTGCGGATTTGTCCTCTTTGTCGGATTGTCCCCATGGGTGAACAACTAACTACCCCACCTAAGTTTGACTTTAGATTCTCAGGAGAGCAGGGCCGGAGACCCAGCTATGAGCACACTCGTCCCCCGGACTCAGGAATGTGGCAGGGCAGCCAGAGCCTCTGGGGCTGAGCTTCAGCAGAATGGCTGAACAGCCATGGGCCGGACGCGGCATGGGCAGAGTCATGCCGGAATGGAGGGACAGGGTTATTTCTTATGAACCTGCCACCGTATATGTTTGGTTCCCAACACCAGCCGCCAGGGCTGACACTTCTCCCCAGATCTTTGTAATTGGAAAACTAAACACCCCCCTTTTGGAGTTCCTTATGTCCTCTCTCTAGGCTATTTGAGAAAAGGAAATACCAGCAAGGTTTAGATTCCTATCGAGAGTGAGGGGAAAGAAAAAGAAGAGAAGAGAGGAGAAATGGGAGTTTACACACAAAGGATAAGGGAAACAAGGAGAACATGCTATGTTCTGTTGGTGACATTGGCCTTCAATCCCAACAGCAGTAGGGAGACAAACAAAAATTGATCTGTTTGAATTCCAAGCCTGCTATTTTACTGAGAGTGTTCTCTGAAAGTCTCCAAAGGAAAGAGGAAATATTTGTCTCAAAAATATTCAGAATAATGATAAAGATGATAATAGCAATAATAATTTAAAAATGAAATTCTCCTGTATTGATTTAATGTGTGAGTATTCTGTCTGCAGATATGCCCTTTTACCAGAAGAGGGCACTATATGCCACCAAGTGACCTCTGGAATTTATAGATAGTCTATGCTCCTGGGACCTATTCTTTAATATTTGTGTGGTGTGTGTGTGTGTGTGTGTGTGTGTGTGTGTGTGTGTGTAAACTGGTAGAAGACTGGGCACTTGTATGATACAGCGGCAGACAATGGGATGTGGTGTGGAGGCAGAAACCATACAAACCCTGTGTGCCTGTGGGACTGGCAATACAAGCTCCATGCCAACCGGTTCACTGATTTTACTCATGAAATAAAGAAAGGTGGATAAAGACAGACGCACTTTGGAATCAGAATCTGTGTTTCTTCACATACTAACCCAAGTTCAAACAAGCACCACGACTTGTTTGTTCTGTGTAAGCATACACTACTAGACTAGTTCAGCTTTCCTGCAATTCATGAAGTTTCATCTCATCCCCAGGCCAAGTTCCCTTTGATCTAATTCATATATTTTTTTGACTTTTACGTGTATGAAGGCCAGGTTAACTATTTTAACTCTAGTTATTTTTGATTTTGTATGGAGGTGGGAGGATCTGGATATCCAGGAGTGCGCAGACATAAAGACAAAGGGGTAAGTAATTAAAAAATTAAATTGCTAGATAGAAAGACTTGAAAGAAAAACTACTGGGCAGTGGCCATGAGAGCTTATATCAACAGCACTCAGGAAGCTGTGTGAGTTTGAGTTCAACGGAGTTCAGGTCAGTAAAAGCTGCATAGGGAAGCCTCATCAAGAAAGAGCAAAAGAATATAAGAAGGAGAAGAAGAAGTGAAAGAAGAAGAAGATGACGAGAAAGATAAACAACAGAAGTCGAAGAGGGAGAAGAAGGAAAGGAAGAAGTTGATGTGGTAGAAGAAAGAAAGCAAGAAAGAAAGAAGAAAGAAGAAAACCCAGTATGGAGCAGGAAATATCCCCACATGCCTGTACTGTAACCACTCTGGTGTTAGGAGGACATATGAGTTCATGGCCAGCCTGGACTACAGACTACGTGCTGGGACAGTCCAAGCTACACAGACAAATCATGTCTTGAAAAATTGAAAACTATCTTTTTGCACTAAATCTAACTATAAATCTGAACATTTTCATGCTCAAACTGAGTAGGCCCGTTGGCAGGGAGGCAGATGAGATGCACACACACACACACACACACACACACACACACACACACACACTAAATGATAAAGCCAAAAACAAACAAATGACAATAGTTCAGTGAAATTCTAGAGAGTGACAATAGGACTAACAGGATTTCAATGATTTTAAAATTCACAATGTATCCATAATTATAATTACAAGAGAATTAGGGCCAAGCTTTGCAGACAGAAAGGTCCCCTTTGCTCTTTGACAGGTCTGGACTTTCATGTATTCCTTGCCCTGTCACTGCTGTATAGTGAGAGCAACAACATTAGTAGAGGTAAACTAATTTGAAGTAGCTCAGTGCTTTCATATCTGTTCTCAGAAGGAAGACCTGCACCGAGCACAGATAAAGGGACACGACCTGTCTTAAAAAATCAAGTGAAAATATAAAGTAAACAAAACAAAGTTTATCTTTCCTCATAAACCTGAAAATAACTGAATTCCTATCAGCAATGAGGCTTTCCCTCCTCAACCAATGTTTAACTGGAAAGCATGGCACATGCATATCTGAGTATTCCAGTGGAGATTGGTGCACAGTGTTTCTGAGGCAGAGGCAGAGGCAGAGTTTATTTCTGACTTTCACTTCTGCCTGGCCTACAGAATGACTTTCAAGACAGCTCTCAAGGTACAGAGACAAAACCAGTTTCAAGAAGAAATGAAAGGAAGAAGGAAGGAATGGAGAGACAGTGGAGGAAATGTAAATATGGAGACAGTTAATACAAAAAACAAATAAAAAACAAAAACAAACAAACATCAAGACCAAAAAAAGTCACAAAGTCCTTAAGGCAAAACACCAACTAATTCCTGAGTATTTTTCTGCTACTACTGTTCTCAGGTCTCATGTCCTCAAAAAGAAGTAACAAAATTCCAACTTTAGCCACAGATGATGAATCAAGCCTCTGTTCTCAAAAATCTGAAAGTGGAGATTTGGAAGCTCACCAGGACTTCAGTCTGAGTACTAGAAAAGAAATGGGTATACAGAGAAATGTTGAAATAAAAATAAAAAAGACAGAAAGTCTTTCCTCTACTAAGCCATCTCCCAGGCCCTTTCTTATTTTATATTTGGCTTCTGCTGCAAATGAAGCCACGTCCCTAAATTTATCACTCTATCTTTCTTTACTTTCCTCTATTAATATCACTATCAGTACACAGAATGATTGGCTACGTTATTTGAAAGTTGGTTTGATCCTGTGCAATGCTTTGGTTATGTAGCACCAATTGTAAAGGCTATAACCCCAGTGAAAGAGAGCTTGCCCTTTCTTGACATTCTCTGCCTATAAGTTGAAATCATTGTAAAAGTTCTTCTGCACTGGCAAGTGGTACTCAGATTACACTGATTTTAATCATGTGCATGGCTAAACCACACGCATAATCTAAAAACTGATAATTCCAGGATCCATGGAGAAATGTAATTACACCTGAGACACTAACAGAGCAATGTGTGAAAGAGAGAGAAGAAGAAGCCTAACCCTAACACCAGGTGGATTTGGCTGAGGGGAAGGAGTTGTGGGAAGAAGGGAAACTGTGGTCAGAACACTTTGTATGAAATCAAACCTGAAGTATTTTATTTATTTATTTTATTAGACAGCACAAATCACTGTGCCTGAAGCAAAGCCCAACCTTCCTTCTTCACTGGGTAATGGGCCAGCTCTTTGGTGGTGTCATGCAACAGTCCTATATTCATGCAAAGTGAAGTAAATGTTCTCTTTGTCCTATTTCCCCCCTTGAAATTAATAATCCTTAAGGAAACACCCTAAGCACTCAAAGCAAAATATTTAACAAATGGACCCATAATAAGAGAATGTGGACTACTTTCTCCTTTGTCACACAACTGGAGAGTTTGGGGGTGGGGAGGTAGGTGAGCCCATATCACCATGGGCCAGCAAAAAAAGAAGGCTGGATAATGGGGAAAAACATTCTACATCCAACTGAGGCAAACCAATTTTGGATACGCCAGCTACAAAGAACAGCAGCAATCCAGCAAAGACCTTGTCTCAAGATTCCCAACTCAGGCAGGCTGGTCCTTCTTTGCCTACATCTGCCAATAGTAAGAGCTTGTTTAGCACCAGTCCCTGAGCTGCTGAAAACTCACATAAGCTTCCCAGGTGGGTAACCTTAGTGCAGGAGGTTCAGGACTGGAAAAACCGGAAGTCTCCTGTAGCTTCAAGGGTTGATTGTTACTGCACTGGGAATGCAAGACTGGGGCTCAGGAATGTTTAAGATTTCAGCAGCCCTGCTGGACATTGGTGGCACAGGCTTTAATCCCAGCACTAAGGAGGCCAAGGCAGGCAGATCTCTGCAAGTTCAAGGCCAGCCTGGTGTTCTTAGCAAGAGCCAGGACAGGCTCCACAGCTACCCAGATAAACCCTATCTCAAAAAGCCAAAAAAAAAAAAAAAAAAAAAAAACCTAAAAAATTAATAAATAAAAGTATTCCAGCAGGAAGACCCTGACCCACAGCCCTCAGCTAAGTACTCTTGGCACTTTCTTTGACACACCCACCCAACAACCCAGTACACCATGGACATGGGGAGCCTAAGCAATGGTGTGTGTGTGTGTGTGTGTGTGTGTGTGTGTGTATGCAGGGGTCACTTTTTAGAGCACTCCAGCTGTAACTGGGAGCATTCAGGGCAAAGGGTTGCCAACACACATCAAAGATTTCCTACTTAGATACTTGCTCTGCTAGCTCACTCACAGGCTCCATTGGAATGTCAGGCTATCCCCACTTCAAAATCAAAAGCAGGCTAGGTAGTAATGTTAATGATGGACTAACCTAAAAACCAATATCTGTTCCTTGGAATTTGCTAGCTTCCTCTCACAAGGCCCTGAGATAAGAAGAATTCACACTGCTCCTCCTTTCCTGTGAGTCAACAGGTGGTAAATAGTGTCAAGAGATAGCTGTAACTCTGGTTTGCCCAGACAAGATTAATTAGCACACCTGAAGCCCTAAGGTCTGCTGACCCTAATAGCAGACCATCCGGCCTCCAAAGGTCACGTAGTACTCAATGGAGAGAGGCTCCCACCCCCTCCCTAAACTTGTGGGGTTGCCTTTAAAAACACCTGTGCCCGGGGAGGAGGGGGCTATTCCCTAGCCTGCATGCTAGAAGAGCCCATTTGCTCAAACATTTCCTGTTCATTAAAGCCTCTTGCGTTTTGCAGCAACTGGACTGTACATTGAGTTCTTGGGGTATCGACCGAACGTGAAAGACTCCTCATTCTGAGGGTCTTACATTTTGGGGGCTCGTCCTGGATTTGGTCGACCCCCCCAGACCCAATTCCATTGCCCGTTGGAGGTAAGAAAGAGCTCGCAACCTATATGTTTGATGTATGTCTGATGCGTCTGATGTTACGTGTTTTGACTGAGTGAATCTGTGCTTGGCCTGCACATAACTTGTACGTTATGTGTTTTTGACTCGAGTATTTGAATCTGTGCCTGTGCCTGGCCTGCAAAGGCTTGCATAGGACCAAAGGGAGAGACAGAAGTGTCCTGAGACCCTTGGTCCCTCCCTGGACGAAAGTCCGGGGTTGTTTGGAGGAGAGAAGGAGACGAAGTTTCTCTTCTCCAGGAGTGGACGGCCAGCCTCTGGACTTGCTTCCCTCCCGCTTTGTAACTTTGGTTTGGGCACCGTTTGTCTACCGTGCGGATTTGTCCTCTTTGTCGGATTGTCCCCATGGGTGAACAACTAACTACCCCACCTAAGTTTGACTTTAGATTCTCAGGAGAGCAGGGCCGGAGACCCAGCTATGAGCACACTCGTCCCCCGGACTCAGGAATGTGGCAGGGCAGCCAGAGCCTCTGGGGCTGAGCTTCAGCAGAATGGCTGAACAGCCATGGGCCGGACGCGGCATGGGCAGAGTCATGCCGGAATGGAGGGACAGGGTTATTTCTTATGAACCTGCCACCGTATATGTTTGGTTCCCAACACCAGCCGCCAGGGCTGACACTTCTCCCCAGATCTTTGTAATTGGAAAACTAAACACCCCCCTTTTGGAGTTCCTTATGTCCTCTCTCTAGGCTATTTGAGAAAAGGAAATACCAGCAAGGTTTAGATTCCTATCGAGAGTGAGGGGAAAGAAAAAGAAGAGAAGAGAGGAGAAATGGGAGTTTACACACAAAGGATAAGGGAAACAAGGAGAACATGCTATGTTCTGTTGGTGACATTGGCCTTCAATCCCAACAGCAGTAGGGAGACAAACAAAAATTGATCTGTTTGAATTCCAAGCCTGCTATTTTACTGAGAGTGTTCTCTGAAAGTCTCCAAAGGAAAGAGGAAATATTTGTCTCAAAAATATTCAGAATAATGATAAAGATGATAATAGCAATAATAATTTAAAAATGAAATTCTCCTGTATTGATTTAATGTGTGAGTATTCTGTCTGCAGATATGCCCTTTTACCAGAAGAGGGCACTATATGCCACCAAGTGACCTCTGGAATTTATAGATAGTCTATGCTCCTGGGACCTATTCTTTAATATTGTGTGTGTGTGTGTGTGTGTGTGTGTGTGTGTGTGTGTGTGTAAACTGGTAGAAGACTGGGCACTTGTATGATACAGCGGCAGACAATGGGATGTGGTGTGGAGGCAGAAACCATACAAACCCTGTGTGCCTGTGGGACTGGCAATACAAGCTCCATGCCAACCGGTTCACTGATTTTACTCATGAAATAAAGAAAGGTGGATAAAGACAGACGCACTTTGGAATCAGAATCTGTGTTTCTTCACATACTAACCCAAGTTCAAACAAGCACCACGACTTGTTTGTTCTGTGTAAGCATACACTACTAGACTAGTTCAGCTTTCCTGCAATTCATGAAGTATCATCTGATCCCCAGGCCAAGTTCCCTTTGATCTAATTCATATATTTTTTTGACTTTTACGTGTATGAAGGCCAGGTTAACTATTTTAACTCTAGTTATTTTTGATTTTGTATGGAGGTGGGAGGATCTGGATATCCAGGAGTGCGCAGACATAAAGACAAAGGGGTAAGTAATTAAAAAATTAAATTGCTAGATAGAAAGACTTGAAAGAAAAACTACTGGGCAGTGGCCATGAGAGCTTATATCAACAGCACTCAGGAAGCTGTGTGAGTTTGAGTTCAACGGAGTTCAGGTCAGTAAAAGCTGCATAGGGAAGCCTCATCAAGAAAGAGCAAAAGAATATAAGAAGGAGAAGAAGAAGTGAAAGAAGAAGAAGATGACGAGAAAGATAAACAACAGAAGTCGAAGAGGGAGAAGAAGGAAAGGAAGAAGTTGATGTGGTAGAAGAAAGAAAGCAAGAAAGAAAGAAGAAAGAATAAAACCCAGTATGGAGCAGGAAATATCCCCACATGCCTGTACTGTAACCACTCTGGTGTTAGGAGGACATATGAGTTCATGGCCAGCCTGGACTACAGACTAAGTGCTGGGACAGTCCAAGCTACACAGACAAATCATGTCTTGAAAAATTGAAAACTATCTTTTTGCACTAAATCTAACTATAAATCTGAACATTTTCATGCTCAAACTGAGTAGGCCCATTGGCAGGGAGGCAGATGAGATGCACACAGACACACACACACACACACACACACACACACACACACACTAAATGATAAAGCCAAAAACAAACAAATGACAATAGTTCAGTGAAATTCTAGAGAGTGACAATAGGACTAACAGGATTTCAATGATTTTAAAATTCACAATGTATCCATAATTATAAGTACAAGAGAATTAGGGCCAAGCTTTGCAGACAGAAAGGTCCCCTTTGCTCTTTGACAGGTCTGGACTTTCATGTATTCCTTGCCCTGTCACTGCTGTATAGTGAGAGCAACAACATTAGTAGAGGTAAACTAATTTGAAGTAGCTCAGTGCTTTCATATCTGTTCTCAGAAGGAAGACCTGCACCGAGCACAGATAAAGGGACACGACCTGTCTTAAAAAATCAAGTGAAAATATAAAGTAAACAAAACAAAGTTTATCTTTCCTCATAAACCTGAAAATAACTGAATTCCTATCAGCAATGAGGCTTTCCCTCCTCAACCAATGTTTAACTGGAAAGCATGGCACATGCATATCTGAGTATTCCAGTGGAGATTGGTGCACAGTGTTTCTGAGGCAGAGGCAGAGGCAGAGTTTATTTCTGACTTTCACTTCTGCCTGGCCTACAAAATGAGTTTCAAGACAGCTCTCAAGGTACAGAGACAAAACCAGTTTCAAGAAGAAATGAAAGGAAGAAGGAAGGAATGGAGAGACAGTGGAGGAAATGTAAATATGGAGACAGTTAATACAAAAAACAAATAAAAAACAAAAACAAACAAACATCAAGACCAAAAAAAGTCACACAGTCCTTAAGGCAAAACACCAACTAATTCCTGAGTATTTTTCTGCTACTACTGTTCTCAGGTCTCATGTCCTCAAAAAGAAGTAACAAAATTCCAACTTTAGCCACAGATGATGAATCAAGCCTCTGTTCTCAAAAATCTGAAAGTGGAGATTTGGAAGCTCACCAGGACTTCAGTCTGAGTACTAGAAAAGAAATGGGTATACAGCGAAATGTTGAAATAAAAATAAAAAAGACAGAAAGTCTTTCCTCTACTAAGCCATCTCCCAGGCCCTTTCTTATTTTATATTTGGCTTCTGCTGCAAATGAAGCCACGTCCCTAAATTTATCACTCTATCTTTCTTTACTTTCCTCTATTAATATCACTATCAGTACACAGAATGATTGGCTACGTTATTTGAAAGTTGGTTTGATCCTGTGCAATGCTTTGGTTATGTAGCACCAATTGTAAAGGCTATAACCCCAGTGAAAGAGAGCTTGCCCTTTCTTGACATTCTCTGCCTATAAGTTGAAATCATTGTAAAAGTTCTTCTGCACTGGCAAGTGGTACTCAGATTACACTGATTTTAATCATGTGCATGGCTAAACCACACGCATAATCTAAAAACTGATAATTCCAGGATCCATGGAGAAATGTAATTACACCTGAGACACTAACAGAGCAATGTGTGAAAGAGAGAGAAGAAGAAGCCTAACCCTAACACCAGGTGGATTTGGCTGAGGGGAAGGAGTTGTGGGAAGAAGGGAAACTGTGGTCAGAACACTTTGTATGAAATCAAACCTGAAGTATTTTATTTATTTATTTTATTAGACAGCACAAATCACTGTGCCTGAAGCAAAGCCCAACCTTCCTTCTTCACTGGGTAATGGGCCAGCTCTTTGGTGGTGTCATGCAACAGTCCTATATTCATGCAAAGTGAAGTAAATGTTCTCTTTGTCCTATTTCCCCCTTGAAATTAATAATCCTTAAGGAAACACCCTAAGCACTCAAAGCAAAATATTTAACAAATGGACCCATAATAAGAGAATGTGGACTACTTTCTCCTTTGTCACACAACTGGAGAGTTTGGGGGTGGGGAGGTAGGTGAGCCCATATCACCATGGGCCAGCAAAAAAAGAAGGCTGGATAATGGGGAAAAACATTCTACATCCAACTGAGGCAAACCAATTTTGGATACGCCAGCTACAAAGAACAGCAGCAATCCAGCAAAGACCTTGTCTCAAGATTCCCAACTCAGGCAGGCTGGTCCTTCTTTGCCTACATCTGCCAATAGTAAGAGCTTGTTTAGCACCAGTCCCTGAGCTGCTGAAAACTCACATAAGCTTCCCAGGTGGGTAACCTTAGTGCAGGAGGTTCAGGACTGGAAAAACCGGAAGTCTCCTGTAGCTTCAAGGGTTGATTGTTACTGCACTGGGAATGCAAGACTGGGGCTCAGGAATGTTTAAGATTTCAGCAGCCCTGCTGGACATTGGTGGCACAGGCTTTAATCCCAGCACTAAGGAGGCCAAGGCAGGCAGATCTCTGCAAGTTCAAGGCCAGCCTGGTGTTCTTAGCAAGAGCCAGGACAGGCTCCACAGCTACGCAGATAAACCCTATCTCAAAAAGCCAAAAAAAAAAAAAAAAAAAAAAAAAAAAAAAAAAACCTGAAAAATTAATAAATAAAAGTATTCCAGCAGGAAGACCCTGACCCACAGCCCTCAGCTAAGTACTCTTGGCACTTTCTTTGACACACCCACCCAACAACCCAGTACACCATGGACATGGGGAGCCTAAGCAATGGTGTGTGTGTGTGTGTGTGTGTGTGTGTGTGTGTGTGTATGCAGGGGTCATTTTTTAGAGCACTCCAGCTGTAACTGGGAGCATTCAGGGCAAAGGGTTGCCAACACACATCAAAGATTTCCTACTTAGATACTTGCTCTGCTAGCTCACTCACAGGCTCCATTGGAATGTCAGGCTATCCCCACTTCAAAATCAAAAGCAGGCTAGGTAGTAATGTTAATGATGGACTAACCTAAAAACCAATATCTGTTCCTTGGAATTTGCTAGCTTCCTCTCACAAGGCCCTGAGATAAGAAGAATTCACACTGCTCCTCCTTTCCTGTGAGTCAACAGGTGGTAAATAGTGTCAAGAGATAGCTGTAACTCTGGTTTGCCCAGACAAGATTAATTAGCACACCTGAAGCCCTAAGGTCTGCTGACCCTAATAGCAGACCATCCGGCCTCCAAAGGTCACGTAGTACTCAATGGACAGAGGCTCCCACCCCCCTCCCTAAACTTGTGGGGTTGCCTTTAAAAACACCTGTGCCCGGGGGGAGGGGGCTATTCCCTAGCCTGCACGCTGGAAGAGACAATTTGCTCAAACGTTTCCTGTTCATTAAAGCCTCTTGCGTTTTGCAGCAACTGGACTGTACATTGAGTTCTTGGGGTATCGACCGAACTTGAAAGACTCCTCATTCTGAGGGTCTTACATTTTGGGGGCTCGTCCTGGATTTGGTCGACCCCCCCAGACCCAATTCCATTGCCCCTTGGAGGTAAGAAAGAGCTCGCAACCTATATGTTTGATGTATGTCTGATGCGTCTGATGTTACGTGTTTTGACTGAGTGAACCTGTGCTTGGCCTGCACATAACTTGTGCGTTATGTGTTTTTGACTCGAGTATTTGAATCTGTGCCTGTGCCTGGCCTGCAAAGGCTTGCATAGGACCAAAGGGAGAGACAGAAGTGTCCTGAGACCCTTGGTCCCTCCCTGGACGAAAGTCCGGGGTTGTTTGGAGGAGAGAAGGAGACGAAGTTTCTCTTCTCCAGGAGGGGGACGGCCAGCCTCTGGACTTGCTTCCCTCCCGCTTTGTAACTTTGGTTTGGGCACCGTTTGTCTACCGCGCGGATTTGTCCTCTTCGTCGGATTGTCCCCATGGGTGAACAACTAACTACCCCACCTAAGTTTGACTTTAGATTCTCAGGAGAGCAGGGCCGGAGACCCAGCTATGAGCACACTCGTCCCCCGGACTCAGGAATGTGGCAGGGCAGCCAGAGCCTCTGGGGCTGAGCTTCAGCAGAATGGCTGAACAGCCATGGGCCAGAAGCGGCATGGGCAGAGTCATGCCGGAATGGAGGGACAGGGTTATTTCTTATGAACCTGCCACCGTATATGTTTGGTTCCCAACACCAGCCGCCAGGGCTGACACTTCTCCCCAGATCTTTGTAATTGGAAAACTAAACACCCCCTTTTGGAGTTCCTTATGTCCTCTCTCTAGGCTATTTGAGAAAAGGAAATACCAGCAAGGTTTAGATTCCTATCGAGAGTGAGGGGAAAGAAAAAGAAGAGAAGAGAGGAGAAATGGGAGTTTACACACAAAGGATAAGGGAAAAAAGGAGAACATGCTATGTTCTGTTGGTGACATTGGCCTTCAATCCCAACAGCAGTAGGGAGACAAACAAAAATTGATCTGTTTGAATTCCAAGCCTGCTATTTTACTGAGAGTGTTCTCTGAAAGTCTCCAAAGGAAAGAGGAAATATTTGTCTCAAAAATATTCAGAATAATGATAAAGATGATAATAGCAATAATAATTTAAAAATGAAATTCTCCTGTATTGATTTAATGTGTGAGTATTCTGTCTGCAGATATGCCCTTTTACCAGAAGAGGGCACTATATGCCACCAAGTGACCTCTGGAATTTATAGATAGTCTATGCTCCTGGGACCTATTCTTTAATATTGTGTGTGTGTGTGTGTGTGTGTGTGTGTGTGTGTGTGTGTGTGTAAACTGGTAGAAGACTGGGCACTTGTATGATACAGCGGCAGACAATGGGATGTGGTGTGGAGGCAGAAACCATACAAACCCTGTGTGCCTGTGGGACTGGCAATACAAGCTCCATGCCAACCGGTTCACTGATTTTACTCATGAAATAAAGAAAGGTGGATAAAGACAGACGCACTTTGGAATCAGAATCTGTGTTTCTTCACATACTAACCCAAGTTCAAACAAGCACCACGACTTGTTTGTTCTGTGTAAGCATACACTACTAGACTAGTTCAGCTTTCCTGCAATTCATGAAGTATCATCTGATCCCCAGGCCAAGTTCCCTTTGATCTAATTCATATATTTTTTTGACTTTTATGTGTATGAAGGCCAGGTTAACTATTTTAACTCTAGTTATTTTTGATTTTGTATGGAGGTGGGAGGATCTGGTTATCCAGGAGTGCGCAGACATAAAGACAAAGGGGTAAGTAATTAAAAACTTAAATTGCTAGATAGAAAGACTTGAAAGAAAAACTACTGGGCAGTGGCCATGAGAGCTTATATCAACAGCACTCAGGAAGCTGTGTGAGTTTGAGTTCAACGGAGTTCAGGTCAGTAAAAGCTGCATAGGGAAGCCTCATCAAGAAAGAGCAAAAGAATATAAGAAGGAGAAGAAGAAGTGAAAGAAGAAGAAGATGACGAGAAAGATAAACAACAGAAGTCGAAGAGGGAGAAGAAGGAAAGGAAGAAGTTGATGTGGTAGAAGAAAGAAAGCAAGAAAGAAAGAAGAAAGAAGAAAACCCAGTATGGAGCAGGAAATATCCCCACATGCCTGTACTGTAACCACTCTGGTGTTAGGAGGACATATGTATTCATGGCCAGCCTGGACTACAGACTAAGTGCTGGGACAGTCCAAGCTACACAGACAAATCATGTCTTGAAAAATTGAAAACTATCTTTTTGCACTAAATCTAACTATAAATCTGAACATTTTCATGCTCAAACTGAGTAGGCCCATTGGCAGGGAGGCAGATGAGATGCACACAGCACACACACACACACACACACACACACACACACACACACACACACTAAATGATAAAGCCAAAAACAAACAAATGACAATAGTTCAGTGAAATTCTAGAGAGTGACAATAGGACTAACAGGATTTCAATGATTTTAAAATTCACAATGTATCCATAATTATAATTACAAGAGAATTAGGGCCAAGCTTTGCAGACAGAAAGGTCCCCTTTGCTCTTTGACAGGTCTGGACTTTCATGTATTCCTTGCCCTGTCACTGCTGTATAGTGAGAGCAACAACATTAGTAGAGGTAAACTAATTTGAAGTAGCTCAGTGCTTTCATATCTGTTCTCAGAAGGAAGACCTGCACCGAGCACAGATAAAGGGACACGACCTGTCTTTAAAAATCAAGTGAAAATATAAAGTAAACAAAACAAAGTTTATCTTTCCTCATAAACCTGAAAATAACTGAATTCCTATCAGCAATGAGGCTTTCCCTCCTCAACCAATGTTTAACTGGAATGCATGGCACATGCATATCTGAGTATTCCAGTGGAGATTGGTGCACAGTGTTTCTGAGGCAGAGGCAGAGGCAGAGTTTATTTCTGACTTTCACTTCTGCCTGGCCTACAGAATGAGTTTCAAGACAGCTCTCAAGGTACAAATACAAAACCAGTTTCAAGAAGAAATGAAAGGAAGAAGGAAGGAATGGAGAGACAGTGGAGGAAATGTAAATATGGAGACAGTTAATACAAAAAACAAATAAAAAACAAAAACAAACAAACATCAAGACCAAAAAAAGTCACACAGTCCTTAAGGCAAAACACCAACTAATTCCTGAGTATTTTTCTGCTACTACTGTTCTCAGGTCTCATGTCCTCAAAAAGAAGTAACAAAATTCCAACTTTAGCCACAGATGATGAATCAAGCCTCTGTTCTCAAAAATCTGAAAGTGGAGATTTGGAAGCTCACCAGGACTTCAGTCTGAGTACTAGAAAAGAAATGGGTATACAGCGAAATGTTGAAATAAAAATAAAAAAGACAGAAAGTCTTTCCTCTACTAAGCCATCTCCCAGGCCCTTTCTTATTTTATATTTGGCTTCTGCTGCAAATGAAGCCACGTCCCTAAATTTATCACTCTATCTTTCTTTACTTTCCTCTATTAATATCACTATCAGTACACAGAATGATTGGCTACGTTATTTGAAAGTTGGTTTGATCCTGTGCAATGCTTTGGTTATGTAGCACCAATTGTAAAGGCTATAACCCCAGTGAAAGAGAGCTTGCCCTTTCTTGACATTCTCTGCCTATAAGTTGAAATCATTGTAAAAGTTCTTCTGCACTGGCAAGTGGTACTCAGATTACACTGATTTTAATCATGTGCATGGCTAAACCACACGCATAATCTAAAAACTGATAATTCCAGGATCCATGGAGAAATGTAATTACACCTGAGACACTAACAGAGCAATGTGTGAAAGAGAGAGAAGAAGAAGCCTAACCCTAACACCAGGTGGATTTGGCTGAGGGGAAGGAGTTGTGGGAAGAAGGGAAACTGTGGTCAGAACACTTTGTATGAAATCAAACCTGAAGTATTTTATTTATTTATTTTATTAGACAGCACAAATCACTGTGCCTGAAGCAAAGCCCAACCTTCCTTCTTCACTGGGTAATGGGCCAGCTCTTTGGTGGTGTCATGCAACAGTCCTATATTCATGCAAAGTGAAGTAAATGTTCTCTTTGTCCTATTTCCCCCTTGAAATTAATAATCCTTAAGGAAACACCCTAAGCACTCAAAGCAAAATATTTAACAAATGGACCCATAATAAGAGAATGTGGACTACTTTCTCCTTTGTCACACAACTGGAGAGTTTGGGGGTGGGGAGGTAGGTGAGCCCATATCACCATGGGCCAGCAAAAAAAGAAGGCTGGATAATGGGGAAAAACATTCTACATCCAACTGAGGCAAACCAATTTTGGATACGCCAGCTACAAAGAACAGCAGCAATCCAGCAAAGACCTTGTCTCAAGATTCCCAACTCAGGCAGGCTGGTCCTTCTTTGCCTACATCTGCCAATAGTAAGAGCTTGTTTAGCACCAGTCCCTGAGCTGCTGAAAACTCACATAAGCTTCCCAGGTGGGTAACCTTAGTGCAGGAGGTTCAGGACTGGAAAAACCGGAAGTCTCCTGTAGCTTCAAGGGTTGATTGTTACTGCACTGGGAATGCAAGACTGGGGCTCAGGAATGTTTAAGATTTCAGCAGCCCTGCTGGACATTGGTGGCACAGGCTTTAATCCCAGCACTAAGGAGGCCAAGGCAGGCAGATCTCTGCAAGTTCAAGGCCAGCCTGGTGTTCTTAGCAAGAGCCAGGACAGGCTCCACAGCTATGCAGATAAACCCTATCTCACGAAAAACAAAAAAAAAAAAAAAAAAAAAAAACACCTGAAAAATTAATAAATAAAAGTATTCCAGCAGGAAGACCCTGACCCACAGCCCTCAGCTAAGTACTCTTGGCACTTTCTTTGACACACCCACCCAACAACCCAGTACACCATGGACATGGGGAGCCTAAGCAATGGTGTGTGTGTGTGTGTGTGTGTGTGTGTGTGTGTGTGTATGCAGGGGTCATTTTTTAGAGCACTCCAGCTGTAACTGGGAGCATTCAGGGCAAAGGGTTGCCAACACACATCAAAGATTTCCTACTTAGATACTTGCTCTGCTAGCTCACTCACAGGCTCCATTGGAATGTCAGGCTATCCCCACTTCAAAATCAAAAGCAGGCTAGGTAGTAATGTTAATGATGGACTAACCTAAAAACCAATATCTGTTCCTTGGAATTTGCTAGCTTCCTCTCACAAGGCCCTGAGATAAGAAGAATTCACACTGCTCCTCCTTTCCTGTGAGTCAACAGGTGGTAAATAGTGTCAAGAGATAGCTGTAACTCTGGTTTGCCCAGACAAGATTAATTAGCACACCTGAAGCCCTAAGGTCTGCTGACCCTAATAGCAGACCATCCGGCCTCCAAAGGTCACGTAGTACTCAATGGACAGAGGCTCCCACCCCCTCCCTAAACTTGTGGGGTTGCCTTTAAAAACACCTGTGCCCGGGGGGGAGGGGGCTATTCCCTAGCCTGCATGCTGGAAGAGACAATTTGCTCAAACGTTTCCTGTTCATTAAAGCCTCTTGCGTTTTGCAGCAACTGGACTGTACATTGAGTTCTTGGGGTATCGACCGAACTTGAAAGACTCCTCATTCTGAGGGTCTTACATTTTGGGGGCTCGTCCTGGATTTGGTCGACTCCCCCCAGACCCAATTCCATTGCCCGTTGGAGGTAAGAAAGAGCTCGCAACCTATATGTTTGATGTATGTCTGATGCGTCTGATGTTACGTGTTTTGACTGAGTGAATCTGTGCTTGGCCTGCACATAACTTGTGCGTTATGTGTTTTTGACTCGAGTATTTGAATCTGTGCCTGTGCCTGGCCTGCAAAGGCTTGCATAGGACCAAAGGGAGAGACAGAAGTGTCCTGAGACCCTTGGTCCCTCCCTGGACGAAAGTCCGGGGTTGTTTGGAGGAGAGAAGGAGACGAAGTTTCTCTTCTCCAGGAGTGGACGGCCAGCCTCTGGACTTGCTTCCCTCCCGCTTTGTAACTTTGGTTTGGGCACCATTTGTCTACCGTGCGGATTTGTCCTCTTTGTCGGATTGTCCCCATGGGTGAACAACTAACTACCCCACCTAAGTTTGACTTTAGATTCTCAGGAGAGCAGGGCCGGAGACCCAGCTATGAGCACACTCGTCCCCCGGACTCAGGAATGTGGCAGGGCAGCCAGAGCCTCTGGGGCTGAGCTTCAGCAGAATGGCTGAACAGCCATGGGCCGGACGCGGCATGGGCAGAGTCATGCCGGAATGGAGGGACAGGGTTATTTCTTATGAACCTGCCACCGTATATGTTTGGTTCCCAACACCAGCCGCCAGGGCTGACACTTCTCCCCAGATCTTTGTAATTGGAAAACTAAACACCCCCCTTTTGGAGTTCCTTATGTCCTCTCTCTAGGCTATTTGAGAAAAGGAAATACCAGCAAGGTTTAGATTCCTATCGAGAGTGAGGGGAAAGAAAAAGAAGAGAAGAGAGGAGAAATGGGAGTTTACACACAAAGGATAAGGGAAAAAAGGAGAACATGCTATGTTCTGTTGGTGACATTGGCCTTCAATCCCAACAGCAGTAGGGAGACAAACAAAAATTGATCTGTTTGAATTCCAAGCCTGCTATTTTACTGAGAGTGTTCTCTGAAAGTCTCCAAAGGAAAGAGGAAATATTTGTCTCAAAAATATTCAGAATAATGATAAAGATGATAATAGCAATAATAATTTAAAAATGAAATTCTCCTGTATTGATTTAATGTGTGAGTATTCTGTCGGCAGATATGCCCTTTGACCAGAAGAGGGCACTATATGCCACCAAGTGACCTCTGGAATTTATAGATAGTCTATGCTCCTGGGACCTATTCTTTAATATTTGTGTGTGTGTGTGTGTGTGTGTGTGTGTGTGTGTGTGTGTGTGTAAACTGGTAGAAGACTGGGCACTTGTATGATACAGCGGCAGACAATGGGATGTGGTGTGGAGGCAGAAACCATACAAACCCTGTGTGTCTGTGGGACTGGCAATACAAGCTCCATGCCAACCGGTTCACAGATTTTACTTATTAAATAAAGAAAGATGGATAAAGACAGACGCACTTTGGAATCAGAATCTGTGTTTCTTCACATACTAACCCAAGTTCAAACAAGCACCACGACTTGTTTGTTCTGTGTAAGCATACACTACTAGACTAGTTCAGCTTTCCCGCAATTCATGAAGTTTCATCTGATCCCCAGGCCAAGTTCCCTTTGATCTAATTCATATATTTTTTTGACTTTTACGTGTATGAAGGCCAGGTTAACTATTTTAACTCTAGTTATTTTTGATTTTGTATGGAGGTGGGAGGATCTGGATATCTAGGAGTGTGCAGATATAAAGACAAATGGGTAAGTAATTAAAAAATTAAATTGCTAGATAGAAAGACTTGAAAGAAAAACTACTGGGCAGTGGCCATGAGAGCTTATATCAACAGCACTCAGGAAGCTGTGTGAGTTTGAGTTCAACGGAGTTCAGGTCAGTAAAAGCTGCATAGGGAAGCCTCATCAAGAAAGAGCAAAAGAATATAAGAAGGAGAAGAAGAAGTAAAAGAAGAAGAAGATGACGAGAAAGATAAACAACAGAAGTCGAAGAGGGAGAAGAAGGAAAGGAAGAAGTTGATGTGGTAGAAGAAAGAAAGCAAGAAAGAAAGAAGAAAGAAGAAAACCCAGTATGGAGCAGGAAATATCCCCACAAGCCTGTACTGTAACCACTCTGGTGTTAGGAGGACATATGAGTTCATGGCCAGCCTGGACTACAGACTACGTGCTGGGACAGTCCAAGCTACACAGACAAATCATGTCTTGAAAAATTGAAAACTATCTTTTTGCACTAAATCTAACTATAAATCTGAACATTTTCATGCTCAAACTGAGTAGGCCCGTTGGCAGGGAGGCAGATGAGATGCACACACACACACACACACACACACACACACACACACACACACACACTAAATGATAAAGCCAAAAACAAACAAATGACAATAGTTCAGTGAAATTCTAGAGAGTGACAATAGGACTAACAGGATTTCAATGATTTTAAAATTCACAATGTATCCATAATTATAAGTACAAGAGAATTAGGGCCAAGCTTTGCAGACAGAAAGGTCCCCTTTGCTCTTTGACAGGTCTGGACTTTCATGTATTCCTTGCCCTGTCACTGCTGTATAGTGAGAGCAACAACATTAGTAGAGGTAAACTAATTTGAAGTAGCTCAGTGCTTTCATATCTGTTCTCAGAAGGAAGACCTGCACCGAGCACAGATAAAGGGACACGACCTGTCTTAAAAAATCAAGTGAAAATATAAAGTAAACAAAACAAAGTTTATCTTTCCTCATAAACCTGAAAATAACTGAATTCCTATCAGCAATGAGGCTTTCCCTCCTCAACCAATGTTTAACTGGAAAGCATGGCACATGCATATCTGAGTATTCCAGTGGAGATTGGTGCACAGTGTTTCTGAGGCAGAGGCAGAGGCAGAGTTTATTTCTGACTTTCACTTCTGCCTGGCCTACAGAATGACTTTCAAGACAGCTCTCAAGGTACAGAGACAAAACCAGTTTCAAGAAGAAATGAAAGGAAGAAGGAAGGAATGGAGAGACAGTGGAGGAAATGTAAATATGGAGACAGTTAATACAAAAAACAAATAAAAAACAAAAACAAACAAACATCAAGACCAAAAAAAGTCACAAAGTCCTTAAGGCAAAACACCAACTAATTCCTGAGTATTTTTCTGCTACTACTGTTCTCAGGTCTCATGTCCTCAAAAAGAAGTAACAAAATTCCAACTTTAGCCACAGATGATGAATCAAGCCTCTGTCCTCAAAAATCTGAAAGTGGAGATTTGGAAGCTCACCAGGACTTCAGTCTGAGTACTAGAAAAGAAATGGGTATACAGAGAAATGTTGAAATAAAAATAAAAAAGAAAGAAAGTCTTTCCTTATACTAAGCCATCTCCCAGGCCCTTTCTTATTTTATATTTGGCTTCTGCTGCAAATGAAGCCACGTCCCTAAATTTATCACTCTATCTTTCTTTACTTTCCTCTATTAATATCACTATCAGTACACAGAATGATTGGCTACGTTATTTGAAAGTTGGTTTGATCCTGTGCAATGCTTTGGTTATGTAGCACCAATTGTAAAGGCTATAACCCCAGTGAAAGAGAGCTTGCCCTTTCTTGACATTCTCTGCCTATAAGTTGAAATCATTGTAAAAGTTCTTCTGCACTGGCAAGTGGTACTCAGATTACACTGATTTTAATCATGTGCATGGCTAAACCACACGCATAATCTAAAAACTGATAATTCCAGGATCCATGGAGAAATGTAATTACACCTGAGACACTAACAGAGCAATGTGTGAAAGAGAGAGAAGAAGAAGCCTAACCCTAACACCAGGTGGATTTGGCTGAGGGGAAGGAGTTGTGGGAAGAAGGGAAACTGTGGTCAGAACACTTTGTATGAAATCAAACCTGAAGTATTTTATTTATTTATTTTATTAGACAGCACAAATCACTGTGCCTGAAGCAAAGCCCAACCTTCCTTCTTCACTGGGTAATGGGCCAGCTCTTTGGTGGTGTCATGCAACAGTCCTATATTCATGCAAAGTGAAGTAAATGTTCTCTTTGTCCTATTTCCCCCTTGAAATTAATAATCCTTAAGGAAACACCCTAAGCACTCAAAGCAAAATATTTAACAAATGGACCCATAATAAGAGAATGTGGACTACTTTCTCCTTTGTCACACAACTGGAGAGTTTGGGGGTGGGGAGGTAGGTGAGCCCATATCACCATGGGCCAGCAAAAAAAGAAGGCTGGATAATGGGGAAAAACATTCTACATCCAACTGAGGCAAACCAATTTTGGATACGCCAGCTACAAAGAACAGCAGCAATCCAGCAAAGACCTTGTCTCAAGATTCCCAACTCAGGCAGGCTGGTCCTTCTTTGCCTACATCTGCCAATAGTAAGAGCTTGTTTAGCACCAGTCCCTGAGCTGCTGAAAACTCACATAAGCTTCCCAGGTGGGTAACCTTAGTGCAGGAGGTTCAGGACTGGAAAAACCGGAAGTCTCCTGTAGCTTCAAGGGTTGATTGTTACTGCACTGGGAATGCAAGACTGGGGCTCAGGAATGTTTAAGATTTCAGCAGCCCTGCTGGACATTGGTGGCACAGGCTTTAATCCCAGCACTAAGGAGGCCAAGGCAGGCAGATCTCTGCAAGTTCAAGGCCAGCCTGGTGTTCTTAGCAAGAGCCAGGACAGGCTCCACAGCTATGCAGATAAACCCTATCTCAAAAAGCCAAAAAAAAAAAAAAAAAAAAAAAAAAAACACCTGAAAAATTAATAAATAAAAGTATTCCAGCAGGAAGACCCTGACCCACAGCCCTCAGCTAAGTACTCTTGGCACTTTCTTTGACACACCCACCCAACAACCCAGTACACCATGGACATGGGGAGCCTAAGCAATGGTGTGTGTGTGTGTGTGTATGTGTGTGTGTGTGTGTGTATGCAGGGGTCATTTTTTAGAGCACTCCAGCTGTAACTGGGAGCATTCAGGGCAAAGGGTTGCCAACACACATCAAAGATTTCCTACTTAGATACTTGCTCTGCTAGCTCACTCACAGGCTCCATTGGAATGTCAGGCTATCCCCACTTCAAAATCAAAAGCAGGCTAGGTAGTAATGTTAATGATGGACTAACCTAAAAACCAATATCTGTTCCTTGGAATTTGCTAGCTTCCTCTCACAAGGCCCTGAGATAAGAAGAATTCACACTGCTCCTCCTTTCCTGTGAGTCAACAGGTGGTAAATAGTGTCAAGAGATAGCTGTAACTCTGGTTTGCCCAGACAAGATTAATTAGCACACCTGAAGCCCTAAGGTCTGCTGACCCTAATAGCAGACCATCCGGCCTCCAAAGGTCACGTAGTACTCAATGGACAGAGGCTCCCACCCCCTCCCTAAACTTGTGGGGTTGCCTTTAAAAACACCTGTGCCCGGGGGGAGGGGGCTATTCCCTAGCCTGCATGCTGGAAGAGACAATTTGCTCAAACGTTTCCTGTTCATTAAAGCCTCTTGCGTTTTGCAGCAACTGGACTGTACATTGAGTTCTTGGGGTATCGACCGAACTTGAAAGACTCCTCATTCTGAGGGTCTTACATTTTGGGGGCTCGTCCTGGATTTGGTCGACCCCCCCAGACCCAATTCCATTGCCCGTTGGAGGTAAGAAAGAGCTCGCAACCTATATGTTTGATGTATGTCTGATGCGTCTGATGTTACGTGTTTTGACTGAGTGAATCTGTGCTTGGCCTGCACATAACTTGTGCGTTATGTGTTTTTGACTCGAGTATTTGAATCTGTGCCTGTGCCTGGCCTGCAAAGGCTTGCATAGGACCAAAGGGAGAGACAGAAGTGTCCTGAGACCCTTGGTCCCTCCCTGGACGAAAGTCCGGGGTTGTTTGGAGGAGAGAAGGAGACGAAGTTTCTCTTCTCCAGGAGTGGACGGCCAGCCTCTGGACTTGCTTCCCTACCGCTTTGTAACTTTGGTTTGGGCACCATTTGTCTACCGTGCGGATTTGTCCTCTTTGTCGGATTGTCCCCATGGGTGAACAACTAACTACCCCACCTAAGTTTGACTTTAGATTCTCAGGAGAGCAGGGCCGGAGACCCAGCTATGAGCACACTCGTCCCCCGGACTCAGGAATGTGGCAGGGCAGCCAGAGCCTCTGGGGCTGAGCTTCAGCAGAATGGCTGAACAGCCATGGGCCGGACGCGGCATGGGCAGAGTCATGCCGGAATGGAGGGACAGGGTTATTTCTTATGAACCTGCCACCGTATATGTTTGGTTCCCAACACCAGCCGCCAGGGCTGACACTTCTCCCCAGATCTTTGTAATTGGAAAACTAAACACCCCCCCTTTTGGAGTTCCTTATGTCCTCTCTCTAGGCTATTTGAGAAAAGGAAATACCAGCAAGGTTTAGATTCCTATCGAGAGTGAGGGGAAAGAAAAAGAAGAGAAGAGAGGAGAAATGGGAGTTTACACACAAAGGATAAGGGAAAAAAGGAGAACATGCTATGTTCTGTTGGTGACATTGGCCTTCAATCCCAACAGCAGTAGGGAGACAAACAAAAATTGATCTGTTTGAATTCCAAGCCTGCTATTTTACTGAGAGTGTTCTCTGAAAGTCTCCAAAGGAAAGAGGAAATATTTGTCTCAAAAATATTCAGAATAATGATAAAGATGATAATAGCAATAATAATTTAAAAATGAAATTCTCCTGTATTGATTTAATGTGTGAGTATTCTGTCGGCAGATATGCCCTTTGACCAGAAGAGGGCACTATATGCCACCAAGTGACCTCTGGAATTTATAGATAGTCTATGCTCCTGGGACCTATTCTTTAATATTTGTGTGTGTGTGTGTGTGTGTGTGTGTGTGTGTGTGTGTGTGTGTAAACTGGTAGAAGACTGGGCACTTGTATGATACAGCGGCAGACAATGGGATGTGGTGTGGAGGCAGAAACCATACAAACCCTGTGTGTCTGTGGGACTGGCAATACAAGCTCCATGCCAACCGGTTCACAGATTTTACTTATTAAATAAAGAAAGATGGATAAAGACAGACGCACTTTGGAATCAGAATCTGTGTTTCTTCACATACTAACCCAAGTTCAAACAAGCACCACGACTTGTTTGTTCTGTGTAAGCATACACTACTAGACTAGTTCAGCTTTCCCGCAATTCATGAAGTTTCATCTGATTCCCAGGCCAAGTTCCCTTTGATCTAATTCATATATTTTTTGACTTTTACGTGTATGAAGGCCAGGTTAACTATTTTAACTCTAGTTATTTTTGATTTTGTATGGAGGTGGGAGGATCTGGATATCTAGGAGTGTGCAGATATAAAGACAAATGGGTAAGTAATTAAAAAATTAAATTGCTAGATAGAAAGACTTGAAAGAAAAACTACTGGGCAGTGGCCATGAGAGCTTATATCAACAGCACTCAGGAAGCTGTGTGAGTTTGAGTTCAACGGAGTTCAGGTCAGTAAAAGCTGCATAGGGAAGCCTCATCAAGAAAGAGCAAAAGAATATAAGAAGGAGAAGAAGAAGTAAAAGAAGAAGAAGATGACGAGAAAGATAAACAACAGAAGTCGAAGAGGGAGAAGAAGGAAAGGAAGAAGTTGATGTGGTAGAAGAAAGAAAGCAAGAAAGAAAGAAGAAAGAAGAAAACCCAGTATGGAGCAGGAAATATCCCCACATGCCTGTACTGTAACCACTCTGGTGTTAGGAGGACATATGAGTTCATGGCCAGCCTGGACTACAGACTACGTGCTGGGACAGTCCAAGCTACACAGACAAATCATGTCTTGAAAAATTGAAAACTATCTTTTTGCACTAAATCTAACTATAAATCTGAACATTTTCATGCTCAAACTGAGTAGGCCCGTTGGCAGGGAGGCAGATGAGATGCACACAGACACACACACACACACACACACACACACACACACACACACTAAATGATAAAGCCAAAAACAAACAAATGACAATAGTTCAGTGAAATTCTAGAGAGTGACAATAGGACTAACAGGATTTCAATGATTTTAAAATTCACAATGTATCCATAATTATAAGTACAAGAGAATTAGGGCCAAGCTTTGCAGACAGAAAGGTCCCCTTTGCTCTTTGACAGGTCTGGACTTTCATGTATTCCTTGCCCTGTCACTGCTGTATAGTGAGAGCAACAACATTAGTAGAGGTAAACTAATTTGAAGTAGCTCAGTGCTTTCATATCTGTTCTCAGAAGGAAGACCTGCACCGAGCACAGATAAAGGGACACGACCTGTCTTAAAAAATCAAGTGAAAATATAAAGTAAACAAAACAAAGTTTATCTTTCCTCATAAACCTGAAAATAACTGAATTCCTATCAGCAATGAGGCTTTCCCTCCTCAACCAATGTTTAACTGGAAAGCATGGCACATGCATATCTGAGTATTCCAGTGGAGATTGGTGCACAGTGTTTCTGAGGCAGAGGCAGAGGCAGAGTTTATTTCTGACTTTCACTTCTGCCTGGCCTACAGAATGACTTTCAAGACAGCTCTCAAGGTACAGAGACAAAACCAGTTTCAAGAAGAAATGAAAGGAAGAAGGAAGGAATGGAGAGACAGTGGAGGAAATGTAAATATGGAGACAGTTAATACAAAAAACAAATAAAAAACAAAAACAAACAAACATCAAGACCAAAAAAAGTCACAAAGTCCTTAAGGCAAAACACCAACTAATTCCTGAGTATTTTTCTGCTACTACTGTTCTCAGGTCTCATGTCCTCAAAAAGAAGTAACAAAATTCCAACTTTAGCCACAGATGATGAATCAAGCCTCTGTCCTCAAAAATCTGAAAGTGGAGATTTGGAAGCTCACCAGGACTTCAGTCTGAGTACTAGAAAAGAAATGGGTATACAGAGAAATGTTGAAATAAAAATAAAAAAGAAAGAAAGTCTTTCCTTATACTAAGCCATCTCCCAGGCCCTTTCTTATTTTATATTTGGCTTCTGCTGCAAATGAAGCCACGTCCCTAAATTTATCACTCTATCTTTCTTTACTTTCCTCTATTAATATCACTATCAGTACACAGAATGATTGGCTACGTTATTTGAAAGTTGGTTTGATCCTGTGCAATGCTTTGGTTATGTAGCACCAATTGTAAAGGCTATAACCCCAGTGAAAGAGAGCTTGCCCTTTCTTGACATTCTCTGCCTATAAGTTGAAATCATTGTAAAAGTTCTTCTGCACTGGCAAGTGGTACTCAGATTACACTGATTTTAATCATGTGCATGGCTAAACCACACGCATAATCTAAAAACTGATAATTCCAGGATCCATGGAGAAATGTAATTACACCTGAGACACTAACAGAGCAATGTGTGAAAGAGAGAGAAGAAGAAGCCTAACCCTAACACCAGGTGGATTTGGCTGAGGGGAAGGAGTTGTGGGAAGAAGGGAAACTGTGGTCAGAACACTTTGTATGAAATCAAACCTGAAGTATTTTATTTATTTATTTTATTAGACAGCACAAATCACTGTGCCTGAAGCAAAGCCCAACCTTCCTTCTTCACTGGGTAATGGGCCAGCTCTTTGGTGGTGTCATGCAACAGTCCTATATTCATGCAAAGTGAAGTAAATGTTCTCTTTGTCCTATTTCCCCCTTGAAATTAATAATCCTTAAGGAAACACCCTAAGCACTCAAAGCAAAATATTTAACAAATGGACCCATAATAAGAGAATGTGGACTACTTTCTCCTTTGTCACACAACTGGAGAGTTTGGGGGTGGGGAGGTAGGTGAGCCCATATCACCATGGTCCAGCAAAAAAAGAAGGCTGGATAATGGGGAAAAACATTCTACATCCAACTGAGGCAAACCAATTTTGGATACGCCAGCTACAAAGAACAGCAGCAATCCAGCAAAGACCTTGTCTCAAGATTCCCAACTCAGGCAGGCTGGTCCTTCTTTGCCTACATCTGCCAATAGTAAGAGCTTGTTTAGCACCAGTCCCTGAGCTGCTGAAAACTCACATAAGCTTCCCAGGTGGGTAACCTTAGTGCAGGAGGTTCAGGACTGGAAAAACCGGAAGTCTCCTGTAGCTTCAAGGGTTGATTGTTACTGCACTGGGAATGCAAGACTGGGGCTCAGGAATGTTTAAGATTTCAGCAGCCCTGCTGGACATTGGTGGCACAGGCTTTAATCCCAGCACTAAGGAGGCCAAGGCAGGCAGATCTCTGCAAGTTCAAGGCCAGCCTGGTGTTCTTAGCAAGAGCCAGGACAGGCTCCACAGCTATGCAGATAAACCCTATCTCAAAAAAAAAAAAAAAAAAAAAAAAAAAAAAAAAACACCTGAAAAATTAATAAATAAAAGTATTCCAGCAGGAAGACCCTGACCCACAGCCCTCAGCTAAGTACTCTTGGCACTTTCTTTGACACACCCACCCAACAACCCAGTACACCATGGACATGGGGAGCCTAAGCAATGGTGTGTGTGTGTGTGTGTGTGTGTGTGTGTGTGTGTATGCAGGGGTCACTTTTTAGAGCACTCCAGCTGTAACTGGGAGCATTCAGGGCAAAGGGTTGCCAACACACATCAAAGATTTCCTACTTAGATACTTGCTCTGCTAGCTCACTCACAGGCTCCATTGGAATGTCAGGCTATCCCCACTTCAAAATCAAAAGCAGGCTAGGTAGTAATGTTAATGATGGACTAACCTAAAAACCAATATCTGTTCCTTGGAATTTGCTAGCTTCCTCTCACAAGGCCCTGAGATAAGAAGAATTCACACTGCTCCTCCTTTCCTGTGAGTCAACAGGTGGTAAATAGTGTCAAGAGATAGCTGTAACTCTGGTTTGCCCAGACAAGATTAATTAGCACACCTGAAGCCCTAAGGTCTGCTGACCCTAATAGCAGACCATCCGGCCTCCAAAGGTCACGTAGTACTCAATGGACAGAGGCTCCCACCCCCTCCCTAAACTTGTGGGGTTGCCTTTAAAAACACCTGTGCCCGGGGGGAGGGGGCTATTCCCTAGCCTGCATGCTGGAAGAGACAATTTGCTCAAACGTTTCCTGTTCATTAAAGCCTCTTGCGTTTTGCAGCAACTGGACTGTACATTGAGTTCTTGGGGTATCGACCGAACTTGAAAGACTCCTCATTCTGAGGGTCTTACATTTTGGGGGCTCGTCCTGGATTTGGTCGACCCCCCAGACCCAATTCCATTGCCCGTTGGAGGTAAGAAAGAGCTCGCAACCTATATGTTTGATGTATGTCTGATGCGTCTGATGTTACGTGTTTTGACTGAGTGAATCTGTGCTTGGCCTGCACATAACTTGTGCGTTATGTGTTTTTGACTCGAGTATTTGAATCTGTGCCTGTGCCTGGTCTGCAAAGGCTTGCATAGGACCAAAGGGAGAGACAGAAGTGTCCTGAGACCCTTGGTCCCTCCCTGGACGAAAGTCCGGGGTTGTTTGGAGGAGAGAAGGAGACGAAGTTTCTCTTCTCCAGGAGTGGACGGCCAGCCTCTGGACTTGCTTCCCTACCGCTTTGTAACTTTGGTTTGGGCACCATTTGTCTACCGTGCGGATTTGTCCTCTTTGTCGGATTGTCCCCATGGGTGAACAACTAACTACCCCACCTAAGTTTGACTTTAGATTCTCAGGAGAGCAGGGCCGGAGACCCAGCTATGAGCACACTCGTCCCCCGGACTCAGGAATGTGGCAGGGCAGCCAGAGCCTCTGGGGCTGAGCTTCAGCAGAATGGCTGAACAGCCATGGGCCGGACGCGGCATGGGCAGAGTCATGCCGGAATGGAGGGACAGGGTTATTTCTTATGAACCTGCCACCGTATATGTTTGGTTCCCAACACCAGCCGCCAGGGCTGACACTTCTCCCCAGATCTTTGTAATTGGAAAACTAAACACCCCCCTTTTGGAGTTCCTTATGTCCTCTCTCTAGGCTATTTGAGAAAAGGAAATACCAGCAAGGTTTAGATTCCTATCGAGAGTGAGGGCAAAGAAAAAGAAGAGAAGAGAGGAGAAATGGGAGTTTACACACAAAGGATAAGGGAAAAAAGGAGAACATGCTATGTTCTGTTGGTGACATTGGCCTTCAATCCCAACAGCAGTAGGGAGACAAACAAAAATTGATCTGTTTGAATTCCAAGCCTGCTATTTTACTGAGAGTGTTCTCTGAAAGTCTCCAAAGGAAAGAGGAAATATTTGTCTCAAAAATATTCAGAATAATGATAAAGATGATAATAGCAATAATAATTTAAAAATGAAATTCTCCTGTATTGATTTAATGTGTGAGTATTCTGTCGGCAGATATGCCCTTTGACCAGAAGAGGGCACTATATGCCACCAAGTGACCTCTGGAATTTATAGATAGTCTATGCTCCTGGGACCTATTCTTTAATATTTGTGTGTGTGTGTGTGTGTGTGTGTGTGTGTGTGTGTGTGTGTGTAAACTGGTAGAAGACTGGGCACTTGTATGATACAGCGGCAGACAATGGGATGTGGTGTGGAGGCAGAAACCATACAAACCCTGTGTGTCTGTGGGACTGGCAATACAAGCTCCATGCCAACCGGTTCACAGATTTTACTTATTAAATAAAGAAAGATGGATAAAGACAGACGCACTTTGGAATCAGAATCTGTGTTTCTTCACATACTAACCCAAGTTCAAACAAGCACCACGACTTGTTTGTTCTGTGTAAGCATACACTACTAGACTAGTTCAGCTTTCCCGCAATTCATGAAGTTTCATCTGATTCCCAGGCCAAGTTCCCTTTGATCTAATTCATATATTTTTTGACTTTTACGTGTATGAAGGCCAGGTTAACTATTTTAACTCTAGTTATTTTTGATTTTGTATGGAGTTGGGAGGATCTGGATATCTAGGAGTGTGCAGATATAAAGACAAATGGGTAAGTAATTAAAAAATTAAATTGCTAGATAGAAAGACTTGAAAGAAAAACTACTGGGCAGTGGCCATGAGAGCTTATATCAACAGCACTCAGGAAGCTGTGTGAGTTTGAGTTCAACGGAGTTCAGGTCAGTAAAAGCTGCATAGGGAAGCCTCATCAAGAAAGAGCAAAAGAATATAAGAAGGAGAAGAAGAAGTAAAAGAAGAAGAAGATGACGAGAAAGATAAACAACAGAAGTCGAAGAGGGAGAAGAAGGAAAGGAAGAAGTTGATGTGGTAGAAGAAAGAAAGCAAGAAAGAAAGGAGAAAGAAGAAAACCCAGTATGGAGCAGGAAATATCCCCACATGCCTGTACTGTAACCACTCTGGTGTTAGGAGGACATATGAGTTCATGGCCAGCCTGGACTACAGACTAAGTGCTGGGACAGTCCAAGCTACACAGACAAATCATGTCTTGAAAAATTGAAAACTATCTTTTTGCACTAAATCTAACTATAAATCTGAACATTTTCATGCTCAAACTGAGTAGGCCTGTTGGCAGGGAGGCAGATGAGATGTACACACACACACACACACACACACACACACACACACATACACACACACACACAATAAATGATTTTAAAATTCACAATGTATCCATAATTACAAGTACAAGAGAATTAGGGCCAAGCTTTGCAGACAGAAAGGTCCCCTTTGCTCTTTGACAGGTCTGGACTTTCATGTATTCCTTGCCCTGTCACTGCTGTATAGTGAGAGCAACAACATTAGTAGAGGTAAACTAATTTGAAGTAGCTCAGTGCTTTCATATCTGTTCTCAGAAGGAAGACCTGCACCGAGCACAGATAAAGGGACATGACCTGTCTTTAAAAATCAAGTGAAAATATAAAGTAAACAAAACACAGAATGATTGGCTACCTTATTTGAAAGTGGCTTGATCACGTGCAATGCTTTGGTTATGTAGCACCAATTGTAAAGGCTATAACCCCAGTGAAAGAGAGCTTGCCCTTTCTTGACATTCTCTGCCTATATGTTGAAATCCTGGTAAAAGTTCTTCTGCACTGGCAAGTGGTACTCAGATTATACTGATTTTACTCATGTGCATGGCTAAACCACACGCATAATCTAAAAACTGATAATTCCAGGATCCATGGAGAAAAGTAATTACACCTGAGACACTAACAGAGCAATGTGTGAAAGAGAGAGAACAAGAAGCCTAACCCTAACACCAGGTGGATTTGGCTGAGGGGAAGGAGTTGTGGGAAGAAGGGAAACTGTGGTCAGAACACTTTGTATGAAATCAAACCTGAAGTATCTAAAGAAATAACTAATAAAGCATTCCCACCATACTCCCTTCCCCAAAAACAAAACTGAAATAAAAACTGTGGGATTGTGTCACAAATCATTAATCCCAGCCCTTGGGAGGCAGAGCCAAGCTCTTTCCTGTGTGGTTGAAACCAGTCTGGTATCAAGGATGAGCTCCAGGCCAGTCTGCAAAGATGCATAGAATCCATTTGGCCAAACAATCACAATAAACAATAAAATGAAATAAAAAAAAAAAATAAAAAGACAAGGGAGCAGAAGTCTGTGACTATAAGTGATTCGTTTCTTTATATCCAAACACACTCATCTAGCATTGGCACCGAGCTGACCAAGGGGAGTGTATATAGGGTACTGAGTTTAGGCAAAGTGGGCTCCAGCTGTATGCTCATGAAAAGCCATTATCAATACTTGGTAGACTTTCCAGTGAATGCAGCATGTCTCAGTCCTCCCTGAATGGCCCAGGTTCAGCAAAGAGGAATATAATCCCACACTTCCAAAGCAAACCATATCCAAGTTAGACTTTCCATTGATTTACCCTCACAAGAAGAGAGGAGGAGAGGCATTAATTTGTAAAAGGAAGGCAGCAGGAGCCACAAGTATGATGAGGATGTTGATGAATAACAACAACTCTGGTCCCCTAAAATCAAGTACAATATATACTAAAATGGTTCATTCACATTCCTCAGAGATAATACCTTACCCACTGAGATGATGTTACTTGGATATCTATCATTCAAGAATGTTTGTCTTACTGGCAGACAACACAGTTTCTGGAAGATAACATCTCATAGATATTGTGGCACATGTTGGAAGGAGGTAAAAGAGCCATGGAGAGTAAGAGGGAGCAAGGGAGTATAATGCTAAAATTCACAAGCCAGCACATCTATTTGAGAAATTCCAGCAATGATGGGCCGCAGGCCGGCTGCCATGCCTACTTTGGTTTTCAGTTCCACATCTTTGCGTTAGTTAACTCAACAAGATATCGAGATGGACGCAATCATATGACATACTTTTCAAGGTCCTTTTGGTTCTTTGTGTTTCCTAATGACAACGTAAAACCAATTTTTACGTGAAAAATTGTGAGCAGGCTCTCATATTGAGAAAGCACTGTTTCCATGAAAAGAAAAATACCAGCAAGCTTTAGATTCCTATCGAGAGTGAGGGGAAAGAAAAAGCAAAGAAGAGAGAAGAAATGGGAGTTTACAGACAAAGGAAAAGGGAAAAAAGGAGAACACGCTATGTCCTGTTGGTGACACTGGCCTTCAATCCCAACAGCAGTAGGGAGGCAAACAAAAATTGATCTGTTTGAAAACCAAGCCTGCTTTATTACTGAGAGTGTTCTCGGACAGTCTCCAAAGGAAAGAGGAAATGTTTGTCTCAAAAATATTCAGAATAATGATAATGATGATAATAGCAATAATAATTTAAATATGAAATTCTCCTGTATTGATTTAATGCATGAGTATTCTGTCTGCAGGTTTACCCTTTTACCTGAAGAGGGCACTACATGCCACCAAGTGACCTGTTGAATTTTTGGATAGTCTATGCTCCTGGGACCTATTCTTTAATATTTGTGTGTGTGTGTGTGTGTGTGTGTGTGTGTGTGTGTGTGTGTAAAATGGTACAAGACTGGGCACTTGTATGATACAGCGGCAGACAGTGTGATGTGGTGTGGAGGCAGAAAGCATACCAACCCTTTGTGCCTGAGGGACTGGCAATACAAGCTCCATGCCAACCGGTTCACTGATTTTACTTATGAAATAAAGAAAGGTGAACAAAGAAAAACTCACCTTGGAATCAGAATCTGTGTTTCTTCACATACTAACCCAAGTTCAAACAAACACCACAACTTGTTTGTTCTGTGTAAGCATACACTACTAGACTAGTTCAGCTTTCCAGCAATTAATGAAGTTTCATCTGATCCCCAGGCCAACTTCCCTTTGATCTTCCTCATTTATTTTTGACTTTTCCGTGTATGAAGGCCAGGTTAATTATTTTAACTCTAGTTATTTTTGATTGTGTAGGGAGGTCAGAGGATTTGGATTTCCAAGAGTGTGCAGACATAAAGACAAAGGGGTAAGTAATTAAAAAATTAAATTGCTAGATAGAAAGACTTGAAAGGCAAAACTACTGGGCAGTGGCCATGAGAGCTTCTATCAACAGCACTCAGGAAGCTGTGTGAGTTTGAGTTCAACGGAGCTCAGGTCAGTAAAAGCTGCATAGAGAAGCCTCATCAAGAAAGAGCAAAAGAAAAAAAGAAGGAGAAGAAGAAGTAAAAGGAGAAGCAGATGACGAGAAAGATAAAGAACAAAAAGAAGTGGAAGAGGGAGAAGAAGGACAGGAAGAAGTTGATGTGGTAGAAGAATAAAGCAAGAAAGAAAGAAGAAAGAAGAAAACCCAGTATGGAGCAGGAAATATCCCCACATGCCTGTACTGTAACCACTCTGGTGTTAGGAGGACATATGAGTTCATGGCCAGCCTGGACTACAGACTAAGTGCTGGGACAGTCCAAGCTACACAGACAAATCATGTCTTGAAAAATTGAAAACTATCTTTTTGCACTAAATCTAACTATAAATCTGAACATTTTCATGCTCAAACTGAGTAGGCCCGTTGGCAGGGAGGCAGATGAGATGCACACACACACACACACACACACACACACACACACACACACACACTAAATGATATAGCCAAAAACAAACAAATGACAATAGTTCAGTGAAATTCTAGAGAGTGACAATAGGACTAACAGGATTTCAATGATTTTAAAATTCACAATGTATCCATAATTACAAGTACAAGAGAATTAGGGCCAAGCTTTGCAGACAGAAAGGTCCCCTTTGCTCTTTGACAGGTCTGGACTTTCATGTATTCCTTGCCCTGTCTCTGCTGTATAGTGAGAGCAGCAACATTAGTAGAGGTAAACTAATTTGAAGTAGCTCAATGCTTTCATATCTGTTCTCAGAAGGAAGACCTGCACAATGTAGTGGAGCACAGATAAAGGGACACGACCTGTCTTAAAAAATCAAGTGAAAACATAAAGTAAACAAACCAAAGTTTATTTTTACTCATACACCTGAAAATAACTGAATTCCTATCAGCAATGAGGCTTTCCCTCCTCAACCAATGTTTAACTGGAAAGCATGGCACATGCACATCTGAGTATTCCAGTGGAGATTGGTGCACAGTGTTTCTGAGGCAGAGGCAGAGGCAGAGAGTCAGGTTGATTTCTGATTTTCACTTCTGCCTGGCCTACAAAATGACTTTCAAGACAGCTCTCAAGGTACAAATACAAAACCAGTTTCAAAAAGAAATGAAAGGAAGAAGGAAGGAATGGAGAGACAGTGGAGGAAATGTAAATATGGAGACAGTTAATACAAAAAACAAAAACAAACTAATATCAAGACCAAAAGAAGTCACACAGTCCCTAAGGCAAAACACCAACTGATTCCTGAGTATTGTTCTGCTAGTATTGTTCTCAGGTCTCATGTCCTTAAAAAGAAATAATAAAATTCCAACTTTAGCCACAGATGATGAATCAAGCCTCTGTTCTCAAAATTCTGAAAGTGGAGATTTGGCAGCTCACCAGGACTTCAGTCTGAGTACTAGAAATGGAATGGGTATACAGAGAAATGTTGAAATAAATACAAAAAAGACAGACTCGTAGTTCCAGCAGGCAAGATCCTTGACCCCCAAATCCGGGCCCCTGCCAAAGAACGAGGTCTCAGCTGGAGAGCACCAGTTTCCAATGACATCCAACTACCCTGCAAAACCTTCTCAAGTTCCAGCCCAGCCCTTGTCCTCTTCTTCTGGCTATTGGCAGAGGTGAGTCTGGGCCCAATTGGGGCCTCCTGTCCCCTTCAACCTCTTTTCCCCCCTCCACCGCCTGAACTCCCTGGATTGGCCCCTGATCCTTCTGCTCCTTTCTCCGGTCCCCATTGAGAGCACCCTTGGAGCTCTGATACACCCCCACCCATCCCAACCTCCAGCCTACCCCCCCTACCCTGTGCCCTACCCCACCTATGGTCCTGCCGCTCTGGTTGAGCACTGGGACAGAGGGTGGAGCCACCAATCCACCCTACTTCGGAGACCTCTCGGAGCAACTCCGAACAAAGGAGACCTGACTATCCACCTGGGACCACCTGTAATTTCCACAGGCTTGGTCCCTGACCCTGCCTCCAGTCCTCTGCTGAAGTCCCAGGCCCCTCCCAGAGATCCGCCTATATCTGCGGGTCCACTTGGAGTTCCTGCGGGCAATTCCTTGACCCCCAAATCCGGTCCCCTTCCAAAGAACGAGGTCTCAGCTGGAGAGCGCCAGATTTCATTGAGATCCCACTACCCTGCAAAACCTTCTCAAGTTCAATCTCAGCCCTTGTCCTCTTCTGCCGGTCATTGGCCAGAGCTATTTGCCAGAGCTATTGGCCAGAGGACCACTGTGAGTACCTGCTGGCATCTTCTTCTGGATCCTCATCCTTGACCCCATCCCTGGATCCCTGTCTTCAGAGAAACCTCCTAGAGAGCTTGGACCACACAGAGCTACAGACATTGAATCTTTGATCCACATAAGCCCATCGGGGAAGGACCACAGAGAGACGGAAGAGACACCACCAACACCTACTGGAAGAAACTATGGGAAGTAGGCAATACAAGAGAACACCTAACAACAGAAAGACAAACATGACACCACCAGAATCTAGGGAATCTCCACCAACTAGAATGGAACACAACAACAAAGCAGAGGAAGCAGAAGGGTACGACTTAAAAATCACCATCATAAAAATGATAGAGGCCCTCAAAGAAGATATGAGAAAATCCCTTAAAGAAATGGAGGAAAAAACAAACAAAAAAGTGGAAGAAATGAACAAATTCCTTAAGGAAAGTACAGAAAGCCAAGAAAAAACAATTAACCAGGTGAAGGAAACGGTTCAAGATTTGAAAACCGAAATTGAGAAAATAAAGGCAACACAAATGGAAGGAAAGCTGGAAATTGAAAAGCTGAGCAAAAAATCGGAAACCACGGACACAAGCATAACCAATAGAATTGAAGAGATGGAAGAGAGAATCTCAGGCGCAGAAGATAAACTAGAAGAAATAGATTCATCGACCAAAGAAAACCATAAATCCAACAAATCCTTAACACACAACATCCAGGAAATGTGGGACACCATGAAAAGGCCAAACCTAAGAATAATAGGCATAGAGGAAGGTGAGGAAGCCCAGCTCAAAGGTGCTAAAAACATATTCAACACAATCATCGAGGAAAACTTTCCAAATCTGAAGAAGGACATGCCCATGAAAGTACAAGAAGCATACCGAACCCCAAATAGGCTGGACCAAAGAAAAAAGACCCCTCGACATATAACAATCAAAACACCTAGCATACAGAATAAAGAAAGAATATTAAGAGCAGCGAAGGAAAAAGGACAGGTAACATATAAAGGCAGACCTATCAAAATTACACCTGACTTTTCCATGGAAACCCTCAAGGCCAGAAGGTCCTGGAAAGTATTAAGAGAACACGGATGCCAGCCTAGGCTACTATATCCAGCAAAACTCTCAGTCAATATAGATGGAGAGAACAAGATATTCAATGACAAAACCAGATTTTCCCAATATGTATCTACAAATCCAGCCCTACAGAAAGTATTGGAAGGAAAATTCCAACCCAAGGAAGGTAACTACGCCCACAAAAATGTAGGCAACAGATAATCCAACTACACCAGAAACCAAGGGTGAAGCAGAACAAATATATTCACAATACCACTGCCAACAACAAACCTAAACCAAACAAGCATCATCAATCAATGGACCTTACTCACCCTCAACATTAATGGTCTTAACTCACCTATAAAAAGACACAGGCTAACAGAATGGATACGAAGACAGAATCCATCCTTCTGCTGCATACAAGAAACACATCTTAGCTCCAAAGATAGACATTACCTCAGGGTAAAGGGTTGGGAAAAGATTTTCCAATCAAATGGAAATAAGAAGCAAGCAGGCATAGCTGTCCTAATATCTAACAAGCTAGACTTCAAACCAAAACTAGTCAAAAGAGATGAAGACGGTCATTTCATATTCATCTCAGGAGAAATCCATCAACACAAAGTCTCAATTCTGAACATCTATGCCCCTAATACAAAGTCACCCACATTCGTAAAAGAAACACTACTAAAACTCAAAGCTCATATAATACTCACACACTTATAGTGGGAGACTTCAATACACCACTCTCAACACTAGACAGGACCACAAATCAGAAACTCAACAAAGAAACAAAAGAATTAACAGATGTTATGTCTCAACTGGGGCTAACAGACATCTATAGAACATTCCATCCAAAGACAAAAGAAAATACCTTCTTCTCTGCTCCACATGGAACCTTCTCTAAAATCGACCACATACTAGGAGACATAACAAACCTCAACAGATAAAAGAGAATAGGAATAGTCCCCTGTATCTTATCGGACCACCATGCTTTAAAATTGGAATTCAACAACAACACAAATAGCAGAAAACCTGCAAAGTCATGGAAACTTAACAATGTGCAATTGCACCACTCCTGGGTCAAAGAAGAAATAAAGAAAGAAATTAAAGACTTTCTAATATTCAATGAGAATGAGGATACAACATACCCGAACTTATGGGACACCTTGAAAGCAGTGCTACGAGGGAAGTTCATTGCACTAAGTGCCCATATGAAGAAAACAGAGGACAGTCACATAAATGAATTAACAGCCCAACTGAAAACCTTAGAATAGAGAGAAGCGAATTCACCCCACAGGAGCAGACGCCAGGAAATAATCAACTTGAGGGCTGAAATCAACAAAATAGAAACCAGGAAAACAATAAAAAAAATCAATGCAACAAAGAGTTGGTTTTTTGAGAAAATCAACAAGATAGATAAACCTTTATCCAAATTAACGAAAAAGCAGAGACAGAACATGCAAATTAACAAAATCAGAAACGAAATGGGGAACATAACAACAGACACAGAGGAAATCCAGTCAATTTTCAGGTCATACTTTGAAAATCTGTATTCCACAAAAATTGAAAATTCAAAGGAAATGGACAAGTTTCTGGATAACTATCACTTGCCAAAATTAAATCAAGAACAGACCAACAACTTAAATAGACCTATAACCCGAAATGAAATAGAAGCAGTCATCGAAAGCCTTCCAACGAAAAAAAGTCCAGGGCCAGATGGATTCAGTGCAGAATTCTACCAGACATTCAAGGAAGAACTAATACCACTACTCCTCAAACTGTTCCACAAGATAGAAACAGAAGGTTTATTGCCAAACTCTTTTTATGAGGCCACAATAAATTTGGTACCCAAACCTCACAAAGACACAACTAAGAAAGAAAACTACAGACCAATATCCCTGATGAACATCGATGCAAAAATACTCAATAAAATAATGGCAAACCGAATTCAAAAATACATCAGAGAAATCATCCACCATGATCAAGTAGGCTTCATCCCTGGATTGCAGGGATGGTTTAACATATGAAAATCTATCAACGTGATCCACCATATAAACAAACTGAAAAAGAAAAACCATATGATTATCTCCCTAGATGCGGAAAAAGCCTTCGATAAAATTCAACACCCTTTCATGATAAAGGTATTAGAAAGGTCAGGGATAACAGGAACATACCTAAACATAATAAGAGCAATATACAGCAAACCAACTGCCAACATCAAACTGAATGGAGAGAAACTTAAGCCAATTCCTCTAAAATCAGGAACAAGACAAGGCTGCCCTCTCTCTCCATATCTCTTCAATATCGTACTAGAAGTTCTAGCTAATGCTATAAGACAACAAAAGGAGATCAAGGGCATCCAAATTGGAAAGAAAGAAGTCAAACTGTCTCTATTTGCAGATGATATGATAGGTTACATAAGCGACCCAATAAACTCTACCAGGGAACTCCTACAGCTGATAAACACCTTCAGCAAACTAGCAGGATACAAGATAAACTCGAAAAAATCAGAAGCCCTATTTTTTTCAGACGACAAAGAGGCAGAGAAAGAAATCAGAGAGACATCACCCTTTACAATAGCCACAAGCAACATAAAGTATCTTGGTGTAACGCTTACCAAACAAGTAAAAGATCTATATAATAAGAACTTTGTGACTCTAAAGAAAGAAATTAAAGAAGATACCAGAAAATGGAAAGACCTCCCATGCTCTTGGTTAGGTAGGATAAACATAGTAAAAATGGCAATCTTACCAAAAGCAATCTACAGATTCAATGCAATCCCCATTAAAATCCCACCACAATTCTTCACCGACCTTGAAAGGATAATAATCAACTTTATATGGAAAAACAAAAGACCCAGGATAGCCAAAACAACCCTATACAATAAAAGAACTTCAGGAGGCATCACCATTCCTGACTTTAAGCTCTACTACAGAGCTATAGTTCTGAAAACAGCCTGGTATTGGCATAAAAATAGACAGGTAGACCAATGGAATCAAATTGAAAATCCTGATATTAATCCACGCACCTATGAACACCTGATTTTCGACAAAACAGCTAAAATTATACAATGGGGCAAAGACAGCATCTTCAACAAATGGTTCTGGCACAATTGGATAAGGGTGTGTAGAAGACTGCAGATAGACCCATGTCTGTCGCCATGCACAAAACTCAAGTCCAAATGGATCAAAGACCTCAACATCAATCCAGCCACATTGAACCTCTTAGAAGAGAAAGTAGGAGGTACCCTTGAACCAATTGGTATAGGAGACCGCTTCTTGAACATAACTCCAGGGGCACAGACACTGAAAGAAACAATTAATAAATGGGACCTCTTCAAACTTAGAAGCTTCTGTAAGGCAAAGGACACAGTTGACAAGACCAAACGGCAGCCCACTGACTGGGAAAAGACTTTCACTAATCCTATATCCGACAAAGGGCTGATCTCCAAAATATACAAAGAACTCAAGAAACTAGTCAACAAAACACCAAATAACCCTACTAAAAATGGGGTACAGAACTGAAGAAAGAATTCTCAATGGAGGAAATCAAAAAGGCTGAAAGACACTTAAGAAAATGCTCCACATCCTTAGCTATCAGGGAAAGGCAAATCAAAACAACTTTGAGATACCATCTTACACCTGCCAGAATGGCTAAAATTAGAAACACCAGTGATGACTTATGTTGGAGAGGATGTGGAGAAAGTGGAACACTCCTCCACTGCTGGTGGGAGTGCAAACTCATACAGCCATTTTGGAGATCAGTATGGCGGTTCCTCAGGAAAATGGGAATTAGTTTACCACAGGACCCGGCAATCCCCCTCTTAGGCATATACCCAAAGGATTCACATCCATGCAACAAAGACATCTGTTCAACTATGTTCATAGCAGCACTATTTGTAATAGCAAGAACCTGGAAGCAACCTAGATGCCCCTCAATTGAAGAATGGTTAATGAAGATGTGGAACATCTACACAATGGAATACTACTCTGCAGAAAAAAATAATGGTATCTTGAAATTCGCAGGCAAGTGGATGGCACTTGAAGAAACCATCCTGAATGAGGTAACCCAGTCACAAAAAGAGAAACACAGTATGTACTCACTCATATATGGATTTTAGAACTAGATCAAATGATCACCAGCCTAGAATTCACATCACCAGAGGAACTAGGATACAAGTTATATTCTAAGAGATTCATATAAAGTCCCTCACAGAACTGGGAAGGGACAAGTCCCCCAGACCTCAGGTAAAGTGGGGGAGGACAGCTAATGGAGAGAGAAGTAGGAGAAAATGAGAGGGAGGAGAGGAAGGCATGTGCGACCAGGAGGATTGACCCTGGTTAGGAATGGAAAATAGGAAAGAGAGAGACAGAGACAGAGACAGAGACAGAGAGAGAGAACATAAAAGAGGGAGCCAATATTGGTTTGAAGATAAAGTTGAACACAAAGAAAGGTCGAGGGAACAACAAGACTGCTCCCAACTAACAACCTCAGCTTCCGTGGAAAGGCTATCATAAATGCCCTTCCCGGAGAGTGAGATCAACAACTAACTTCTCCATGGAGTCCTCAACTAATGCCTGTTGAAAACAGGAGCAAACACCCATACATAAACACTGAGTCGAACTAGAACCCAGAATCAGATGGAGAGGACAAGACCATGCGGTAGAAGTACATAGAGACAGCTTACCTGAACAAGGAGGAGCTAAAGGCCACTAGCCTGATAGCTGGGAAGCCAACAGGGGACTGACTCAGACCCCCGTGAATATGGGTCTCAGCCAGAAGGTCTGAGCAGTCTAAGAGACCTCAGACAGTGGAGCCAGGATGTATACCTGGTGCACAAAAGGACTTTGCAAACATATCCCCCATGGAGGGATAACTGCCTTATTCTAGAGATAGGAGAGAAGCCCTAGACCCTACTTCACAGGACCTGTCAGATCTACATGACCCCAACTGGACGGCATTCCCCTACATATGGTATTGTGGTGGGGGGTTGGAGGGGAGGGTATTTAGAGTGCATGGGAAAGGGTAGAGAGGGCAAAAGGGAGCGAAGGAGGGAGGGAGGGAGGGAGGGAGAGGGAACTGGGATCAACATGTAAAATAATAAATTAAAAAAAAAAAACGCTTTGACTCCAAAATTTAAGTTGAAGAACAAGTTACTGGGGAAAAGTATTTCTATTTTTATTTCCACAGAAAATGAAAAGATGTGGATTCCTTCCAGACTAATGTGGTTTGATCACACCAGACCGCCTGAAACAGAGTACAAGCTGATCCTACATTCCAAACAGCTGGACAAAACAGCCCCACAGACTACAGCTAGGATATCTGAATCTTCTTCGAATCCCCCAAGACAGCACCCCTTACCAGCAGGAAGTAGTTTGGAAAGAACGACGCTCAAATTCCCAAATATTGTGTATAAATGTTTGTTTTCATTTAATTGAAACTTGTTATATAAAATTAAATAAAAATAAATAAATAAATAAATAAAAAGAAAAAAAAATAATCAGAAGAATGATAATGATGATAATAGCAATAATAATTTAAAAATGAAATTCTCTTGTATTGATTTAATGCATGAGTATTCTGTCTGCAGGTATGCCCTTTTACCAGAAGAGGGCACTACATGCCACCAAGTGACCTCTGGAATTTTTGGATAGTCTATGCTCCTGGGCCCTATTCTTTAATATTTGTGTGTGTGTGTGTGTGTGTGTGTTTGTGTGTGTGTGTGTGTGTGTGTAAATTGGTAGAAGCCTGGTTATTTGTTAGATACAGCGGCAGACAATGTGATGTGTTGTGGAGGCAGAAAGCATACAAACCCTGTGTGCCTGTGGGACCGGCAATACAAGCTCCATGCCAACCGGTTCACTGATTTTACTTATGAAATAAAGAGAGGTGGACAAAGAAAGACTCACTTTGGAATCAGAACTGTGTTTCTTCACATACTAACCCAAGTTCAATCAAGCACCACAACTTGTTTGTTCTGTGTAAGCATACACTACTAGACTAGTTCAGCTTTCCAGCAATTCATGAAGTTTCATCTGATCCCCAGGCCAAGTTCCCTTTGATCTTCTTCATTTATTTTTGACTTTTACGTGTATGAAGGCCAGGTTAATTATTTTAACTCTAGTTATTTTTGATTGTGTAGGAAGGTCAGAGGATCTGGATTTCCAGGAGTGCGCAGACATAACGACAAAGGGATAAGTAATTAAAAAATTAAATTGCTAGATAGAAAGACTTGAAAGGCAAAACTACTGGGCAGTGGCCATGAGAGCTTATAAAAACAGCACTCAGGAAGCTTTGTGAGTTTGAGTTCAACGGAGCTCAGGTCAGTAAAAGCTGCATATAGAAGCCTCATCAAGAAAGAGCAAAAGAAAATAAGAAGGAGAATAAGAAGTAAAAGAAGAAGATGATGACAAGAAAGATAAAGAACAAAAAGAAGTGGAAGAGGGAGAAGAAGGAAAGGAAGAAGTTGATGTGGTAGAAGAAAGAAAGAAGAAAACCCAATATGGAGCAGGAAATATCCCCACATGCCTGTACTGTAACCACTCTGGTGGCAGGAGGACCTATGAGTTCATGGCCAGCCTGGACTACAGACTAAGTGCTAGGACAGTCCAAGCTACACAGAAAAATCATGTCTTGCTAAATTGAAAACTATTTTTTGCACTAAATCTAACTATAAAACTGAACATATTCATGCTCAAACTGAGTAGGCCCGTTGGCAGGGAGGCAGATGAGATGCACACAGACACACACACACACACACACACACACACACACACACACACACACACGCTAAATGATAAAGCCAAAAACAAACAAATGACAATAGTTCAGTGAAATTCTAGAGAGTGACAATAGGACTAACAGGATTTAATGATTTTAAAATTCACAACGTATCCATAATTACAAGTACAAGAGAATTAGGGCCAAGCTTTGCAGACAGAAAGGTCCCCTTTGCTCTTTGACATGTCTGGACTTTCATGTATTCGTTGCCCTGTCTCTGCTGTATAGTGAGAGCAACAACATTAGTAGAGGTAAACTAATTTGAAGTAGCTCAATGCTTTCTTATACGTTCTCAGAAGGAAGACCTGCACCATGTAGTGGAGCACAGATAAATGGACACGACCTGTCTTAAAAAATCAAGTGAAAACTTAAAGTAAACAAAACAAAGATTATTTTTCCTCATAAAAATGAAAATAACTGAATTCCTATCAGCAATGAGGCTTTCCCTCCTCAACCAATGTTTCACATGCATATGTGAGTATTCCAGTGGAGATTGGTGCACAGAGTTTCTGAGGCAGAGGCAGAGGCAGAGGCAGAGGCAGATGCAGAGGCAGAGAGTCAGGTTGATTTCTGACTTTCACTTCTGCCTGGCCTACAAAATGAGTTTCAAGACAGCTCTCAAGGTACAAAGACAAAACCAGATTCAAGAAGAAAAGAAAGGAAGAAGGAAGGAATGAAGAGACAGTGGAGGAAATGTAAATATGGAGACAGTTAATACAAAAAACAAAAAACCAAAAAAAGCAAACATCAAGACAAAAAAGGTCACACAGTCCCTAAGGCAAAACACCAACTGATTCCTGAGTATTGTTCTGCTACTATTGTTCTCAGGTCTCATGTACTCAAAAAGAAGTAAGAAAATTCCAACTTTAGCCACAGATGATGAATCAAGCCTCTGTTCTCAAAAATCTGAAAGTAGAGATTTGGAAGCTCACCAGGACTTCAGTCTGAGTACTAGAAAAGAAATAGGTATACAGAGAAATGTTGAAATAAAAATAAAAAAGACAGAAAGTCTCTCCTCTAAGTCATCTCCCAGGCCCCTTCTTATTTTTTTTTTTTTTTAAGTTTCGTATATTTGACTTCTGCTGCAAATGAAGCCACGCCCCTAAATGTATCACTCTATCTTTCTCTACTTTACTCTATTAATATCACTATCAGAATGATTGGCTACCTTATTTGAAAGTTGACTTGATCCTGTGCAATGCTTTTGTTATATAGCACCAATTGTAAAGGCTATAACCCCAGTGAAAGAGAGCTTGCCCTTTCTTGACATACTCTGCCTATAAGTTGAAATCCTGGTAAAAGTTCTTCTGCACTGGCAAGTGGTACTCAGATTATACTGATTTTAATCATGTGCATGGCTAAACCACACGCATAATCTAAAAACTGATAATTCCAGGATCCATGGAGAAAAGTAATTACACCTGATGCACTAACAGAGCAATGTGTGAAAGAGAGAGAACAAGAAGCCTAACCCTAACACCAGGTGGATTTGGCTGAGGGGAAGGAGTTGTAGGAAGAAGGGAAACTGTGGTCAGAACACTTTGTATGAAATCAAACCTGAAGAATCTAAAGAAATAACTAATAAAGCATTCCCAGCATACTCCCTTCCCCAAAAACAAAACTAAAATAATAACTGTGGGGTTGTGTCACACATCATTAATCTCAGCCCTTGGGAGGCAGAGCCAAGCTCTTTTCTGTGTGCTTGAAACTAGTCTGGTATCAAGGATGAGTTCCAGGACAGTCTGCAATGATGCATAGAATCCATTTGGCCAAACAATCAAAATAAACAATAAAATGAAATAAAAAAAAATAAAAAGACAAGGGAGCAGAACTCTCTGACTATAAGGGATTCGTTTCTTTATATCTAAATGCACTCAGCTAGCAATGGCACTGTGCTGACCAAGGGGAGTGTATATAGGGTATTAAGTCTAGGCAAAGTGGGCTCTAGCTGTATGCTCATGAAAAGACATTATCAATACTTGGGATACTTTCCATTGAATGCAGCATGTCTCAGTCCTCCCTGAATGGCCCAGGTTCAGCAAAGAGGAATATAATCCCACACTTCCAAAGCAAACCATATCCAAGTTAGACTTTCCATTGATTTACCCTCACAAGAGGAGAGGAGGAGAGGCATTAATTTGTGAAAGGAAGGCAGCAGGAGCCACAAGTATGATGAGGATGTTGATGAATAACAACAACTCTGATGCCCTAAAAGCAAGTACAATATATACTAAAATGGTTCATTCACAGTCCTCAGAGATAATACCTTACCCACTGAGATGATGTTACTTGGATATCTATCATTCAAGAATGTTTGTCTTCCTGACAGACAACAGAGTTTCTGGAAGATAACATCTCACAGATATCTTGTGGCACATGTTGGAAGGACATAAAGGAGCCATGGGGAGTAAGAGGGAGCAAGGGAGTATAATGGTAAAATTCACAAGGCCAGCACAGCTGTGTGTTAAATTCCAGCAATGATGGGCCTCAGGCCGGCTGCCCTGCCTACTTTGGTTTTCACTTCCACATCTTTACGTTAGTTAACTCAACAAGATACCGTGATGGATGCAATCATATGACATACTTTTCAAGGTCTTTTTGGTTCTTTTTGTTTCCTAGTGACAACATAAAACCAATATTCAGGTGAAAAATTGTGTGCAGGCTCTCATATTGAGATAGCACTGTTTCCATGAAAAGAAAAATACCAGCAAGGTTTAGATTCCTATTGAGAGTGAGGGGAAAGAAAAAGAAAAGAAGAGAGAAAAATGGGAGTTTACAGACAAAGGAAAAGGGAAAAAAGGAGAACTCATAAACCTGAATATAACTGAATTCCTATCAGCAATGAACACCAACTGATTCCTGAGTTATTGTTCTGCTACTATTGTTCTCAAGTCTAATATAATCAAAAGTAAGTAACAATATTCCATATCACAATGTGCCAGCAAGAAAAGCAGGAAGGATAATGTGGAAAAATATTCTACATCCAAGTGAGGCAAACCAATTTTGGATATGCCAGCTACAAAGAACAGCAGCAATCCAGCAAAGTCCTTTTCTCAAGCTACCCAACTCAGGCAGGTTGGTCCTTCTTTGCCTACATCTGCCAGTAGTAAGAGCTTGTTTAGGACCTGACCCTGAGCTGCTAAAACTCACATAAGCTTCCCAGGTGGGTAACCTTAGTGCAGGAGGTTCAGGACTGGAAAAACAAGAAGTCTCCTGTAGCTTCAAGGGTTGATTTTTGCTGCACTGGGAATGCAAGACTGGGGCTCAGGAATGTTTAAGATTTCAGCAGGCCTGCTGGACATTGGTGGCACAGGCTTTAATGCCAGCACTAAGGAGGCAAAGGCAGGCAGATCTCTGCAAGTTCAAGGCCAGCCTGGTGTACTGAGAAAGTGCTGCTGCACAGCTACCCAGATAAACCCTATCTCAAAAAGACAAAAAAAAAAAAAAAAAAAAAAAAAAAAATGAATAAAAGTATTCCAGCAGGAAGACACTGACCCATAGACCTCAGCTAAGTACTCTTGGCCCTTTCTTTGACACACCCACCCAACAACACAGTACACCATGGACATGGGGAGCCTAAACAATGGTGTGTGTGTGTGTGTGAGTGTGTGTGTATGCAGGGGTCATTTTTTGGAGCACCCCAGCTGTACCTAGGAGGTTTCAGGGCATAGGATTGCCAACACACATCAAAGATTTCCTACTTAGATACTTGCTCTGGTAGCTCACTCACAGGCTCCATTGGATTTTCAGGCTATCATGAAATTCAAAATCAAAAGCAGGCTAGGTATCTCTAACTTCCATGCTGGAAAATTTCAGGACTAGCTCAAGTTTTGCCTGTGTGCTATAACAGCTCAGGAAAGAAAAAAGATGAGTAAATCTTCCCTACCCAAGACAGCCTACCTCTAGGTGCTTACATTTAGCAGTGCTAGCTCAAGACCCCAGCATGGGGCAATGAAGCAATCTACAGGAGGAGGGGGCAAGGGTGAGCCACCCCTCCCACTCTTCCTTCTCAGGATGATTCTTGGTTCCTTGGAGTCCAAAGTCTCTTGGTTTTGGAGTTATGACTTTCCCCTCTACCCTAATGATCACGTGGATAGCTAAATGAGATCAATAACTTTGCACAGACCGACAGAAGCCCTACTTTCCTTATTCCTGGTGTTGGTGGAAGCTGTCTGGGCTTCTCACCAAGGTTATCCTGGTTGGAGAGGGTTCCTTCACTTGAGGAGAGAGTGCTGCCCCAGTCTGGACAATTCCAAGTCCCCCTCCACAACTTTGAGTCTGGTATATGTCCCTATGTACTGGTCTTCTAGAATTACACATGGGAGACACCAAGACCCTTAACAGGTGCAGGGAACGGAATGCAGAAAGCAATAGTGATATTCTCTTGGAATGGGGGGTGGGCCTAAGGTTGTCAGCCTTCACTCCCTTGACTATTTGATAGGGAACCTATCAATGGATCTTACCTTTTCCCTTATTGATACTGTTTAGATGTCCTCATCCCTTGCAGGCATACACAGCACCACCACCACCTTTCTAACATTTCTCTGCACAACACCTTCCAGGAACAGGAAACAGTCATCTCAGAGCCTGCTTTGCAGAGGGGAATCCTGCTCTATAAACACTTGGGTTTTACTTTCAGCTTGGTGTTGAAAGAGGCCTAGGCCTGTGAGGTTTATTCTTAGAGACACCTGGGAGCAGGAGCAATAGGCATGTTCCCCACAGCTGTTTGGAGTTACGCTCTAACACAGAAAGGTCACAAGATAGTCTAATTTTAAATCAAAGTACCAAGGAGCAATTACAGCAGGTCTGGTTTGGCTCACATCAACTTGTCTCTGTGACAGCCTGCTTGCTCCTACTAAGGTGGGAGCCTAGAAACCTTTCAGTCACTTCCTGAAACATCGACAATGTTATCCAAGCAAAGGAACTCTGCAATCTTTTAGTCATGAAATCCACAATACAACAACATAAAACAATGAGCCTTAGTTGGTACCACATTTTACACACACACACACACACACACACACACACACACACACACACACACACACACAAACACACATACAAGAAAAAGGAGGATGGAAAGGAAGTACATCACAGGCAATATGTATTACCCAGAGTTTAAGAACTTAGACGAGGAACACAAAGCCTTTATGATTTCAAGTTAGGGAAAGCTTTTTATTTTCGTTATTTTATTTATTTATTTTATTTGACAGCACAAATCACTGTCCTTGAAGCAAAGCCCAACCTTCCTTCTTCACTGGGTAATGGGCCAGCTCTTTGGTGGTGTCATGCAACAGTCCTATATTCATGCAAAGGGAAGTAAATGTTCTCTTTGTCCTATTTCCCCCTTCAAATTAATAATCCATAAGCAAACACCCTAAGCACTCAAAGCAAAAAATTTAACACATGATCCCATAATAAGAGAATATGGACTACATTCTCCTTTGTCACACAACTGGAGAGTTTGTGTGGGGGGGGGGGAGGCAGGTCTGCCCATATCACAAATAGAATGCAAAAAATGCAGGAAGAATAATGGGGAAAAATATTCTACATCCAACTGAGGCAAACCAATTTTGGATATGCCAGCTACAAAGAACAGCAGCAATCCAGCAAAGTCCTTTTCTCAAGCTACCCAACTCAGGCAGGTTGGTCCTTCTTTGCCTACATCTGCCAATAGTAAGAGCTTGTTTAGGACCTGACCCTGAGCTGCTAAAACTCACATAAGCTTCCCAGGTGGGTAACCTTAGTGAAGGAGGTTCAGGACTGGAAAAACAAGAAGTCTCCTGTAGCTTCAAGGGTTGATTTTTGCTGCACTGGGAATGCAAGACTGGGGCTCAGGAATGTTTAAGATTTCAGCAGGCCTGCTGGACATTGGTGGCACAGGCTTTAATGCCAGCACTAAGGAGGCAAAGGCAGGCAGATCTCTGCAAGTTCAAGGCCAGCCTGGTGTACTGAGAAAGTGCTGCTGCACAGCTACCCAGATAAACCCTATCTCAAAAAGACAAAAAAAAAAAAAAAAAAAAAAAAAAAAAAGTAAAAAAAAAAAATGAATAAAAGTATTCCAGCAGGAAGACCCTGACCCATAGACCTCAGCTAAGTACTCTTGGCCCTTTCTTTGACACACCCACCCAACAACACAGTACACCATGGACATGGGGAGCCTAAACAATGGTGTGTGTGTGTGTGTGAGTGTGTGTGTATGCAGGGGTCATTTTTTGGAGCACCCCAGCTGTACCTAGGAGGTTTCAGGGCATAGGATTGCCAACACACATCAAAGATTTCCTACTTAGATACTTGCTCTGGTAGCTCACTCACAGGCTCCATTGGATTTTCAGGCTATCATGAAATTCAAAATCAAAAGCAGGCTAGGTATCTCTAACTTCCATGCTGGAAAATTTCAGGACTAGCTCAAGTTTTGCCTGTGTGCTATAACAGCTCAGGAAAGAAAAAAGATGAGTAAATCTTCCCTACCCAAGACAGCCTACCTCTAGGTGCTTACATTTAGCAGTGCTAGCTCAAGACCCCAGCATGGGGCAATGAAGCAATCTACAGGAGGAGGGGGCAAGGGTGAGCCACCCCTCCCACTCTTCCTTCTCAGGATGATTCTTGGTTCCTTGGAGTCCAAAGTCTCTTGGTTTTGGAGTTATGACTTTCCCCTCTACCCTAATGATCACGTGGATAGCTAAATGAGATCAATAACTTTGCACAGACCGACAGAAGCCCTACTTTCCTTATTCCTGGTGTTGGTGGAAGCTGTCTGGGCTTCTCACCAAGGTTATCCTGGTTGGAGAGGGTTCCTTCACTTGAGGAGAGAGTGCTGCCCCAGTCTGGACAATTCCAAGTCCCCCTCCACAACTTTGAGTCTGGTATATGTCCCTATGTACTGGTCTTCTAGAATTACACATGGGAGACACCAAGACCCTTAACAGGTGCAGGGAACGGAATGCAGAAAGCAATAGTGATATTCTCTTGGAATGGGGGGTGGGCCTAAGGTTGTCAGCCTTCACTCCCTTGACTATTTGATAGGGAACCTATCAATGGATCTTACCTTTTCCCTTATTGATACTGTTTAGATGTCCTCATCCCTTGCAGGCATACACAGCACCACCACCACCTTTCTAACATTTCTCTGCACAACACCTTCCAGGAACAGGAAACAGTCATCTCAGAGCCTGCTTTGCAGAGGGGAATCCTGCTCTATAAACACTTGGGTTTTACTTTCAGCTTGGTGTTGAAAGAGGCCTAGGCCTGTGAGGTTTATTCTTAGAGACACCTGGGAGCAGGAGCAATAGGCATGTTCCCCACAGCTGTTTGGAGTTACGCTCTAACACAGAAAGGTCACAAGATAGTCTAATTTTAAATCAAAGTACCAAGGAGCAATTACAGCAGGTCTGGTTTGGCTCACATCAACTTGTCTCTGTGACAGCCTGCTTGCTCCTACTAAGGTGGGAGCCTAGAAACCTTTCAGTCACTTCCTGAAACATCGACAATGTTATCCAAGCAAAGGAACTCTGCAATCTTTTAGTCATGAAATCCACAATACAACAACATAAAACAATGAGCCTTAGTTGGTACCACATTTTATACACACACACACACACACACACACACACACACACACACACACACACACAAACACACATACAAGAAAAAGGAGGATGGAAAGGAAGTACATCACAGGCAATATGTATTACCCAGAGTTTAAGAACTTAGACGAGGAACACAAAGCCTTTATGATTTCAAGTTAGGGAAAGCTTTTTATTTTCGTTATTTTATTTATTTATTTTATTTGACAGCACAAATCACTGTCCTTGAAGCAAAGCCCAACCTTCCTTCTTCACTGGGTAATGGGCCAGCTCTTTGGTGGTGTCATGCAACAGTCCTATATTCATGCAAAGGGAAGTAAATGTTCTCTTTGTCCTATTTCCCCCTTCAAATTAATAATCCATAAGCAAACACCCTAAGCACTCAAAGCAAAAAATTTAACACATGATCCCATAATAAGAGAATATGGACTACATTCTCCTTTGTCACACAACTGGAGAGTTTGTGTGGGGGGGGGAGGCAGGTCTGCCCATATCACAAATAGAATGCAAAAAATGCAGGAAGAATAATGGGGAAAAATATTCTACATCCAACTGAGGCAAACCAATTTTGGATATGCCAGCTACAAAGAACAGCAGCAATCCAGCAAAGTCCTTTTCTCAAGCTACCCAACTCAGGCAGGTTGGTCCTTCTTTGCCTACATCTGCCAATAGTAAGAGCTTGTTTAGGACCTGACCCTGAGCTGCTAAAACTCACATAAGCTTCCCAGGTGGGTAACCTTAGTGAAGGAGGTTCAGGACTGGAAAAACAAGAAGTCTCCTGTAGCTTCAAGGGTTGATTTTTGCTGCACTGGGAATGCAAGACTGGGGCTCAGGAATGTTTAAGATTTCAGCAGGCCTGCTGGACATTGGTGGCACAGGCTTTAATGCCAGCACTAAGGAGGCAAAGGCAGGCAGATCTCTGCAAGTTCAAGGCCAGCCTGGTGTACTGAGAAAGTGCTGCTGCACAGCTACCCAGATAAACCCTATCTCAAAAAGACAAAAAAAAAAAAAAAAAAAAAAAAAAAAAAAAAAAAAAAAAAATGAATAAAAGTATTCCAGCAGGAAGACACTGACCCATAGACCTCAGCTAAGTACTCTTGGCCCTTTCTTTGACACACCCACCCAACAACACAGTACACCATGGACATGGGGAGCCTAAACAATGGTGTGTGTGTGTGTGTGAGTGTGTGTGTATGCAGGGGTCATTTTTTGGAGCACCCCAGCTGTACCTAGGAGGTTTCAGGGCATAGGATTGCCAACACACATCAAAGATTTCCTACTTAGATACTTGCTCTGGTAGCTCACTCACAGGCTCCATTGGATTTTCAGGCTATCATGAAATTCAAAATCAAAAGCAGGCTAGGTATCTCTAACTTCCATGCTGGAAAATTTCAGGACTAGCTCAAGTTTTGCCTGTGTGCTATAACAGCTCAGGAAAGAAAAAAGATGAGTAAATCTTCCCTACCCAAGACAGCCTACCTCTAGGTGCTTACATTTAGCAGTGCTAGCTCAAGACCCCAGCATGGGGCAATGAAGCAATCTACAGGAGGAGGGGGCAAGGGTGAGCCACCCCTCCCACTCTTCCTTCTCAGGATGATTCTTGGTTCCTTGGAGTCCAAAGTCTCTTGGTTTTGGAGTTATGACTTTCCCCTCTACCCTAATGATCACGTGGATAGCTAAATGAGATCAATAACTTTGCACAGACCGACAGAAGCCCTACTTTCCTTATTCCTGGTGTTGGTGGAAGCTGTCTGGGCTTCTCACCAAGGTTATCCTGGTTGGAGAGGGTTCCTTCACTTGAGGAGAGAGTGCTGCCCCAGTCTGGACAATTCCAAGTCCCCCTCCACAACTTTGAGTCTGGTATATGTCCCTATGTACTGGTCTTCTAGAATTACACATGGGAGACACCAAGACCCTTAACAGGTGCAGGGAACGGAATGCAGAAAGCAATAGTGATATTCTCTTGGAATGGGGGTGGGCCTAAGGTTGTCAGCCTTCACTCCCTTGACTATTTGATAGGGAACCTATCAATGGATCTTACCTTTTCCCTTATTGATACTGTTTAGATGTCCTCATCCCTTGCAGGCATACACAGCACCACCACCACCTTTCTAACATTTCTCTGCACAACACCTTCCAGGAACAGGAAACAGTCATCTCAGAGCCTGCTTTGCAGAGGGGAATCCTGCTCTATAAACACTTGGGTTTTACTTTCAGCTTGGTGTTGAAAGAGGCCTAGGCCTGTGAGGTTTATTCTTAGAGACACCTGGGAGCAGGAGCAATAGGCATGTTCCCCACAGCTGTTTGGAGTTACGCTCTAACACAGAAAGGTCACAAGATAGTCTAATTTTAAATCAAAGTACCAAGGAGCAATTACAGCAGGTCTGGTTTGGCTCACATCAACTTGTCTCTGTGACAGCCTGCTTGCTCCTACTAAGGTGGGAGCCTAGAAACCTTTCAGTCACTTCCTGAAACATCGACAATGTTATCCAAGCAAAGGAACTCTGCAATCTTTTAGTCATGAAATCCACAATACAACAACATAAAACAATGAGCCTTAGTTGGTACCACATTTTATACACACACACACACACACACACACACACACACACACACACACACACACACACAAACACACATACAAGAAAAAGGAGGATGGAAAGGAAGTACATCACAGGCAATATGTATTACCCAGAGTTTAAGAACTTAGACGAGGAACACAAAGCCTTTATGATTTCAAGTTAGGGAAAGCTTTTTATTTTCGTTATTTTATTTATTTATTTTATTTGACAGCACAAATCACTGTCCTTGAAGCAAAGCCCAACCTTCCTTCTTCACTGGGTAATGGGCCAGCTCTTTGGTGGTGTCATGCAACAGTCCTATATTCATGCAAAGGGAAGTAAATGTTCTCTTTGTCCTATTTCCCCCTTCAAATTAATAATCCATAAGCAAACACCCTAAGCACTCAAAGGAAAAAATTTAACACATGATAACACAATAAGAGAATATGGACTACTTTCTCCTTTGTCAGACAACTGGAGAGTTTGGGGGGGGGGGAGGTAAGTCTGCCCATATCATAATGGGCCAGCAAAAAATGCAGGAAGAATAAAGGGGAAAAATATTCTACATCCAACTGAGGCAAACCAATTTTGGATATGCCAGCTACAAAGAACAGCAGCAATCCAGCAAAGACCTTGTCTCAATTTTCCCAACTCAGGCAGGCTGGTCCTTCTTTGCCTACATCTGCCAATAGTAAGAGCTTGTTTAGCACCAGTCCCTGAGCTGCTGAAAACTCACATAAGCTTCCCAGGTGGGTAACCTTAGTGAAGGAGGTTCAGGACTGGAAAAACCAGAAGTGTCCTGTAGCTTCAAGGGTTGATTTTTGCTGCACTGGGAATGCAAGTCTGTGGCTCAGGAATGTTTAAGATTTCAGCAGCCTTGCTGGACATTGGTGGCACAGGCTTTAATGCCAGCACTAAGGAGGCCAAGGCAGGCAGATCTCTGCAAGTTCAAGGCTAGCCTGGTGTACCTAGCAAGAGCCAGGACAAGCTCCACAGCTACCCAGATAAACCCTATCTCAAAAAGCCAAAAAAAAAAAAAAGAAAGAAAGAAAGAAAATAAAACTATTCCAGCAGGAAGACCCTGACCCACAGCGCTCAGCTAAGTACTCTTGGCACTTTCTTTGACACACCCACACAATAACCCAGTACACCATGGAAATGGGGAGCCTAAGCAATGGTGTGTGTGTGTGTGTGTGTGTGTGTGTGTGTGTGTGTGTGTGTGTTTGTATAAAATGTGGTACCAATTAAGGCTCATTATTTTATGTTGTTGTAATGTTGTTTTCATCACTAAAAGATTGCAGAGCTCTTTTGCTTGGATAACATTATTGAGGTTTCAAGAAGTGATGGAAAGGTTGCTAGCTAGAGCTGAGAATGTGCCCACACTCCCACCTTAGTAGGACCAAGCAGGCTGTCACACAGACATGTTGATTTGAGCCAAACCAGACCTACTATAATTGCTCCTTGGTACTTTGACTTAAAATTAGACCATCTTGTGACCTTTCTGTGTTAGAGCGTAACTCCAAACAGCTGTGGGGAACATGCCTATTTCTCCTGCTCCCAGGTGTCTCTAAGAATAAACCTCACAGGCCTAGGCCTCTTTCAACACCAAGCTGAAAGTAAAACCCAAGTGTTTGTAGAGCAGGATTCCCCTCTGCAAAGCAGGCTCTGAGATGACTGTTTCCTGTTCCTGGAAGGTGTTGTGAGGAGAAAGGTGGTGGTGGTGCTGTGCGTGCCTGCAAGTGATGAGGACATCTTATCAGTACTAATAAGGGAAAAGGTAAGATCCCTTGATAGGTACACTATCAAATAGTCAAGGGAGTGAAGGCTGACAAACTTAGGCCCACCCCATTGCAAAGGAATATCACTATTGCTTTTTGCTTTCTGCTTTCCCTTTTCCTGCACCTGTTAAGTGTCTTGGTATCTCCCATGTGTAATTTGAGAAGACCTCTTCATAGGGACATATACCAGACTCAAAGTTGTGGAGGGGGACTTGGAATTGTCCAGACTGTGGCAGCACTCTCTCCTCAAGTGAAGGATCCCTCTCCAACCAGGATAACCTTGGTGAGAAGCCCAGACAGCTTCCTCCTCCACCAGAAATAAGGAAAGTAGGGCTTCTGTCTATCTGTGCAAAGTGATTGATCTCATTTAGCTATCCATGTGATCATTAGGTTAGAGGGGAAAGTCATAACTCCAAAACCAAGAGACTTTGGACTACAAGGAACCAAGAATCATCCTGAGAAGGAAGAGTGGGAGGGGTGGATCACCCCTGCCCCCTCCTCCTGTAGATTGCTTCATTGCCCCATGCTGGGCTCTTGAGCTAGCACTGCTAAATGTAAGCACCTAGAGGTAGGCTGTCTTGGGTAGGGAAGATTTACTCATCTTTTTTCTTTCCTGAGCTGTTCTAGCACACAGGCAAAACTTGAGCTACTCCTGAAATATTCCAGCATGGATGTTATATAAAACCCTCAGAATGAGGAGTCTTCCAGGTTCGTTCCATACCCCAAGAACTCAATGTCCAGTCCAGTTGCTGCAAACGCAAGAGGCTTTAATGAACAGGAAATGTTTGAGCAAAGGGGCTCCTCCAGCATGCAGGCTAGAGAGAAGCCCCCTCCCTAGGGCACAGGTGTTTTTAAAGGCAACCCCACAAGCTTAGGGAGGGGATGGGACCCTCTGTCCATTGAGTACTAACTGACCCTTGGAGGCTGGATGGTCTGCTATTAGGGTCAGCAGACCTTAGGGCTTCAGGTGTGCTAATTAATCTTGTCTGGGCAAACCAGAGTTACAGCTATCTGTTTACCCTATTTACCACCTGTTGACTCACAGGAAAGGAGGGGCAGTGTGAATTCTTATCTCAGTGCCTTGTGAGAGGTAACTAGCTAATTCCAAGGAACAGATATTGGTTTTTAGGTTACTCCATCATTAACATTACTTTTTAGGTCTTTCATTCCCCCCTTTTTCTCTTTTCAATAGTTGTAATCTTATGACTATGGAATTAAGAAGCAGCCTCCTCTTGGCTCCGGAGGCTCTTGTACTGCTCTCTAAGCACCATAATCTGGACTGCACTCATAACAAAAGTCATAACAAAAGTAACAATTTTTCCAATAGTAAGCAAGAAGAGAGAAATAAAAATGGGCAGTTTTAAGAGGCTGTCCCTGGTTCCTATAACCTGGATTGGCGTGGGTGTGGGTCCAGAGGAGGAGGACCGGAGTCTCAAGGTTTCTGTGCGGTGACATCTAATGTAATCTGGATCTGCAACTTGGAAGTGATGTAAAACTTCCAAGTCTCCTGCCGCCTAGGTCTCTCACAGTTGTCAGAGTTGCTTCCATGCTCACTGTCTCACCCACTCGAGCACCTCAAGCCTAGCAAACAGTGGCTTAAGAGAACAGCACATCAGCACTATGTACAGAGGTAATTTCCACCAGTGGAGGGCCCCCACAGAGCCATTTATAGGGGTTCAACCTAAATGGTCCAGGGGTGTTTCTAAGCCTGAAAAACATAAAGGATAGGAGAGCTATCTGATCATTAACGCCAGTCTCAGTGGTCAATTTAGTGAAGGTCTCCTCAATGGTTTTATTTATGCTTTCTACCTGAGCTTTGGGGTCTGTATGCACAATGCAATTTTAATCAATCCCCAATATCTTGGCCAGTGACTGATTTACCTGGGCAACAGAAAATCTGGACCATTGTCTGATTTTACTACCTTAGGTATTTTAAATCTTCGGAAAATTTTCTTCAGTAATTTTTTTTTTACCCACACGGTTGAGACAGTCCCAAGCACATGAACAGATGAAAAAGCATACCTGCTGCCTGTTAATGTTTATGGACTTCTCTTTGTCTCGCAGTACCACCGCCCCAGCCCTTTTTTTTTTACCTTTTACAATGTAACCGCTCCCAGTGGTGAACTGGTCAACATCTCCCCAGCCAGCAGGATGTCCATAAGATCTTTGCAAACTCCAGTCTCTTTAACCAACAGTTGATGGCAGTCAAGAGTCCTTGGTTCACCTGTTTTCTCAGGCAGAAGAGTGGCGGGATGAGACTGGCTGGTGGAGCGAACACAATCCGCTCAGTCCCTCAGTGAGAAGCAGGCTTTGGTGGTGAGTCACACAGGCGTTTGTCATCATCAGTCGGCGGCTGCCGGACAATGCTCTCCAATGCATTGGGGCTATTATAGTTGCTTTATGCCCCAAAGTCAACTTGTCAGCAGCGATAGCTTTTAGACAGCCAGGCCCTCCCCTGGCTACAGGATCAAGCTTCTTTGGCAGATAAGCAACTGGTCTGTTCCATGGGCCCTAGGGATTTGGTCAAAACTCCCCAGACGACCCCCTTAGGCTTGCCCACATAAAGGGTAAAAAGTTAGTTACATCAAAAGGCTTAGAGCGGGTGCTTTCAACTGGGCCTTCTAATGGCATCAAATGTCTCCTGATGCTCTGGAGTCCAGGAGAATTTTTCCTTAGTCAGCCTGCAAAACCCAGATGTCCCCAGAAATTTTCTTACTTGCCTGGCCATTGTTGGGGTATTTTAAACCCTTGGGACAGTTGGATCCAGATGAGCTGCCCAGTTCTGCACGTGTCAGAGTCCTTCCATTCAAAGGCAAAAAGCAGTTGGCTGGTGGGATGAAACCTCCAACGAGTGGGGTACCCGGCCCACGCCAAGGTCCACTGTTCTTCGGGTAGTCCATGAATTACCTTGGGCTCGGGGAGGGGGGTCCAAACCCCATCTCCCTTTAATTTGATCCTTTCTTAGGGCGAGTACCTTCGATACCTTGTCTTCATGGGACAGTCATTTGCCAAGTGTCCTTTTGCTTTACAATATGCACACTGGTCCTCCTTATCAAGTGGGGTCCTGTTGCCCAGGTTCCCTAGCCTGTTTTAAATTTCCTAACTTTTTGTCTCTCTCTCTCTCTAATTTTTTTTAACCCCTGTGACCAAGATATTTTAGTCAAATTCTTTTCCTGTCTTCTGTCATGCTTTTTTCTCTGCTCTCTGTCTCTCTACTGTCTTTTCTCTCCTTCTCTTCTCTGTCCCTTCAATACACTTTCTCTGTCTCTTAACCCTTCCAGTCTCTGGAGATTCTTCCTAATATCTGTGGCCCAATTTCCCCATGAAGACCAGAGCCACTGAAGCTCTCTGGGCTTCTGAAGTAGGGTCAAAAAGTGCTCTCTTTACCTTAGCCAAATTGGTGGGCCGTCTCGAGGCACCTCGGAGACCTGCCACCAGAGCCTGGCGATAGATTTTTAAGCTCTCCCTACCTTTAGCAGTGTTGAAGTCCCAACTGGGGCGAGTCAAAAGAAATCCCAAGTCAAACTTGGTTTTTTTTTTTTTTTTTTTTTTTTTTTTCCAGCTGCACGGGCCACCCATCAGCTCCAGGGATATTTTTCTAGCCTCGAGCAGAAACTGTTGATAATCATCTCAAATAGCCTAGAGAGAGAACATAAGGAACTCCGAAAAGGGGGTGGTTAGTTTTCCAATTACAAATATCTGGGGAGAAGGGTCAGCCCTGGAGGCTGATGTTGGGAACCGAACATATGCGGTGGCAGGGTCATAAGTCATAACCCTGTCCCTCCATTCCGGCATGACTCTGCCCAGGCCGAGCCCGGCCCATGGCTGTTCAGCCATTTTGCTGAAGCTCAGCCCTAGCGGCTCTGGCTGCCCTGACACATTCCTGAGAGGGTGGGGGGGGAGTGTGCTCATAGCTGGGATTCCAGCCCTGCTCTCTGCGAATCTAAAGTCAAACTTAGGTGGGGTAGTTAGTTGTTCACCCATGGGGAGAGTAGGAATGGACACAAACAGTAGGAACTGAAGGACACAAAACCACAGAACAATTCGACAAAGAGGACAAAATCCTCACGGTAGAAAAACGGCGCCCAAACCAAAGTTACAAAGCGGGAGGGAAGCAAGTCCAGAGGTCTGCCGTCCCCTGGAGAAGAGAAACTTTGTCTCCTTCCCTCCTCCAAACAACCCCGGACTTTCGTCCAGGGCGGGACCAAGGGTATCAAGACACGTCTGTCTCCCCCTGAGGTCCTATACAAGTCCTGTGCAGGCCAGGCACAGATTCAATTACTCGAGTCAAAAACACATAACATACAAGTTCTGTGCAGGCCAAGCACAGATTCACTCGAGTCAAAACATGTAACATCAGACACATCAGACATACAACAAACATATAGGTTGCAAGCTCTTTCTTACCTCCAACTGGCAGTGAAATTGGATCTGGGGGGGTCGACCAAATCCAGGACGAGCCCCCAAAATGTAAGCCCCTCAGAATGAGGAGTCTTCCAGGTTCGCTCCATACCCCAAGAACTCAATGTCCAGTCCAGTTGCTGCAAAACGGAAAAGGCTTTAATGAACAGGAAATGTTTGAGCAAAGGAGCTCCTCCAGCACTCAGGCTCGGGAGAAGCCCACTCCCCCGGGCACAGGTGTTTTTAAAGGCAACCCCACAAGCTTAGGGAGGGGGTGGGACCCTCTGTCCATTGAGTACTAACTGACCCTTGGGGGCCAAATGGTCTGCTATTAGGGTCAGCAGACCTTAGGGCTTCAGGTGTGCTAATTAATCTTATCTGGGCAAACCAGAGTTACAGCTATCTCTTTACCCTATTTACCACCTGTTGACACACAGGAAAGGAGGGGCAGTGTGAATTCTTCTTATCTCAGGGCCTTGTGAGAGGAAGCTAGCAAATTCCAAGGAACAGATATTGGTTTTTAGGTTACTCCATCATTAACATTACTTTTTAGATTTTTCAGTTAGAGATACCTACCGTGCTTATGATTTTGAAGTGGGGATAGCCTGAACTTCCAATGGAGCCTGTGAGTGAGCTAGCAGAGCAAGTATCTAAGTAGGAAATCTTTGATGTGTGTTGGCAACCATTTGCCCTGAAATCTCCTAGTTACAGCTGGGGTGCTCCATAAAGTGACACCTGCATACACATAATAACACACAAGCACACACACACACATCATTGCTTAGGCTCCCTATGTACCTGGTGTACTGGGATGTTGGGTGGGTGTGTCAAAGAAAGTGCCAAGAGTACTTAGCTGAGGGCTGTGGGTCAGGGTCTTCCTGCAGGAACACTTTTATTTTTTTTTTACTGTTTTTTTTTTTTTTTTTTGGCTTTTTGAGATAGGTTTTATCTGGGTAGCTTTGGAGCCTGTCCTGGCTCTTGCTAAGTACACCAGGCTGGCCTTGAACTTGCAGAGATCTGCCTGCCTTGGCCTCCTTAGTGCTGGCATTAAAGCCTGTGCAACCATGTCCAGCAGAGCTGCTGAAATCTTAAACATTCCTGAGCCACAGTCTTGAATTCCCAGTGCAGCAACAATCAACCCTTGAAGGTACAGGAGACTTCCCGTTTTTTTCCAGTCCAGAACCTCCTTCACTAATGTTACCCACCTGGGAAGCTTATGTGAGTTTTCAGCAGCTCAGGGTCAGGTCCTGAACAAGCTCTTACTATTGGCAGATGTAGGCAAAGAAGGACCAGCCTGCCTGAGTTGGGAAGCTTGAGACAAGGTCTTTGCTGGATTGCTGCTGTTCTTTGTAGCTGGAATATTCAAAATTGGTTTGCCTCAGTTGGATGTAGAATATTTTTCCCCATTATCCTGCCTGCTTTTTTTGCTGGCCCATTGTGATATGGGCACAACTACCTCCCCCCTCACAAACTCTCCAGTTTTGTGACACAGGAGAAAGTAGTCCATATTCTCTTCTTATGGGTCCATGTGTTAAATTTTTTCCTTTGAGTGCTTAGGGTGTTTGCTTATGGATTATTAATATGAAGGGGGAAATAGGACAAAGAGAACATTTACTTCACTTTGCATGAATATAGGACTGTTGCATGACACCACCAAAGAGCTGGCCCATTACCCAGTGAAGAAGGAAGGTTGGGCTTTGCTTCAGGCACAGTGATTTGTGCTGTCTAATAAAATAAATAAATAAAATAACAAAAATAAAAAGCTTTCCATAACTTGAAATCGTAAAGGCTTTGTGTTCCTCCTCTAAGTTCTTAAAATCTGTGTAGTACATATTGCGTGTGATGTACTTCCTTTCCATCCTTTTTTTTTCTTGTATGTGTGTGTGTGTGTGTGTGTGTGTGCATAAAATGTGGTACCAACTAAGCCTCATTATTTTATGTTGTTGTATTGTGGTTTTCATGACTAAAAGATTGCAGAGCTCTCTTGCTTGGGTAACATTGTTGAGGTTTCAGGAAGTGATGGAAAGTTTTCTAGGCAGAGCTGAGAAGGTACCCACACTCCCACCTTAGTAGGAGCAAGCAGGCTGTCACAGAGACAAGTTGATGTGAGCCAAACCAGACCTGCTGTAATTGCTCCTTGGTACTTTGACTTAAAATTAGACTATCTTGTGACCTTTCTGTGTTAGAGCATAAATCCAAACAGCTGTGGGGAACATTTCTATGGCTCCTGCTCCCAGGTGTCTCTAAGAATAAAACTCACAGGCCTAGGCCTATTTCAACACCAAGCTGAAAGTAAAACCCAAGTGTTTATAGAGCAGGATTCCCCTCTGCAAAGCAGGCTCTGAGATGACTGTTTCCTGTTCCTGGAAGGTGTTGTGAGGAGAAATGTTAGAAAGGTGGTGGTGGTGCTGTGTGTGCCTGCAACGGATGAGGACATCTAAACAGTACCAATAAGGATAAAGGTAAGATCCATTTATAGGTACACTATCAAATAGTCAAGGGAGTGAAGGCTGACAACCTTACGCATACCCACATTCCAAAGGAATATCACTATTGCTTTCTGCTTTCCCTTTCCCTGCACCTTTTAAGTGTACTGGTGTCTCCCATGTGTAATTCAAGAAGACCTCTACATAGGGACATATACCAGACTCAAAGTTGTGGAGGGGGACTTGGAATTGTCCAGACTGGGGCAGCACTCTCTCCTCAAGTGAAGGAACCCTCTCCAACCAGGATAACCTTGGTGAGGAGCTCAGACAGCTTCCACCAACACCAGGAATAGGGAAAGTAGGGCTTCTGTCTGTCTGTGCAAAGTGATTGATCTCATTTAGCTATCCATGTGATCATTAGGGTTGAGGGTTAAGTCACAACTCCAAAACCAAGAGACTTTGGACTCCAAGGAAACAAGAATCATCCTGAGAAGGAAGAGTGGGAGGGGTGGCTCACCCCTGCCCCCTCCTCCTGTAGATTGCTTCAATGCCCCATGCTGGGCTCTTAAGCTAGCACTGCTAAATGTAAGCACCTAGAGGTAGGCTGTCTTTGGTAGGGAAGATTTACTCATCTTTTTATTTTCCTGAGCTGTTATAGCACACAGGCAAAACTTGAGCTAGTCCTGAAATTTTCTAGCATGGAAGTTAGAGATACCTAGCCTGCTTTTGATTTTGAAGTGGGGATAAACTGATATTCCAATGGAGCCTGTTAGTGAGCTAGCACAGCAAGTATCTAAGTAGGAAATCTTTGATGTGTGTTGGCTAACCTTTGCGCTGAAATCTACTAGTTACAGCTGGTGTGCTCCAAAAAATGACCCCTACACACACACACACACACACACACACACACACACACACACACCATTGCTTAGGCTCCCCATGTCCATGTTGTACTGGGTTGTTGGGTAGGTTTGTCAAAAAAAGTGCCAAGAGTACTTAGCTGAGGGCTATAGGTCAGGGTCTTCCTGCTGGAATACGTTTATTTATTTATTTATTTATTTATTTATTTATTTATTTATTTTTTGGCTTTTTGAGATAGGTTTTATCTGGGTAGCTTTGGAGCCTGTCCTGGCTCTTGCTAAGTACACCAGGCTGGCCTTGAACTTGCAGAGCTCTGCTTGCCTTTGCCTCCTTAGTGCTGGCATTAAATCCTGTGCCACCATTGTCCAGCAAGGCTGCTGAAATCTTAAACATTCCTGAGCCCCAGTCTTGCATTCCCAGTGCAGTAACAATCAACCCTTGAAGCTACAGGAGAATTCTGGTTTTTCCAGACCTGAACCTCCTTCACTAAGGTTACCCACCTGGGAAGCTTATGTGAGTTTTCAGCAGCTCAGGGTCAGGTCCTAAACAAGCTCTTACTATTGGCAGATGTAGGCAAAGAAGGACCAGCCTGCCTGAGTTGGGAAGCTTGAGACAAGGTCTTTGCTGGATTGCTGCAGTTATTGTAGCTGGCATATCCAAAATTGGTTTGCCTCAGTTGGATGTAGAATATTTTTCCCCATTATCCTGCATGCACTTTTTACTCGCCCATTGAGATATGGGCCCACCTACCTCCCCCCCCAAACTCTCCAGTTGTGTGACAAAGGAGAAAGTAGTCCATATTCTCTTCTTATGGGTCCATGTGTTAATTTTTTTGCTTTGAGTGCTTAGGGTGTTTGCTTATGGATTATTAATTTGAAGGGGGAAATAGGACAGAGAGAACATTTACTTCACTTTGCATGAATATAGGACTGTTGCATGACACCACCAAAGAGCTGGCCCATTACCCAGTGAAAAAGAAGGTTGGGCTTTGCTTCAGGGACAGTGACTTGTGCTGTCTAATAAAATAAATAAATAAAATATCAAAAATAAAAAGCTTTCCCTAACTTGAAATCATAAACTCTTTGTGTTCCTCCTCTAAAGTCTTAAACTCTGGGTAGTACATATTGCCTGTGATGTACTTCCTTTCCAACCTTCTTTTTCTTGTATGTGCGCGCGCGTGTGTGTGTGTGTGTGTGTGTGTGTGTGTGTGTGTGTGTATAAAATGTAGTACCAACTAAGCCTCATTATTTTATGTTGTTGTATTGTGGTTTTCATGACTAAAATATTGCAGAGTTATTTTGCCTGGATAACATTGTTGATGTTTCAGGAAGTGATGGAAAGGTTTCTAGGCATATCTGAGAAGGTGCCCACACTCCCACCTTAGTAGGAGCAGGCAGGCTGTCACAGAGACAAGTTGATGTGAGCCAAACCAGACATGTTGTAATTGCTCCTTGGTACTTTGACTTAAAATTAGACTATCTTGTGACCTTTCTGTGTTAGAGCATAAATCCAAACAGCTGTGGGGAACATTTCTATGGCTCCTGCTCCCAGGTGTCTCTAAGAATAAAACTCACAGGCCTAGGCCTATTTCAACACCAAGCTGAAAGTAAAACCCAAGTGTTTATAGAGCAGGATTCCCCTCTGCAAAGCCGGCTCTGAGATGACTGTTTCCTGTTCCTGGAAGGTGTTGTGAGGAGAAATGTCAGAAAGGTGGTGGTGGTGCTGTGTGCCTACAAGGGATGAAGACATCTAAAGAGAACCAATAAGGGAAAAGGTAAGAACCATTGATAGGTACCCTATCAAATAGTCAAGGGAGTGAAGGCTGTCAACCTTAGGCCCAACCCCATTCAAAAAGTATATCACTATTGCTTTCTGCTTTCCATTCCCTGCACCTGTTAAGGGTCTTGGTGTCTCCCAAGTGTAATTTGAGAAGACCACTACATAAGGACATATACCAGATTCAAAGTTGTGGAGGGGGACTTGGAATTGTCCAGACTGTGGCAGCACTCTCTCCTCAAGAGAAGGAACCCACTCCAACAAGGATAACCTTGGTGAGAAGCCTAGACCGCTTCCACCTTCACCATGAATAAGGAAAGTAGGGCTTCTGTCTGTCTGTGCAAAGTGATTGATCTAATTTGGCTATCCATGTGATAATTAGGGTAGAGGGGTAAGTCACAACTCCAAAACCAAGAGACTTTGGACTCCAAGGAGACAAAAATCATCCTGAGAAGGAAGAGTGGGAGGGGTGGCTCACCCCTGGCCCCTCCTCCTGTAGATTGCTTCAATGCCCAATCAGGGCTCTTGAGCTAGCACTGCTAAATGTAAGCACCTAGAGGTAGGCTGTCTTTGGTAGGGAAGATTTACTCATCTTTTTTCTTTCCTGAGCTGTTCTAGCACACAGGCAAAACTTGAGCTAGTCCTGAAATTTTCCAGCCTGGAAGTTAGAGATACCTAGCCTTCTTTTGATTTTGAAGTGGGGATAGCCTATAATTCCAATGGAGCCTGTGAGTGAGATAGCAGATCAAGTATCTAAGTAGGAAATCTTTGATGTGTGTTGGCAATCCTATGCCCTGAAATCTGCTAGTTATAGCTGGGGTGCTCCAAAAAATGACCCCTGCATACACACACACACATACACACACACACACACACACACACACACACACACACACACCCTCACACACACCATTGTTTAGGCTCCCCATGTCCATGGTGTACTGGGTTGTTGGGTAGGTGTGTCAAAGAAAGTGCCAAGAGTACTTAGCTGAGGGCTTCGTGTCAGGGTCTTCCTGCTGGAATACTTTTATTTATTTATTTATTTTTTGGGTTTTTGAGATAGGGTTTATCTGGGTAGCTGTGGAGCCTGTCCTGGCTCTTGCTAAGTACACCAGGCTGGCCTTGAACTTGCAGAGATCTGCCTGCCTTTGCTTCCTTAGTGCTGGCATTAAAGCCTGTGCCACCAATGTCCAGCAGGCCTGCTGAAATCTTAAACATTCCTGAGCCCCAGTCTTGCATTCCCAGTGCAGCAAAAATCAACCCTTGAAGCTACAGGAGACTTCTGGTTTTTCCAGTCCTGAACCTACTTCACTAAGGTTACCCACCTGGGAAGCTTATGTGAGTTTTCAGCAGCTCAAGGACTGGTGCTAAACAAGCTCTTACTATTGGCAGATGTAGGCAAAGAAGGACCAGCCTGCCTGAGTTGGGAATCTTGAGACAAGGTCTTTGCTGGATTGCTGCTGTTCTTTGTAGCTGGCATATCCAAAATTGGTTTGCCTCAGTTGGATGTAGAATATTTTTCCCCTTTATTCTTCCTGCATTTTTTGCTGGCCCATTGAGATATGGGCACACCTACCTCCCCCCCCCCAAACTCTCCAGTTGTGTGACAAAGGAGAAGGTAGTCCATATTGTCTTATTATGGTATCATGTGTTAATTTTTTTGCTTTGAGAGCTTAGTGTGTTTGCTTATGGATTATTAATTTGAAGGGGGAAATAGGACTAAGAGAACATTTACTTCACTTTTCATGAATATAGGACTGTTGCATGACCCCACCAAAGAGGCAGCCCATTGATTACCCAGTGAATAAGGAATGTTGGGCTTTGCTTCATGGACAGTGCATTGTGCTGTCTAATAAAATAAATAAATGAAATAACAAAAATAAAAAGCTTTCCCTAACTTGAAAAAAATAAAGTCTTTGTGTTCCTCCTCTATGTTCTTAAACTCTGGGTTGTACATATTGCCTGTGATGTACTTCCTTTCCATTCTTTTTTTTCTTGTATTTGTGTTTGTGTTTGTGTGTGTGTGTGTGTATGTGTGTGTGTGTGTGTGTGTGTGTGTCTAAAATATTTACCCCATTATTCTGCCTGCTTTTTTTGCTGGCCCATTGTGGTATGGGAATTGTGATATGGAATTTTATTACTTATTTTTGAGTATATTATACCTGAGAACAATAGTAGGAGAACAATACTCAGGAATCAGTTGGTGTTCATTGCTGATTGGAATTCAGTTATTTTCAGGTTTATGAGGAAAAATAAACATTGTTTTGTTTACTTTATATTTTCACTTGTTTTTTAAGACAGATCGAGTCCCTTTATATGTGCTCCACTACATGGTGCAGGTCTCTTTTCTGAGAACAGATATGAAAGCATTGAGCTACTTCAAATTAGTTTACCTCTGCTAATGTTGTTGCTCTAACTATAGAGCAGACTCAGGGCAAGGAATACATGAAAGTCCACACCTGTCAAAGAGAAAGGGGGATATTTCTGTCTGCAAAGATTTCCCCTAATTCTCTTGTACTTGTAATTATGGATACATTGTGAATTTTAAAATCATTGAAATCCTGTTAGTCCTATTGTCACTCTCTGGAATTTCATTTGTTTGTTTTTGGCTTTAACATTTAGTGTGTGTGTGTGTGTGTGTGTGTGTGTGTGTGTGTGTGTGTGTGTGTGTGCATCTCATCTGCCTCCCTGCCATCGGGCCTACTCAGTTGGAGCATGAAAATGTTCAGATTTATAGTTAGATTTAGTGCAAAAAGATAGTTTTCAATTTTTCAAGACATAATTTTTCTATGTATCTTGGACTGTCCCAGCACTTAGTCTGTAGTCCAGGCTGGCCATGAACTCATATGTCCTCCTAACACCAGAGTGGTTACAGTACAGGCATGTGGGGATATTTCCTGCTCCGTACTGGGTTTTCTTCTTTCTTCTTTCTTTCTTGCTTTCTTTCTTCTACCACATCAACTTCTTCCTTTCCTTCTTCTTCTCACTCTTCGACTTCTTTTTGTTCTTTATCTTTCTGGTCATCATCTTCTTCTTTTACTTCTTCTTCTCCTTCTTATTTTCTTTTGCTCTTTCATGATGAGGCTTCTCTATGCAGCTTTTACTGACCTGAGCTCCGTTGAACTCAAACTCACACAGCTTCCTGAGTGCTGTTGATATAAGCTCTCATGGCCACTGCCCAGTAATTTTGCCTTTCAAGTCTCTCTATCTAGCAATTTAATTTTTTACTTACTTACCCCTTTGTCTTTATGTCTGGGCACTCCTGGAAATCCAGAACCTCTGACCTCACTACACAATCAAAAATCACTAGAGTTAAAATAATTAACCTGGCCTTCATACACGTAAAAGTCAAAAATAAATAAAGAAGATCAAAGGGAACTTGGCCTGGGGATCAGATGAAACTTCACGGATTGCTGGAAAGCTGAACTAGTCTAGAGGTGTATGCTTACACAGAACAAACAAGTAGTGGTGCTTGTTTGAACTTGGGTTAGTATGTGAAGAAACACAGATTCTGATTCCAAAGTGAGTCTTTCTTTGTCCACCTTTATTTCATAAGTAAAATCAGTGAACCAGTTGGCATGGAGCTTGTACTGCCGGTCCCACAGGCACACAGGGTTTGTATGCTCTCTGCCTCCACACCACATCCCATTGTCTGCCGCTGTATCATAAAAGTGCCCACTCTTCTACCAATTTACACACACACACACACACACACACACACACACACACACTAATATTAAAGAATAGGGCCCAAGAGCATAGACTATCTATAAATTCCAGAGGTCACTTGGTGGCATGTAGTGCCCTCTTCTGGTAAAAGGGCATACCTGCAGACAGAATACTCATGCATTAAATCAATACAGGAGCATTTCATTTTTAAATTATTATTGCTATTATCATCATTATCATTCTTCTGATTATTTTAGAGACAAACATTTAGTCTTTTCTTAGGAGACAGTCCTTGAACACTCTCTGTAATAAAGCAGGCTTGGAATTCCAACAGATCAATTTATGTTTGCCTCCCTAGTGTTGATGGGATTGAAGGCCAATGTCACCAGCAGAACATAGCCCATTCTCCTTTTTTCCCTTTTCTTTTGTCTGTAAACTCCCATTTCTTCTCCCTTCTTTGCTTTTTCTTTCCCCTCACTCTCGATAGGAATCTAAACCTTGCTGGTATTTTCCTTTCCATGAAAACAGTGCTTTCTCAATATGAGAGCCTGCTCACAATTTTTCACATGAAAATTGGTTTTACGTTGTCACTAGGAAACACACAGAACCAAAAGGACCTTGAAAAGTACGTCATATGATTGCTTCCAATTGGGTATCTTATTGAGTTACCTAACGCAAAGATGTGGAAATGAAAACCAAAGTAGGCAGGGCAGCCGACCTGTGGCCCATCATTGCTGGAATTTCTCAAACAGCTGTGCTGGCCTTGTGAATTTTAGCATTATATTCCCTTGCTCCCTCTTACTCTCCATGGCTCCTTTACCTCCTTCCAACATGTGCCACAAGATATCTGTGAGATGTTATCTTCCAGAAACTGTGTTGTCTGTCAGAAAGACAATCATTCTTGAATGATAGATATCGAAGTAACATCATCTCAGTGGGTAAGGTATTATCTCTGAGGAATGTGAATGAACCATTTTAGTATATATTGTACTTGCTTTTAGGGGACCAGAGTTGTTGTTATTCATCAACATCCTCATCATACTTGTGGCTCCTGCTGCCTTCCTTTTACAAATTAATGCCTCTCCTCCTTTGCTCTTGTGAGGGTAAATCAATGGAAAGTCTAACTTGGATATGGTTTGCTTTGGAAGTGTGGGATTATATTCCTCTTTGCTGAACCTGGGCCATTCAGGGAGGACTGAGACATGCTGCATTCACTGGAAAGTCTACCAAGTATTGATAATGGCTTTTCATGAGCATACAGCTGGAGCCCACTTTGCCTAAACTCAATACCCTATATACACTTCCCTTGGTCAGCACAGTGCCATTGCTAGCTGAGTGTGTTTGGATATAAAGAAACGAATCACTTATAGTCAGAGAGTTCTGCTCCCTTGTCTTTTTATTTTATTTTATTGTTTATTTTGATTGTTTGGCCTAATGGATTCTATGCATTTTGCAGACTGTCCTGGAACTCATCCTTGATACCAGACTTGTTTCAAGCACACAGAAAAGAGCTTGGCTCTGCCTCCAAAGGGCTGAGAATAATGATGTGTGACACAACCACACAGTTTTTATTTTAGTTTTGTTTTGGGGAAGGGGGTATGGTGGGAATGCTTTATCAGTTCTTTCTTTAGATCCTTCAGGATTGATTTCATACAAAGTGTTCTGACCACAGTTTCCCTTCTTCCCACAGCTCCTTCTCCTCAGCCAAATCCAACTGGTGTTAGGGTTATGCTTCTAGTTCTCTCTCTTTCACACATTGCTGTGTTAATGCAACAGCCATAATTACTTTTCTCCATGGATCGTGGAATTATCATTTTTTAGATTATGCATGTGGTTTAGCCATGCACATGATTAAAATCAGTGAAATCTGAGTACCACCTGCCAGTGCAAAAGAACTTTTACGAGGATTTCAACTTATAGGCAGAGTATGTCAAGAAAGGGCAATCTCTCTGTCACTGGGTTTATATCCTTTACAATTGGTGATACATAACCAAAGCATTACACAGGATCAAGCCAACTTTCAAATAAGGTAGCCAATCATTCTGTTGTACTGATAGTCATATTAATAGAGGAAATTAGAGAAAGATAGAGTGATAAATTTAGGGACATGGCTTCATTTCCAGCAGAAGTCAAATATATGAAACGTAAAAATTAAAAACAAAAACAAAAACAAACCAGAAAGGGCCTGGGAGATGTCTTAGTAGTTGAAAGACTTTCTGTCTTTTTTTTTTTTCAGCATTTCTCTGTATACCCATTTCTTTTCTAGAACTCAGGCTGAAGTCCTGGTGAGCTGACAAATCTCAGCTTTCAGTTTTTTGAGAATAGAGACTTGATTCATCATCTGTGGCTAAAAGTTGGAATTTTTTTATTCATTTTTGCATACATGAGACCTGAGAACTATAGTAGTAGAACTATACTCAGGAATCAGTTGGTGTTCTGCCTTAGTGACTCTGTGAAATTTTTGTCTTGATGTTTGTTTGTTTTTGTTTTTGTTTTTTAGTTTGTTATTTTGTATTAACTGTCTCCATATTTACATTTCCTCCACTGTCTCTCCCTTTCTTCCTTCTTCCTTTCATTTCTTTTGGAAACTGGTTTTGTCTTTGTACCTGAGAGCTGTCTTGAAACTCATTTTGTAGGCCAGGCAGAAGTGAAAGTCAGAAATCAACCTGTCTCTCTGCCTCTGCCTAAGCCTCCACCTAAGAAACACTGTGTACCAATCTCCACTGGAATACTCAGATATGCATGTGCCATGCTTTCCAGTTAAACATTGTTTGAGGAGGGAAAGCCTACATGGCTGATAGGAATTCAGTTATTTTCAGGTTTATGAGGAAAACTAAAGTTTGTTTTGTTTGCTTTTTATTTTCACTTGTTTTTTTTTTCAATTTTTTATTTTTTATTTTTTTAAGACAGGTCGTGTCCCTTTATCTGTGGTCTACTACATGGTGCAGGTCTTCTTTCTGAGAACAGATATGAAAGCATTGACCTACTTCAAATTAGTTTACCTCTACTAATGTTGTTGTTCTCACTATACAGCAGAGATTGGCCAAGCCATGCATGAAAGTCCAGCCCTGTCAAAGAGCAAAGGGGACCTTTCTTGCTGCAGGGCTTAACAAAGCTTGGCCCTAATTCTCTTGTACTTGTAATTATGGATACATTGTCAATTTTAAAATCATTGAAATCCTGTTAGTCCTCTTGTCACTCTCTAGATTTTCACTGAACTATTGTCATTTGTTTATTTTTGGCTTTATCATTGAGTGTGTGTGTGTGTGTGTGTGTGTGTGTGTGTGTGTGTGTGTGTATGAGAGTGTGTGTGTGTGCATCTCCTCTGCCTCCCTTCCAACGGGCCTACTCAGTTTGAGCATGAATATGTTCAGATTTATAGTTAGATTTAGTGCAAAAAGATAGTTTTCAATTTTTCAAGACATGATTTTTCTGTGTTGCTTTGACTCTCCCAGGACTCAGTCTGTAGACCAGGCTGGCCATTTACTCATTGGTCCTCCTGCCACCAGAGTGGTTACATTACAGGCATGTGGGGATATTTTCTGCTCCATACTGGGTGTTCTTCTTTTTTCCTTGCTTTCTTTCTTCTACCAAATCAACTTCTTCTTTTCCTTTTTCTTCTCCCTCTTGTACTTCTTTTTGTTCTTTATCTTTCTTGTCATCTTCTTCTCTTTTACTTCTTCTTCTTTTTCTTCTAATTTTCTTTTGTCTTTCATCATGAGGCTTCACTATGCAGCTTTTACTGACCTGAGGCTCCATTGAACTCAAACCCACACAGCTTCCTGAGTGCTGTTGATAAAAGCTGTCATGGCCACTGCCCAGTAATTTCGCCTTTCAATTCTTGCTACCTAGCAATTTAATTTTTCAATAACTTACCCCTTTGTCTTTATGTCTGCACACTCCTGGAAATCCAGATCCTCCGACCTCCCTACACAATCAAAAATAACTAGAGTTAAAATAATTAACCTGGCCTTCATACAGGTGTAAATCAAAAATAAATGAAGATGGAAGGGAACTTGGCCTGGGGATCAGATGAAACTTCATGAATTGCTGGAAAGCTGAACTAGTCTAGTAGTGTAAGCTTACACAGAACAAACAAGTAGTGGTGCTTGTTTGAACTTGGGTTAGTATGTGAAGAAAAACAGATTCTGATTCCAAAGTGAGTCTTTCTTTGTCCACCTTTCTTTATTTCATAAGTAACATCAGAGACCTGGTTGGCATTGAGCTTGTATTTCCAGTCCCACAAGCAAACAGGCTTTGTATGCATTCTGCCTCCACACCCCATCCCATTGTCTGCTGCTGTATCATACAAGTGCGCAGTCTTCTACCAATTCACACACACACACACAGTCAGACGCATCCACACTCACACACACACATACACTCACACACACACACACTCACACACACACACACACACACACATTAAAGAATAGGGCCCAGGAGCATAGACTATCTAAAATTGCAGAGGTCACTTGGTGGCATGTAGTGCCCTCTTCTGGTGAAAGGGCATAACTGCAGACAGAATAATCGTGCATAAAATCAATACAGAAGCATTTCATTTATACTTATTATTACTATTATCATCATTATTATTATTATGATTATTTTAGAGACAAACATTTAGTCTTTTCTTAGGAGACTGTCCTTGAACACTCTCTGTAATAAAGCAGGCTTGGAATTCCAACAGATCAATTTATGTTTGCCTCCCTAGTGTTGATGGGATTGAAGGCCAATGTCAGGAACAGAACATAGTGTGTTGTCCTTTTTTCCCTTTTCCTTTGTCTGTAAACTCACATTTCTTCTCTCTTGTTTTCTTTTTCTTTCCCTTCACTCTCCATAGGAATCTAAACCTGGGCGGTGTTTTCCTTTTCATATAAGACTGTGCTTTCTCAATATAAGAGCTTCCTACAATTCTTCAAGTGAAAATTGGTTTTACTTTGTCACTAGGAAACACAAAGAACAAAAAGGACCTTGAAAAGTACAACATATGACTGTGTCCATCTTGATATCTTGTTGAGGTAACTAAAGCGAAGACGTGGAAATGAAAACCAAAGTAGCATGGCAGCAGGCACGTAGCCCATCATTTTTGGATTCTCTCAAACATCTTTGCTGGCCTTATGAATTTTAGCATTGTACTCCCTTGTTCTCTGTTACTCTCCATGGCTCCTTTACCTCCTTCCATCACGTGCCACAACATATTTGTGAGAGTTGATCTTCCAGAAAGTGTGTTGTCTGTCAGGACGACAAATATTCTTGAATGATAGCTATCCAAGTTACATCATCTCAGTGGGTAAGGTATTGTCGCTGAGGAATATGAATGAACCATTTTAGTATATATTGTACTTGCTTTTAGGGGACCAGAGTTGTTATTCATCAACATCCTCATCATACTTGTGGCTCCTGCTGCTTTCCTTTTACAAATTAATCCCTGTCCTCTCCTCTCTTGAGGGTAAGTCAATGGACAGTGTAATTTGGATATGGTTTGCTTTGGACTTGTGGGATTATATTCCTCTTTGCTGAACCTGGGCCATTCGGAGAGGACTGAGTGATGCTGCATTCACTGGAAAGTCTACCAAGTATTGCTGATGGCTTTTCATAAGCATACAGCTGGAGCCCACTTTGCCTAAACTCAATACCCTATATATCCTCACCTGGGTCATCACAGCTGATTGAGGTTGGATATAAAGAAACGAATCACTTAGATTCAGAGAGTTCTGTTCCTTGTCTTTTTATTTTATTTCATTTTACTGTTGATTTTCATTGTTTGGCAAAATGTATACTATGCATCTTTGCAGACTATCCTGGAACTCACTTTTGAGACCAGATTGGGTCAAGCACACAGAAAATAGCTCAGCTCTGCCTCCCAAGGGCTGAGAATAATGATGTGTGACACAACCCCAGTTTTTATTTTATTTTTGTTTTTGGGGAAGGGGGTATGGTGGGAATGCTTTATCAGTTCTTTCTTTAGATCCTTCAGGATTGATTTCATACAAAGTGTTCTGACCACAGTTTCCCTTCTTCCCACAGCTCCTTCTCCTCACCCAAATCTAACTGGTGTTAGGGTTATTCTTCTAGTTCTCTCTCTTTCACACATTGCTGTGTTAATGCAACAGCCGTAATTACTTTTCTCCATGGATCGTGGAATTATCATTTTTTAGATTCTGCATGTGGTTTAGCCATGCACATGATTAAAATCAGTGAAATCTGAGTACCACCTGCCAGTGCAAAAGAACTTTTACGAGGATTTCAACTTACAGGCAGAGTATGTCAAGAAAGGGCAATCTCTCTGTCACTGGGTTTATATCCTTTACAATTGGTGATACATAAACAAAGCATTACACAGGATCAAGCCAACTTTCAAATAAGGTAGCCAATCATTCTGTTGTACTGATAGTCATATTAATAGAGGAAATTAGAGAAAGATAGAGTGATAAATTTAGGGACATGGCTTCATTTCCAGCAGAAGTCAAATATATGAAACTTAAAAAAAAAAAAAACAAACCAGAAAGGGCCTTGGAGATGTCTTAGTAGTTGAAAGACTTTCTGTCTTTTTTTTTTTTTTTCAGCATTTCTCTGCATACCCATTTCTTTTCTAGAACTCAGGCTGAAGTCCTGGTAAGCTGACAAATCTCCACTTTCAGATTTTTGAGAACAGAGGCTTGATTCATCATCTGTGGCTAAAAGTTGGAATTTTGTTATTTATTTTTGCGTACATGAGACCTGAGAACTATAGTGGTAGAACTATACTCAGGAATCAGTTGGTGTTCTGCCTTAGGGACTGTGTGAAATTTTTGTCTTGATGTTTGTTTGTTTTTGTTTTTGTTTTTTAGTTTGTTATTTTGTATTAACTGTCTCCATATTTACATTTCCTCCACTGTCTCTCCCTTTCTTCCTTCTTCCTTTCATTTCTTTTGGAAACTGGTTTTGTCTTTGTACCTTGAGAGTTGTCTTGAAACTCATTTTGTAGGCCAGGCAGAAGTGAAAGTCAGAAATCAACCTGTCTCTCTGCCTCTGCCTAAGCCTCCACCTAAGAAACACTGTGTACCAATCTCCACTGGAATACTCAGATATGCATGTGCCATGCTTTCCAGTTAAACATTGTTTGAGGAGGGAAAGCCTACATGGCTGATAGGAATTCAGTTATTTTCAGGTTTATGAGGAAAACTAAAGTTTGTTTTGTTTGCTTTTTATTTTCACTTGTTTTTTTTTTTCAATTTTTTATTTTTTATTTTTTTAAGACAGGTCGTGTCCCTTTATCTGTGGTCTACTACATGGTGCAGGTCTTCTTTCTGAGAACAGATATGAAAGCATTGACCTACTTCAAATTAGTTTACCTCTACTAATGTTGTTGTTCTCACTATACAGCAGAGATTGGCCAAGCCATGCATGAAAGTCCAGCCCTTTCAAAGAGCAAAGGGGACCTTTCTTGCTGCAGGGCTTAACAAAGCTTGGCCCTAATTCTCTTGTACTTGTAATTATGGATACATTGTCAATTTTAAAATCATTGAAATCCTGTTAGTCCTCTTGTCACTCTCTAGATTTTCACTGAACTATTGTCATTTGTTTATTTTTGGCTTTATCATTGAGTGTGTGTGTGTGTGTGTGTGTGTGTGTGTGTGTGTGTGTATGAGAGTGTGTGTGTGTGTGCATCTCCTCTGCCTCCCTTCCAACGGGCCTACTCAGTTTGAGCATGAATATGTTCAGATTTATAGTTAGATTTAGTGCAAAAAGATAGTTTTCAATTTTTCAAGACATGATTTTTCTGTGTTGCTTTGACTCTCCCAGGACTCAGTCTGTAGACCATGCTGGCCATTTACTCATTGGTCCTCCTGCCACCAGAGTGGTTACATTACAGGCATGTGGGGATATTTTCTGCTCCATACTGGGTTTTCTTCTTTTTTCCTTGCTTTCTTTCTTCTACCAAATCAACTTCTTCTTTTCCTTTTTCTTCTCCCTCTTGTACTTCTTTTTGTTCTTTATCTTTCTCGTCATCTTCTTCTCTTTTACTTCTTCTTTTTCTTCTAATTTTCTTTTGTCTTTCATCATGAGGCTTCACTATGCAGCTTTTACTGACCTGAGGCTCCATTGAACTCAAACCCACACAGCTTCCTGAGTGCTGTTGATAAAAGCTGTCATGGCCACTGCCCAGTAATTTCGCCTTTCAATTCTTGCTACCTAGCAATTTAATTTTTCAATAACTTACCCCTTTGTCTTTATGTCTGCACACTCCTGGAAATCCAGATCCTCCGTCCTCCCTACACAATCAAAAATAACTAGAGTTAAAATAATTAACCTGGCCTTCATACAGGTGTAAATCAAAAATAAATGAAGATGGAAGGGAACTTGGCCTGGGGATCAGATGAAACTTCATGAATTGCTGGAAAGCTGAACTAGTCTAGTAGTGTAAGCTTACACAGAACAAACAAGTAGTGGTGCTTGTTTGAACTTGGGTTAGTATGTGAAGAAAAACAGATTCTGATTCCAAAGTGAGTCTTTCTTTGTCCACCTTTCTTTATTTCATAAGTAACATCAGAGACCTGGTTGGCATTGAGCTTGTATTTCCAGTCCCACAAGCAAACAGGCTTTGTATGCATTCTGCCTCCACACCCCATCCCATTGTCTGCTGCTGTATCATACAAGTGCCCAGTCTTGTACCAATTCACACACACACACAGTCAGACGCATCCACACTCACACACACACATTCACAAACACACACACACACACACTCACACACACACACACACACTCACACACACACACACACACACACATTAAAGAATAGGGCCCAGGAGCATAGACTATCTAAAATTGCAGAGGTCACTTGGTGGCATGTATTGCCCTCTTCTGGTGAAAGGGCATAACTGCAGACAGAATACTCGTGCATAAAATCAATACAGAAGCATTTCATTTATACTTATTATTACTATTATCATCATTATTATTATTATGATTATTTTAGAGACAAACATTTAGTCTTTTCTTAGGAGACTGTCCTTGAACACTCTCTGTAATAAAGCAGGCTTGGAATTCCAACAGATCAATTTATGTTTGCCTCCCTAGTGTTGATGGGATTGAAGGCCAATGTCAGGAACAGAACATAGTGTGTTGTCCTTTTTTCCCTTTTCCTTTGTCTGTAAACTCACATTTCTTCTCTCTTGTTTTCTTTTTCTTTCCCTTCACTCTCCATAGGAATCTAAACCTGGGCGGTGTTTTCCTTTTCATATAAGACTGTGCTTTCTCAATATAAGAGCTTCCTACAATTCTTCAAGTGAAAATTGGTTTTACTTTGTCACTAGGAAACACAAAGAACAAAAAGGACCTTGAAAAGTACAACATATGATTGTGTCCATCTTGATATCTTGTTGAGGTAACTAAAGCGAAGACGTGGAAATGAAAACCAAAGTAGCATGGCAGCCGGCACGTAGCCCATCATTTTTGGATTCTCTCAAACATCTTTGCTGGCCTTATGAATTTTAGCATTGTACTCCCTTGTTCTCTGTTACTCTCCATGGCTCCTTTACCTCCTTCCATCACGTGCCACAACATATTTGTGAGAGTTGATCTTCCAGAAAGTGTGTTGTCTGTCAGGACGACAAATATTCTTGAATGATAGCTATCCAAGTTACATCATCTCAGTGGGTAAGGTATTGTCGCTGAGGAATATGAATGAACCATTTTAGTATATATTGTACTTGCTTTTAGGGGACCAGAGTTGTTATTCATCAACATCCTCATCATACTTGTGGCTCCTGCTGCTTTCCTTTTACAAATTAATCCCTGTCCTCTCCTCTCTTGAGGGTAAGTCAATGGACAGTGTAATTTGGATATGGTTTGCTTTGGACTTGTGGGATTATATTCCTCTTTGCTGAACCTGGGCCATTCGGAGAGGACTGAGTGATGCTGCATTCACTGGAAAGTCTACCAAGTATTGATGATGGCTTTTCATAAGCATACAGCTGGAGCCCACTTTGCCTAAACTCAATACCCTATATATCCTCACGTGGGTCATCACAGCTGATTGAGGTTGGATATAAAGAAACGAATCACTTAGATTCAGAGAGTTCTGTTCCTTGTCTTTTTATTTTATTTCATTTTACTGTTGATTTTCATTGTTTGGCAAAATGTATACTATGCATCTTTGCAGACTATCCTGGAACTCACTTTTGAGACCAGATTGGCTTCAAGCACACAGAAAATAGCTCAGCTCTGCCTCCCAAGGGCTGAGAATAATGATGTGTGACACAACCCCAGTTTTTATTTTATTTTTGTTTTTGGGGAAGGGGGTATGGTGGGAATGCTTTATCAGTTCTTTCTTTAGATCCTTCAGGATTGATTTCATACAAAGTGTTCTGACCACAGTTTCCCTTCTTCCCACAGCTCCTTCTCCTCAGGCAAATCCAACTGGTGTTAGGGTTATGCTTCTAGTTCTCTCTCTTTCACACATTGCTGTGTTAATGCAACAGCCGTAATTACTTTTCTCCATGGATCGTGGAATTATCATTTTTTAGATTATGCATGTGGTTTAGCCATGCACATGATTAAAATCAGTGAAATCTGAGTACCACCTGCCAGTGCAAAAGAACTTTTACGAGGATTTCAACTTACAGGCAGAGTATGTCAAGAAAGGGCAATCTCTCTGTCACTGGGTTTATATCCTTTACAATTGGTGATACATAAACAAAGCATTACACAGGATCAAGCCAACTTTCAAATAAGGTAGCCAATCATTCTGTTGTACTGATAGTCATATTAATAGAGGAAATTAGAGAAAGATAGAGTGATAAATTTAGGGACATGGCTTCATTTCCAGCAGAAGTCAAATATATGAAACTTAAAAAAAAAAAAAAAAACAAACCAGAAAGGGCCTTGGAGATGTCTTAGTAGTTGAAAGCCTTTCTGTCTTTTTTTTTTTTTTCAGCATTTCTCTGCATACCCATTTCTTTTCTAGAACTCAGGCTGAAGTCCTGGTGAGCTGACAAATCTCCACTTTCAGATTTTTGAGAACAGAGGCTTGATTCATCATCTGTGGCTAAAAGTTGGAATTTTGTTATTTATTTTTGCGTACATGAGACCTGAGAACTATAGTAGTAGAACTATACTCAGGAATCAGTTGGTGTTCTGCCTTAGTGACTCTGTGAAATTTTTGTCTTGATGTTTGTTTGTTTTTGTTTTTGTTTTTTAGTTTGTTATTTTGTATTAACTGTCTCCATATTTACATTTCCTCCACTGTCTCTCCCTTTCTTCCTTCTTCCTTTCATTTCTTTTGGAAACTGGTTTTGTCTTTGTACCTTGAGAGCTGTCTTGAAACTCATTTTGTAGGCCAGGCAGAAGTGAAAGTCAGAAATCAACCTGTCTCTCTGCCTCTGCCTAAGCCTCCACCTAAGAAACACTGTGTACCAATCTCCACTGGAATACTCAGATATGCATGTGCCATGCTTTCCAGTTAAACATTGTTTGAGGAGGGAAAGCCTACATGGCTGATAGGAATTCAGTTATTTTCAGGTTTATGAGGAAAACTAAAGTTTGTTTTGTTTGCTTTTTATTTTCACTTGTTTTTTTTTTTTCAATTTTTTATTTTTTATTTTTTTAAGACAGTTCTTGTCCCTTTACCTGTTGTCTACTACATGGTGCAGGTTTTCTTTCTGAGAACAGATATGAAAGCATTGACCTACTTCAAATTAGTTTACCTCTACTAATGTTGTTGTTCTCACTATACAGCAGAGATTGGCCAAGCCATGCATGAAAGTCCAGCCCTGTCAAAGAGCAAAGGGGACCTTTCTTGCTGCAGGGCTTAACAAAGCTTGGCCCTAATTCTCTTGTACTTGTAATTATGGATACATTGTCAATTTTAAAATCATTGAAATCCTGTTAGTCCTCTTGTCACTCTCTAGATTTTCACTGAACTATTGTCATTTGTTTATTTTTGGCTTTATCATTTTGTGTGTGTGTGTGTGTGTGTGTGTGTGTGTGTGTGTGTGTGTGTATGAGAGTGTGTGTGTGTGTGCATCTCCTCTGCCTCCCTTCCAACGGGCCTAATCAGTTTGAGCATGAATATGTTCAGATTTATAGTTAGATTTAGTGCAAAAAGATAGTTGTCAATTTTTCAAGACATGATTTTCTGTGTTGCTTTGACTCTCCCATGACTCAGTCTGTAGACCAGGCTGGCCATTTACTCATTGGTCCTCCTGCCACCAGAGTGGTTACATTACAGGCATGTGGGGATATTTTCTGCTCCATACTGGGTTTTCTTCTTTCTTCCTTGCTTTCTTTCTTCTACCACATCAACTTCTTCTTTTCCTTTTTCTTCTCCCTCTTGTACTTCTTTTTGTTCTTTATGTTTCTCGTCATCTTCTTCTCTTTTACTTCTTCTTCTTTTTCTTCTAATTTTCTTTTGTCTTTCATCATGAGGCTTCACTATGCAGCTTTTACTGACCTGAGGCTCCATTGAACTCAAACCCACACAGCTTCCTGAGTGCTGTTGATAAAAGCTGTCATGGCCACTGCCCAGTAATTTCGCCTTTCAATTCTTGTTACCTAGAAATTTAATTTTTCAATAACTTACCCCTTTGTCTTTATGTCTGCGCACTCCTGGAAATCCAGATCCTCCGACCTCCCTACACAATCAAAAATAACTAGAGTTAAAATAATTAACCTGGCCTTCATACAGGTGTAAATCAAAAATAAATGAAGAAGAACAAAGGGAACTTGGCCTGGGGATCAGATGACACTTCATGAATTGCTGGAAAGCTGAACTAGTCTAGTAGTGTAAGCTTACACAGAACAAACAAGTAGTGGTGCTTGTTTGAACTTGGGTTAGTATGTGAAGAAAAACAGATTCTGATTCCAAAGTGAGTCTTTCTTTGTCCACCTTTCTTTATTTCATAAGTAACATCAGAGACCTGGTTGGCATTGAGCTTGTATTTCCAGTCCCACAAGCAAACAGGCTTTGTATGCATTCTGCCTCCACACCCCATCCCATTGTCTGCTGCTGTATCATACAAGTGCCCAGTCTTCTACCAATTCACACACACACACAGTCAGACGCATCCACACTCACAAACACACATTCACAAACACACACACACACACACACACACACACACACACATTAAAGAATAGGGCCCAAGAGCATAGACTATCTAAAATTGCAGAGGTCACTTGGTGGCATGTAGTGCCCTCTTCTGGTGAAAGGGCATAACTGCAGACAGAATACTCGTGCATAAAATCAATACAGAAGCATTTCATTTATACTTATTATTACTATTATCATCATTATTATTATTATGATTATTTTAGAGACAAACATTTAGTTTTTTCTTAGGAGACTGTCCTTGAACACTCTCTGTAATAAAGCAGGCTTGGAATTCCAACAGATCAATTTATGTTTGCCTCCCTAGTGTTGATGGGATTGAAGGCCAATGTCAGGAACAGAACATAGTGTGTTGTCCTTTTTTCCCTTTTCCTTTGTCTGTAAACTCACATTTCTTCTCTCTTGTTTTCTTTTTCTTTCCCTTCACTCTCCATAGGAATCTAAACCTGGGCGGTGTTTTCCTTTTCATATAAGACTGTGCTTTCTCAATATAAGAGATTCCTACAATTCTTCAAGTGAAAATTGGTTTTACTTTGTCACTAGGAAACACAAAGAACAAAAAGGACCTTGAAAAGTACATCATATGATTGTGTCCATCTTGGTATCTTGTTGAGGTAACTCAAGCAAAGACGTGGAAATGAAAACCAAAGTAGCATGGCAGCCGGCACGTAGCCCATCATTTTTGGATTCTCTCAAACATCTTTGCTGGCCTTATGAATTTTAGCATTGTACTCCCTTGTTCTCTGTTACTCTCCATGGCTCCTTTACCTCCTTCCATCACATGCCACAACATATTTGTGAGAGTTGATCTTCCAGAAAGTGTGTTGTCTGTCAGGACGACAAATATTCTTGAATGATAGCTATCCAAGTTACATCATCTCAGTGGGTAAGGTATTGTCGCTGAGGAATATGAATGAACCATTTTAGTATATATTGTACTTGCTTTTAGGGGACCAGAGTTGTTATTCATCAACATCCTCATCATACTTGTGGCTCCTGCTGCTTTCCTTTTACAAATTAATCCCTGTCCTCTCCTCTCTTGAGGGTAAGTCAATGGACAGTGTAATTTGGATATGGTTTGCTTTGGACTTGTGGGATTATATTCCTCTTTGCTGAACCTGGGCCATTCGGAGAGGACTGAGTGATGCTGCATTCACTGGAAAGTCTACCAAGTATTGATGATGGCTTTTCATAAGCATACAGCTGGAGCCCACTTTGCCTAAACTCAATACCCTATATATCCTCACCTGGGTCATCACAGGGTCATTGCTAGCTGATTGAGATTGGATATAAAGAAACGAATCACTTAGATTCAGAGAGTTCTGTTCCTTGTCTTTTTATTTTTTTTTCATTTTACTGTTGATTTTCATTGTTTGGCAAAATGTATACTATGCATCTTTGCAGACTATCCTGGAACTCACTTTTGAGACCAGATTGGCTTCAAGCACACAGAAAATAGCTCAGCTCTGCCTCCCAAGGGCTGAGAATAATGATGTGTGACACAACCCCAGTTTTTATTTTATTTTTGTTTTTGGGGAAGGGGGTATGGTGGGAATGCTTTATCAGTTCTTTCTTTAGATCCTTCAGGATTGATTTCATACAAAGTGTTCTGACCACAGTTTCCCTTCTTCCCACAGCTCCTTCTCCTCAGGCAAATCCAACTGGTGTTAGGGTTATGCTTCTAGTTCTCTCTCTTTCACACATTGCTGTGTTAATGCAACAGCCGTAATTACTTTTCTCCATGGATCGTGGAATTATCATTTTTTAGATTCTGCATGTGGTTTAGCCATGCACATGATTAAAATCAGTGAAATCTGAGTACCACCTGCCAGTGCAAAAGAACTTTTACGAGGATTTCAACTTACAGGCAGAGTATGTCAAGAAAGGGCAATCTCTCTGTCACTGGGTTTATATCCTTTACAATTGGTGATACATAAACAAAGCATTACACAGGATCAAACCAACTTTCAAATAAGGTAGCCAATCATTCTGTTGTACTGATAGTCATATTAATAGAGGAAATTAGAGAAAGATAGAGTGATAAATTTAGGGACATGGGTTCATTTCCAGCAGAAGTCAAATATATGAAACTTAAAAAAAAAAAAAACAAACCAGAAAGGGCATTGGAGATGTCTTAGTAGTTGAAAGACTTTCTGTCTTTTTTTTTTTTTTTTTCAGCATTTCTCTGCATACCCATTTCTTTTCTAGAACTCAGGCTGAAGTCCTGGTGAGCTGACAAATCTCCACTTTCAGATTTTTGAGAACAGAGGCTTGATTCATCATCTGTGGCTAAAAGTTGGAATTTTGTTATTTATTTTTGCGTACATGAGACCTGAGAACTATAGTAGTAGAACTATACTCAGGAATCAGTTGGTGTTCTGCCTTAGTGACTCTGTGAAATTTTTGTCTTGATGTTTGTTTGTTTTTGTTTTTGTTTTTTAGTTTGTTATTTTGTATTAACTGTCTCCATATTTACATTTCCTCCACTGTCTCTCCCTTTCTTCCTTCTTCCTTTCATTTCTTTTGGAAACTGGTTTTGTCTTTGTACCTTGAGAGCTGTCTTGAAACTCATTTTGTAGGCCAGGCAGAAGTGAAAGTCAGAAATCAACCTGTCTCTCTGCCTCTGCCTAAGCCTCCACCTAAGAAACACTGTGTACCAATCTCCACTGGAATACTCAGATATGCATGTGCCATGCTTTCCAGTTAAACATTGTTTGAGGAGGGAAAGCCTACATGGCTGATAGGAATTCAGTTATTTTCAGGTTTATGAGGAAAACTAAAGTTTGTTTTGTTTGCTTTTTATTTTCACTTGTTTTTTTTTTTTCAATTTTTTATTTTTTATTTTTTTAAGACAGGTCTTGTCCCTTTACCTGTTGTCTACTACATGGTGCAGGTTTTCTTTCTGAGAACAGATATGAAAGCATTGACCTACTTCAAATTAGTTTACCTCTACTAATGTTGTTGTTCTCACTATACAGCAGAGATTGGCCAAGCCATGCATGAAAGTCCAGCCCTGTCAAAGAGCAAAGGGGACCTTTCTTGCTGCAGAGCTTAACAAAGCTTGGCCCTAATTCTCTTGTACTTGTAATTATGGATACATTGTCAATTTTAAAATCATTGAAATCCTGTTAGTCCTCTTGTCACTCTCTAGATTTTCACTGAACTATTGTCATTTGTTTATTTTTGGCTTTATCATTGAGTGTGTGTGTGTGTGTGTGTGTGTGTGTCTGTGTGTGTGTGTGTGTATGAGAGTATGTGTGTGTGTGCATCTCCTCTGCCTCCCTTCCAACGGGCCTACTCAGTTTGAGCATGAATATGTTCAGATTTATAGTTAGATTTAGTGCAAAAAGATAGTTTTCAATTTTTCAAGACATGATTTTCTGTGTTGCTTTGACTCTCCCAGGACTCAGTCTTTAGACCAGGCTGGGCATTTACTCATTGGTCCTCCTGCCACCAGAGTGGTTACATTACAGGCATGTGGGGATATTTTCTGCTCCATACTGGGTTTTCTTCTTTCTTCCTTGCTTTCTTTCTTCTACCACATCAACTTCTTCTTTTCCTTTTTCTTCTCCCTCTTGTACTTCTTTTTGTTCTTTATCTTTCTCGTCATCTTCTTCTCTTTTACTTCTTCTTCTTCTTCTTTTTCTTCTAATTTTCTTTTGTCTTTCATCTTGAGGCTTCACTATGCAGCTTTTACTGACCTGAGGCTCCATTGAACTCAAACCCACACAGCTTCCTGAGTGCTGTTGATAAAAGCTGTCATGGCCACTGCCCAGTAATTTCGCCTTTCAATTCTTGTTACCTAGAAATTTAATTTTTCAATAACTTACCCCTTTGTCTTTATGTCTGCGCACTCCTGGAAATCCAGATCCTCCGACCTCCCTACACAATCAAAAATAACTAGAGTTAAAATAATTAACCTGGCTTTCATACAGGTGTAAATCAAAAATAAATGAAGATGGAAGGGAACTTGGCCTGGGGATCAGATGAAACTTCATGAATTGCTGGAAAGCTGAACTAGTCTAGTAGTGTAAGCTTACACAGAACAAACAAGTAGTGGTGCTTGTTTGAACTTGGGTTAGTATGTGAAGAAAAACAGATTCTGATTCCAAAGTGAGTCTTTCTTTGTCCACCTTTCTTTATTTCATAAGTAACATCAGAGACCTGGTTGGCATTGAGCTTGTATTTCCAGTCCCACAAGCAAACAGGCTTTGTATGCATTCTGCCTCCACACCCCATCCCATTGTCTGCTGCTGTATCATACAAGTGCCCAGTCTTCTACCAATTCACACACACACACAGTCAGACGCATCCACACTCACAAACACACATTCACAAACACACACACACACACACACACACACACACACACACTCACACACACACACACACACACACATTAAAGAATAGGGCCCAGGAGCATAGACTATCTAAAATTGCAGAGGTCACTTGGTGGCATGTAGTGCCCTCTTCTGGTGAAAGGGCATAACTGCAGACAGAATACTCGTGCATAAAATCAATACAGAAGCATTTCATTTATACTTATTATTACTATTATCATCATTATTATTATTATGATTATTTTAGAGACAAACATTTAGTCTTTTCTTAGGAGACTGTCCTTGAACACTCTCTGTAATAAAGCAGGCTTGGAATTCCAACAGATCAATTTATGTTTGCCTCCCTAGTGTTGATGGGATTGAAGGCCAATGTCAGGAACAGAACATAGTGTGTTGTCCTTTTTTCCCTTTTCCTTTGTCTGTAAACTCACATTTCTTCTCTCTTGTTTTCTTTTTCTTTCCCTTCACTCTCCATAGGAATCTAAACCTGGGCGGTGTTTTCCTTTTCATATAAGACTGTGCTTTCTCAATATAAGAGCTTCCTACAATTCTTCAAGTGAAAATTGGTTTTACTTTGTCACTAGGAAACACAAAGAACAAAAAGGACCTTGAAAAGTACAACATATGATTGTGTCCATCTTGATATCTTGTTGAGGTAACTAAAGCGAAGACGTGGAAATGAAAACCAAAGTAGCATGGCAGCCGGCACGTAGCCCATCATTTTTGGATTCTCTCAAACATCTTTGCTGGCCTTATGAATTTTAGCATTGTACTCCCTTGTTCTCTGTTACTCTCCATGGCTCCTTTACCTCCTTCCATCACGTGCCACAACATATTTGTGAGAGTTGATCTTCCAGAAAGTGTGTTGTCTGTCAGGACGACAAATATTCTTGAATGATAGCTATCCAAGTTACATCATCTCAGTGGGTAAGGTATTGTCGCTGAGGAATATGAATGAACCATTTTAGTATATATTGTACTTGCTTTTAGGGGACCAGAGTTGTTATTCATCAACATCCTCATCATACTTGTGGCTCCTGCTGCTTTCCTTTTACAAATTAATCCCTGTCCTCTCCTCTCTTGAGGGTAAGTCAATGGACAGTGTAATTTGGATATGGTTTGCTTTGGACTTGTGGGATTATATTCCTCTTTGCTGAACCTGGGCCATTCGGAGAGGACTGAGTGATGCTGCATTCACTGGAAAGTCTACCAAGTATTGATGATGGCTTTTCATAAGCATACAGCTGGAGCCCAATTTGCCTAAACTCAATACCCTATATATCCTCACCTGGGTCATCACAGGGTCATTGCTAGCTGATTGAGGTTGGATATAAAGAAACGAATCACTTAGATTCAGAGAGTTCTGTTCCTTGTCTTTTTATTTTTTTTCATTTTACTGTTGATTTTCATTGTTTGGCAAAATGTATACTATGCATCTTTGCAGACTATCCTGGAACTCACTTTTGAGACCAGATTGGCTTCAAGCACACAGAAAATAGCTCAGCTCTGCCTCCCAAGGGCTGAGAATAATGATGTGTGACACAACCCCAGTTTTTATTTTATTTTTGTTTTTGGGGAAGGGGGTATGGTGGGAATGCTTTATCAGTTCTTTCTTTAGATCCTTCAGGATTGATTTCATACAAAGTGTTCTGACCACAGTTTCCCTTCTTCCCACAGCTCCTTCTCCTCAGCCAAATCCAACTGGTGTTAGGGTTATGCTTCTAGTTCTCTCTCTTTCACACATTGCTGTGTTAATGCAACAGCCGTAATTACTTTTCTCCATGGATCGTGGAATTATCATTTTTTAGATTATGCATGTGGTTTAGCCATGCACATGATTAAAATCAGTGAAATCTGAGTACCACCTGCCAGTGCAAAAGAACTTTTACGAGGATTTCAACTTACAGGCAGAGTATGTCAAGAAAGGGCAATCTCTCTGTCACTGGGTTTATATCCTTTACAATTGGTGATACAAAGCATTACACAGGATCAAGCCAACTTTCAAATAAGGTAGCCAATCATTCTGTTGTACTGATAGTCATATTAATAGAGGAAATTAGAGACAGATAGAGTGATAAATTTAGGGACATGGGTTCATTTCCAGCAGAAGTCAAATATATGAAACTTAAAAAAAAAAAAAACAAACCAGAAAGGGCCTTGGAGATGTCTTAGTAGTTGAAAGACTTTCTGTCTTTTTTTTTTTTTTTTTTTCAGCATTTCTCTGCATACCCATTTCTTTTCTAGAACTCAGGCTGAAGTCCTGGTGAGCTGACAAATCTCCACTTTCAGATTTTTGAGAACAGAGGCTTGATTCATCATCTGTGGCTAAAAGTTGGAATTTTGTTATTTATTTTTGCGTACATGAGACCTGAGAACTATAGTAGTAGAACTATACTCAGGAATCAGTTGGTGTTCTGCCTTAGTGACTCTGTGAAATTTTTGTCTTGATGTTTGTTTGTTTTTGTTTTTGTTTTTTAGTTTGTTATTTTGTATTAACTGTCTCCATATTTACATTTCCTCCACTGTCTCTCCCTTTCTTCCTTCTTCCTTTCATTTCTTTTGGAAACTGGTTTTGTCTTTGTACCTTGAGAGCTGTCTTGAAACTCATTTTGTAGGCCAGGCAGAAGTGAAAGTCAGAAATCAACCTGTCTCTCTGCCTCTGCCTAAGCCTCCACCTAAGAAACACTGTGTACCAATCTCCACTGGAATACTCAGATATGCATGTGCCATGCTTTCCAGTTAAACATTGTTTGAGGAGGGAAAGCCTACATGGCTGATAGGAATTCAGTTATTTTCAGGTTTATGAGGAAAACTAAAGTTTGTTTTGTTTGCTTTTTATTTTCACTTGTTTTTTTTTTTTTTCAATTTTTTATTTTTTATTTTTTAAGACAGGTCTTGTCCCTTTACCTGTTGTCTACTACATGGTGCAGGTTTTCTTTCTGAGAACAGATATGAAAGCATTGACCTACTTCGAATTAGTTTACCTCTACTAATGTTGTTGTTCTCACTATACAGCAGAGATTGGCCAAGCCATGCATGAAAGTCCAGCCCTGTCAAAGAGCAAAGGGGACCTTTCTTGCTGCAGAGCTTAACAAAGCTTGGCCCTAATTCTCTTGTACTTGTAATTATGGATACATTGTCAATTTTAAAATCATTGAAATCCTGTTAGTCCTCTTGTCACTCTCTAGATTTTCACTGAACTATTGTCATTTGTTTATTTTTGGCTTTATCATTGAGTGTGTGTGTGTGTGTGTGTGTGAGAGAGAGAGAGAGAGAGAGAGAGAGAGTGTGTGTGTGTGTGTGCATCTTGTCTGCCTCCCTTCCAACGGGCCTACTCAGTTTGAGCATGAATATGTTCAGATTTATATTTAGGTAGCCAATCATTCTATTGTACTGATAGTCATATTAATAGAGGAAAGTAGAGTAAGATAGAGTGATAAATTTAGGGACATGGCTTCATTTCTAGCAGAAGTGAAATATGTGAAACTTAAAAAAACAAACAAACAAACAAACAAACCATAAAGGGCCTTTGAGATGGCTTAGTATTTGAAAGACTTTCTGTCTTTTTTTTTTTTATCAGCATTTCTCTGTAGACCCATTTCTTTTCTAGAACTCAGACTGAAGTCCTGGTGAGCTGAAAAATCTCCAGTTTCTGATATTTGAGAACAGAGGCTTGATTCATCATCTGTGGCTAAAAGTTGGAATTTTGTTATTCATTTTTGCGTACATGAGACCTGAGAACAATAGTAGCAGAACAATACTCAGAAATCAGTTGGTGTTCAGCCTTAGGGTCTGTGTGACCTTTTTTGTCTTGGTGTTTGTTTTTGTTTTCGTTTTTTTGTTTGTATTTTTTCAGGTTTATATTTTTATTTAATTTTGTATAAGAAAGTCCAATTAAATGAAAACAAATATTTATATACAATATTTGGGAATGGGCGTCCTTCTTTCCAAACTACTTCCTGCTGGTAAGGGGCACTGTCTTGGGGGATTCGAAAAAGATTCAGATATGCTAGCTGTAGTCTATAGGGCTGTTTGGTGCAGGTGTTTTGAATGTAGGATCAGCTTTTACTCTGTTTCAGGCAGTCTGGCGTGATCAAACTACATTAGTCTGGAAGGAATCCACATCTTTTCATTTTCTGTGGAAACAATAATAGAAATCCTTTTCCCCAGTAACTTGTCCTTCAACTTAAATTTTGGAGTCAAAGCATTTTTTTTAATTTATTATTTTTCCTGTCGATCCCAGTTCCCTCTCCCTCCCTCCCTCCCCCCCTGTCATCCTTCCCTCCTTCTGTCCCTTTTACCCTCTCTGCCCTCTCACATGCACTCAAAAAACCCTCCCCTCCCGTCCCCCACCCCAATTCCATATGTAGGGGAATGCCATCCAGTTGGGTCATGTAGATCTGACAGGTCATGTGAAGTAGGGACTAGGGCTTCTCTCCTGTCTCTAGACTAATGCAGTTTTCCCTCCATGGGGGATATGTTCACAAAGTCCTTTTGTGCACCAGGGATACATCCTGGCTCCACTGTCTGAGGTCTCTTAGACTGCTCAGTCCTTCTGGCTGAGACCCATAATCATGGGGGCCTGAGTCAGTCTCATGCTGGCTTCCCAGCTATCAGTCTAGTGGCCCTTAGCTCCTCCTTGTTCAGGTAAGCTGTCTCTATGTGTTTCTGCTGCATGGTCTTGTCCTCTCCATCTGCATCTGGGTTCTAGTTTGACTCAGTGTTTATGTATGGGTGTTTGATCCTGTTTTCAACAGGCATTAGTTGAGGACTCCATGGAGAAGTTAGTTGTTGATCTCACTCTCTGGGAAGAGCATGTATGATAGCCTTTTCACGGAAGCTGAGATTGTTAGTTGGGAGCAGTCTTGTAGTTCTCTCTACCTTTCTTTGTGTTAAGTTTTACCTTCAAACCAATATTGGCTCCGTCTTTTATGTTCTCTGTCTCTCTCTCTCTCTCTCTCTCTCTCTCTCTCTCTCTCTCTCTCTTTCCTATCTTCTATTCCTAACCAAGCTCAATCTTCCTGGTCGCACCTGATTTCCTTTCCTCCCCCTCATTTTCTCCTACTTCTCTCTCCATTCGCTGTCCTCCCCCACTTCACCTGAGCTCTGGGGGACTTGTCCCTTCCCAGTTCTGTGAGGGACTTTATATAAATCTCACCTTGTATCCTAGTTCGTCTGGTGATGTGAATTATAGGCTGGTGATCATTTGATCTAGGTCTAAAATCCATATAAGAGTGAGTACATACTGTGTTCCTTTTTTATGACTGGGTTACCTCATTCAGGATGGTTTCTTCAAGTGCCATCCACTTGCCTGCAAATTTCAAGATTCCATTATTTTTTTCTGCAGAGTAGTATTCCATTGTGTAGATGTGCCACATATTCATTATCCATTCTTCAATTGAGGGGCATCTAGGTTGCTCCCAGGTTCTTGCTATTACAAATAGTGCTGCTATGAACATAGTTGAACAGATGTCTTTGTTGCATGGATGTGAATCCTTTGGTTATATGCCTAAGAGGGGGATTGCCGGGTCCTGTGGTAAACTAATTCCCATTTTCCTGAGGAACCGCCATACTGATCTCCAAAATGGCTGTGTGAGTTTGCACTCCCACCAGTAGTGGAGGAGTGTTCCACTTTCTCCTCATCTTCTCCAACATAAGTCATCACTGATGTTTCTAATTTTAGCCATTCTGGCAGGGGTAAGATGGTATCTCAAAGTTGTTTTGATTTGCATTTCCCTGATAGCTAAGGATGTGGAGCATTTTCTTAAGTGTCTTTCAGCCTTTTTGATTTCCTCCATTGAGAATTCTTTCTTCAGTCCTGTACCCCATTTTTTAATAGGGTTAAAAACCCTTTTTAATCTTGCAGAGAACCCAGGTTCAATTCCCAGTACTTACTTGATGGCTCACAAACATCTGTAGCTCTAGGCCCAAGGGATCTGATACCTTCTTCTGACTTTCACAAGCACCAGACACTTGTGTGGTGCTAAGACATACACGTTTATTCACATCTGTGGGTATACATGCCCTTGAGAGCTTGTGTACGTGTGTGTGTGTGTGTGTGTGTGTGTGTGTGTGTGTGTGTGTGTGCGTATGTCTGTTTGTGTGTGTATGGACCTTCCACTGTCTTTCTCTGTCTTTTTGAGGCAGGCTCTATTACCTGACTATCAGGTCCCTGGGTTCTCCCGTCTCTCCCTACTAGCACTGGGATTATAGACCTTGCTACTCTGCCAGTGTAAAGGGTGCTGCAGACTGGGACACAGGTTTTCATACTTGCACAGTAAGCACTTTATCAGCTGAGTTACCTATCCATCCTCATCCTTTGTAATTTTTAAATGTAGCAATAAACTCATTATGAAGCCAACTATCAATTTGTTAAATAGAAGTTTATGAGCCCTGAAAAACAAATATGATAACTTGGAGCCAGTGTGGATTTTGCTAGCAAGAAATTATGCCTGGTAACATAGGCCTGCTAACCTTTCAACTTGAGATGTTGAAGAAGGAGGAGCACAACTTCAAGACCCTCAAGGGCTACAGAGTGAGTTCAAGTCCAGTCTGAGCAATGTAGCAAGACTCTTCCTCCAAATAAAAAGTGGTAGAGCATTTTGCCTACATGTACAAGGCCCTGGGTTCACCCTCCAATACTGAAAGAAGGAAATAAGGGTAAAGAGATAAAGGGACTGGGAGAGATGACTCAGCAGTTAAAAGTGCTTACAGCTTTTTCAGAGGACCCAAATTTGCCCAGCACCCACACTGGGCCACCCACAGTTGCCTGTAGCTCCAGCTCTATGCCATCTAGTCACCTATTCTGAAGTTTGCAGGTACCTCCACAAGCAGACACACGTGCATGCATATAAGTAACAATGCTATCTTTGGAGACTGGAGAGATAACTCAGCTATTCAAAGCAATTATTTTTGCAGTAGACAAAGGTTCAGGTACCAGCCCCCATGAGGTGTCTTACAACAAGCTATAACTCCAATTCCAGACGATTTGATGTTCTCTTCTGGCCTACACAGGCACCTGCTTGTACACAGTACACATGTATACAATAAAGTAAATAAATACTTAAAGTGGGGTTAAGAAATTGAGGCATATATTAAATTTGTGGGGGTTTTGGTTTGGTTTGGTCTGTTTTCGTTTTGGAAACAAGGTCTTTCTGTGTAGCCCTGCCTGTCCTAGAACTCACTCTGTATCCTAGACTGGTCTTGAACTCAGAGATCCTCTGCCTGCCTCTGCCTCACAAATGCTGAGATTAAAGGCATGGTGATTTTTTAATATATATTTATTCTCTGTGAATGTGTGTGGGGTGTGCATACTATGGTGTTTATGTGGAAGTCAGAGGACAACTTGTGGGAGTTGGTTCTCTCCACATGCTTCCAAGGATTTAACTCAGGTCATCAGACATGGCAGCTGAATGGGAAAAGAAGAGAGATAAACAAATAGATAGGAAGGAAGGAAGGAAGGGAGGGAGAGAGGGAAGGAAGGGTTTTTTGGCACCAGATGAATAAAATGGGTGCAGTAAAGAAACCAAAATAGCTGTTCCATGAGTAAAGGGTAAAGTTTATTCCAAACCACCAAGGCTGTCTCCTGGAAAGTGGGGGCTGAGGGGCTGAGGGGATTAATGCATGTGATTTCTAGTGCCATGAAAACATCACTGAAGAAAGCTTTAGCTGGTTCAGGGTCTGAGTGCATGTGGCATATATAGGGATTCCTACAGGAGGCAGGTATTCAGGTAGGTTAAGTTACCAGAAAAGCAGCCAAAACTCTGTCCTACTGGAACTCTTAGACACTAGCAGAGACAATTCTTAACACTGCTACTGAAGTGTGACAAATCCGAGATACTGTGTTCATCCTCCTGTAAATGAAGGTCAGGTTCTCCCTCTAGTCAGGTTGCATGTAGTTAGTCAGGGAGCCACAAGTGGAGATGAAGAGATTCTAAATGGGTTAATTTTTAGTTTTAGTTTAGGTGTTTGGGGATTAGTAGCAGAGGTTTTACAGTGTGGTATATATACTAAAATCTACTGTATCAGACATTTCACAGGGGTTGGTTTGATGTGTGAATTCTGTCTCAACATCTGGGTATAAAAGGGGTGATATGTTAAAGCAACCAGTAAGCATCTCCCACAGTACACCCCATTCAGCCTCCATCATCTTGTGTATTACACTTTTTTGTCTGAGCACAGTGACTGATAGTCTTTTTTTTTTTTTTTTTTTTTTTTTTTTTAAACAATAATGTAAAGAAAAATGCCAGCAACTAGAAGGTTAGCAGGACAGCCTATATTCTTTATTCTTGGAAACTGTACTGAAGCCACGGGGAATTTTTTTTTAAATCTCCACCCTTTTCTATTTATTACAGATTTTACCTTCGATGAGCCCTTCTGTTGGTCAGCCCTTGCCCCTAAACATCAGCAAGCATTCCCATGAATACTTCTTTCCCATTACATTGCACTAGTCCCAGCTCTTAATGATTCTTGAGCTGTCACCTTCTTCCCGTGTAGCCTCTCCTCTCCTGGACTGCTTGCTTAGTGGCTTGAAGAGTCCAAAGCAAGAGAGCAGCAGCCATTGCATTAAGTAGGGTCATTAGGAACCAGAAACACTGCTCTCCTCACTGATTGAGGGACGAGTAGACTCAGATATCCAGAATGACCAACAAGCCTTGATAGGCTGTTCTGGAAAGAAGTCATGTTCCAGGTAATGGGAGGAGACTCTTCCTGTAGGAAGGGAATGTGACTCCAGAGTTGAGGGGAATTTGGAAAACCAAGGTCTACCCAGATGGTTTTCGTTCCTTCCCAACTAGAGCACCAGTTCAGACAAGGACTTCTAGGCATGGCATTTGAGAATTTGGTCTCCTTTATAACCTTTATAGTCCCGTTGACCTGATTTTGAGCACATTTTGCTGCCTGTGCACTGGATGCATCTAAATGTTTCTGGGACATCTGAGATAACAGTGGCTAAACAGAATCTGCCTTTTCTTCATCCCATTTGTGTGTGTGTGTGTGTGTGTGTGTGTGTGTGTGTGTGTGTGTGTGTGGTGTGTGTGTGTGTGTTTTGGGTTTTATTTTGTGGCGGCGATTCAAGACAGGGTTTTTATATATAGCGCGCTTGCTCTATAGACCAGGCTGGCCTTAAACTCTGCCTCCTGACTGCTGAGGAGATTAGAGGCATGTACCACCACCGCCTTTCTTTATCCCAATTTTTAAATTGTGAGTGCTGGTGCCCAGAGTTCTTTACTAGGGATGTTTCTGGGTCAGGTTTGCTATTTGGACTTGTCACAAATCCTGGAGATTTGGTTTAAGTACTTGGGAGGTGATCCCAGGAAGGACAAAGGCATAGGATGAGGGGTGGGAAAGAAGAATGTTAGCACTGGAGAACACCTTGCTCGGTCCATCTGGGGAGTGAGGATACTGGGAATGTACCCTCTTTATGGGGATGCTAAACCTAGGCATTAATTGGACCTGGGCCAAACAAAAACAAACATACCTGGACTAGGTCTTTGCAATTCAATGTCAAGCCCATTTATTGCACATGGCTTTTTTGTTGTTGTTGTTGTTGTTAATTGCAGGGTTTTTCTGAGTGTCACTGACTTCCCTGTACCTCACTTTGTAGACTCAGCTGGCCTCAAACTCACAGAGATCCTCTTGCCTCTGCCTCCTGCGTGCTGGGACTAAAGGTGTGCACCACCACTGACTGGATATAGGTTTTATTTAATTTTTAAAGACAGGGTCTTGCTATAATTGGTAGACTGGCCTTGAAATCTTGATCTTAGTGCCTTCATTTCTTGGGTGCTTTTCTTTATGTTTTTTTTTATTTGTTTGTTTTAGAGTTTGTTAATAGTACTTCTCCTAGCAATGGCAGTGGGTGGGTGGGTAGGGGAGTGGCTCTTACAGACAAGTGTTAATGTTGCTAATCTCAGACTTGTCAGGCTGCCTTCTGATTCCCTCAGACAACAGGAGTATGTGAAACCATCTAAAGCTATCTCCCACTGACACCCTTCTCCATTTGCACTTGCAAAATACAAAACTTCTTGCTAGGGGAGGGGGTCTAGGCTTGACTTCCCAATAGTAGAGTATCTCACAACTCTTGTTGCTGGTAACCTGCCTGTTTTGATGAGCCATTGTCCTTCTTGGTATGCGGGAAGAAGACCCAAGAAGCTGGCTCCTTTGGCTTCATCTCTGTTGTTACTGATGTAAGTAATATATATATGTGTGTGTGTGTGTGTGTGTGTATACATATATATATATATATATGTGTGTGTGTGTGTGTGTGTGAGTGTGTGTGTTTGTGTGTCTGTATGTGTTTGTCTGCTGCAGTGTACCTAATAACCTCTCAGGAATCAAGGACTATAACCAGTAACTTCTGTCAAAGCAAATCACAGCCAGCCTTCTGCTGCCTGCACTTTGAGAGCTGGGCAGCCTCACCCAAGTTTGTGTGCCCTTCAGGAGGCAGGGAAGGCAGACTGCCTAACAGCAGTCATCTGAAATACAAAAAACAAAAATGTTGCTCTCAGGCTCAGTGTATCTTGTCTTCCCAGGGTCTATAGCCATTCTGTTGCACCTGAGTTTCCTGCTGATTCCCTTTCCTTTTCCCTCGGGGCTACCCCATAAGTAATGACACCATATCCTTGTTTCAGCCTGCCTCTCCCTGGGTTATGATTTCAGTTATGACACTTTCTACACACACACACACACACACACACACACACACGCACACGCACACGCACACACACACACACACACACACACACACACACATATATATATATGAATGGTTATGCTGGGCCTTGTCAGCTGACATGGTATTGAGCAGTTTTACAATATTCGCAATAAAACTGGTCTGGAATTTTCCTTCCTTGGTAAACATCTGTTACTTGAAAGCTGCCAACAATGGTTCTGAGCCCATAAATTAACTTGAAAAAAAAAAAAAAAAGCTTGATCTCTGATCATATTCAGCAAAACCCTGAACCAGTGTTTATAATTGCAAACAGTGATCTGAAGTAATCCATTTTAAGAAAAGGACAGTAGAGAGAAAAGGGTGGGTGTGGTGTTTGTGAATAATGAACAAACTGTCTCTCTCAGAACAGCTCCCATCAATGTAGTCAAGCCTAAATCTCTTCTTTAGACTAAATGGGGAATTGTAGTGCGATATCCACCCTGCCTGCACCTGTTGCCCATTGGGGGTGGGGACAGGTGTGGACATGACCTTCAGGGAGTGGGAGGGCTGGGGATGGGGTGCCGGACCCCAGCTAGTGTTCTTACATACTGGTTGGAGACAGAGCATCCTGAAGCATCCTTGAAACTGGAACCTGTGGCGATCATCTGTTTCTGGTGTAAGTGATTTCTCTCCGAATAAACATCCATCAGCCTGTTGCTTCCCAGATCCTTATTTACCACGATCGATTTTCAGCCCAACAGAGGTTGCATGACTGGGCTTTCTGCTGTTTGTGCGGGGTCTCTGTATAGCAAAAGAGGAGTGTCCTAGAGGTCTACAGTGTGAATTCAGTTATCTGTGATGTCTTGTAAAGTTCCTTTTAGTAAGCCACTGTCTGTTGCTGTTTTGGTTTTATATTTTCATTTTTCTTGTGCTGGATAGCCTTACCCATATTTTTGGACTTCAAAATAACATTTTAGGCTTATTCTAGGGAGCATAGTGCTTGCTTTGGATGATTATATATTATCCTAAGTTTTTAATTGCTTTGTTTTATCAGATCTTTTAGGTAATGCATATCCATTATAAGGAAATATCTGATGAGTTCTGGCAAATGTGAATCCCCACATAACTACTACCACAATTGGGAAATAGCATATCTATTTATCAATGCCCCTGCTATAACTCTCCCAGATCTTGAGTCCTTAGCAACCAGTGGTCTGCTTTTTCTTTTGATAGCTCAATGTGCCTTTTTTTTAGAATTCATATGATAATATCATAAGTTAGTTGTTAAACGTGGCTTCTTTCAATCAATAAAGTATATTTAATATTTAAGATCTGCCTGCATCTGAGTGGATGCCATTAATATACCTCGTTTGTTGTTGGGAAGTATCCAGTGTGTGGTCTATCATAGCTTGTTTATCTAACCAAAACTCAAGATTATTTCCAACAATATTTAGTAAACTTCATACGTAAAAACATTTTTTTATTTGCTTGAGTGCCTGTTGTGTGTCATTTCAGAGCCAGCATGAATAAAGTAATGTGTACATTCATGGAGCTGAAAGGGGATCTAAAATACAAATCATAGTAGCTAAATTACACAATTATATGCATTAGTTCCTATGGCTCCTCTAACAAATTGCACAGTCGATGGCTTAAGGTAACAGAAATGTGTTCTTACTTACAGAAGCCAGAATACCTAAGGCAAGATTTGGTAAGTTGGGTCATGCTGTGTTCTGCGAGATGTGCCCCATGGGCCTCTCCTGGTGGTTGCTAGGACCCATCTGTTCGGTGACTTAAAAACCACATCGCTTGGAGCTTTGTTCTACCCTCACATCACATTCTTTTCAGTGTTTTCTTTTCTAAGGACACTTGTAATTGGATTTATTGTCCATACTAATCCAGGATGGTTTCATCTTGAGACTCTCAGTTACATCTGAAAAAAAAAAAACCTTTAGGTTCTAGGTGGACACGTTTTAGGGGTTACTACAGAAATTCCTGCCAAGTGTTAAACAGTGGTAACAGGGCAGCAGAATAATTAGAGGTGGAGTGCTGGAGGACTGTAGATGTAACTTCAGTAAAGTGGTCAGAACAAGCCAGTGATGAACGAGGCGGGACAAAAGCAGTGGGCAATGCTGTCTGAAGTCAAGAGAACCCCAAGTCGCAGGCACTCCCCAGGAGTGGCCCTCACTCGGGAAAAGGGCAGGGAAGGGCATGCCTGTGGGACAGCTGTAAGTACTCAAGAAGCATTGATTAGGGACAGGGTCTCACTGGGTAGCCCTGGCTGACTGGGAACCTGCTTTGTTGACCAGGTGGACCTAAACTCACAGATAACCATTTGCCTGTGTCTCCCAAGAGCTGGGATTTATTTTATATGCATGAGTGTTTTTTTTTTTTAAAGATTTTATTTATTATGTATAAAGTGTTCTGGCATGTATTCTTTCATGCTAAATATAGGCACCAAATCTCATTGTAGATTGTTGTGAGCCACCATGTGGTTGTTGAGAATTGAACTCAGGGCCTCTGGAAGAGCAGTCAGTGCTCTTAAACTCTGAGCCATTTCTCTGGCCTCATGTATGAGTGTTTTGCCTGCATGTTTTGTGTACCCCATGTATACCTGGTGGTTTGGGGGGACCAAAAGAGGGTGTTGAATCCTCTGGAACTGAAGTTACAGATGGGCTGTGACCTGCCATGTAGGTGCTGGGAACAGAACCCACGTCCTCTGCAAGAGTAAAAAGTGCCCTTAACTACTGAGCCATGAGGTCAGGATTTTATACTTAAGGACATGGAAAGCTTTTGCAAGGTGGATATCCTTCGAATAATGAAACTTGAAAATAACATTAAATGTCTTTTTGAGAGCAAGGTGATACAAGTAAGAAGTAGCAGGTTACACTAGAAGTGTTCAGGTGGGAAGAAAGTCTGAGACTCAGCAGACTGCAGAGTACATAGACCACAGCATAGGGTTCAGAGGTCCTGCCTCAGGATTCCTCCAGAGCCCAGATGAAGAAACACCCATTATTTGTGCCCACAGAGCCCCTGTCTCTTTCCCACATACTTTCTCCAAAAGCACTCTCCTGACTAATAGCACTGTGGTTCATCTGGGCTGTCAGTTTTTGTCATACTTTGTAACTATAATGGGATCATTCACTCTATATACTCCACTAAGTCCTGCTCCATCCACCCCTGGAGTGAGATTTCTGAGGATTCATTTCTGTTTTACAGAGAGAAATCATTTGCTTGTTCTCATTGCTCTATAACATTGTCTTATGTGAACAGCCTATCATTTAATCATCTGCTTTACTACTGATGCACATTTGGAGTTTTCCAGTTTGGGGTAGAACAAAGAATTATATAAACAAAGTGTGGTGCCGTGTGTATATTCAGCAGTAATGGATACTGCTCAGAGTCTCTCCAAGTTGCTAACACTGTAGAATATCTTGTTTCTGTGTATGTTTTCAAGGTAAAACAGACTATCTGCTGTGTCTCACAGAAGAGAACTAGGGTTAACTCCAAGTGTTTGCAGCTGGGCCACTGCTAGGTAAGGCTCGGTATCAGCTGGATTAGAAGCAGGGACTTGGGGGTGTAGGTAAAAAGAAGAGAAAGGTGGGAATTTTGTTCTATATAATCCTGAGATGCCAAATGAGGTATCAAAAAAGTAGTAAACATTCAAGTCCCAAACTCAATAGCTTGGTCTGGATTAGAAACAAAGCAATAGGAGCATCCATGGAGGGCGTTTTAAGCCATGGCAGAGGCAGTCTCACCAAGGAAGTGAGTATAGATGAGAACACAGGATGCCCTGTCACCATGAAATCTGAGAGAAGGGAGAAGCAGCAAAGACAAAACAGTAGAAGCCTGTAAGGCTACAGGGAAACCTCAAGCATCCTTAGAGGCATGCTCATGAAGCACATCTGGAAGGAGATATGTGTCCAGGCCACACAGGTCCAGAGGAAGACTGACAATGTGCCCTGTCAGTTAGGCATGTGGGCAGGGCATTGCTTGAGACCATGCTAGCTTTGGTATCTTCCCTTCAACCTCCCCCAGTGAGAATTGGCCTGAGTAACTAGAGGAAGTATAAGAGAAATAGGGCTACCACTAGGGACACATGAGAATGAGCTCTAAGCAAGGACCTGAACACAGTAAGGGAGCTCACCATGGGATGTCTGCAGAGAGGACACAGCAGTGTAGACACGAAGTATCGATGGAACAGCAGGTGGCATGCTGTGCCTGGAACTGTGAGCAGGGAAAATAGTGGGAAAGTTGGCCAGGGAAGCAAGAAGGGCCAGGTCGCATAGCCTCTCAGAGGTCACTGCAAGTGCTTTTGTCCATTGTGCCGAAATGGGGAAGCTACTCAGTAGTTTAGGGCCAAAGGGTGACATATTTTGTCTTAATTCGATAAGCTTCAACATCATGATTAGTAGTGATGTGTCACATGCTTCCACTTTAATCTCCAGAGCACAGTGAGTTCTCCTGTTGCCCCTAAGTCATATCAGCATTGTGCTGGAGGTCTAAACCAGAACAGAAGGCTAGAAAACAAAATGGCCAGCGTTCATAGATGGTATGGCTTGGAGATGACAGGATTGTGCATGTTCAAGACAGCACTGCAGGGTTATAAAAGGAGAGCCTGGCACTGCTAGAGCCTACCATACCACTTGGTGGAAGTTTCCATCTGTAGGAAAACTACACTTTGATTTGAGTGGCCTTTACAGCAAAAGTTGACACACTGACGGAAGCCCACAATCATCACAGAGGATGTAAGTTTTCTCTGTGACTGACAGATTAAACTCACAAAAGATTCGGTGAGTGGAGCAACACATTGGACCCAGTAAATGTAGCATGCACACCCTCTTTGTTCGGTATCCCACCTTATTAAGCACAGCATTGGTGTGCTATCATGGAAATCAAAGCCTAATGGCTGGTTCTAAATCAGTCTAGTTTTATAAAATCCCCAAATTCTATGTCCAGAGCAGTGAAAATGTACAGGTTATAGCTACATACAGCATGTCTGACCAGTAGAGAAAGTAAAGATGTTATAAAATTCAGATCCACATAAATCACTTGTATGTGGGAAGGTATAGTAGTGTCTTGCCTTGTTCCTGTGACCTAATACCTGACAGAGCAAAATGAAAGCAACAACAGAAAAACACTTAAGGGAAAGAGGGCTTATTTTGGATATATAGTATGTCTTGGTAGGAATGGCCTGGTAGCAGGAGTGTGAATCCTTTCCATTGCCTCTGTAGTCAGGAAGCAAGTGAGGCCAGAGCATAAAACTTCAAAGCCTGACCCTAGTGGTCCTCTTCCTCCAGCAAGACTCCACCTCCTAGGGGTTCAACAATGTTCCAGAACAGACTACTGAGGAGCAAAGTGCCCATCATACAAGTCTATGCTGGCAGTTTACATTCAAACCACAGCAGATTAAAAATCCTGAAAAAAAGGTAATAAAATTCTAAAATCTGTGTTTTAAAAATTTAGATTATATAATCTCTGGGGAGGGGGGACTGTGTAAAGTTGAAGTGGATAGGGTGTATCTTTGAACCCTGAAAGCTTTGCATTTTGTTGCCTGTGTGGTAATTATGTAAACACTTGCTTTGTTAAGTCATTCAACTTAATGTGACTTTTCAGAGGTTGTGACATGCCACAAGGAAAAGTACTACATAAATGAAAACAAAACAATAGCCATCAATAAAAAATAAGAAACTGTGTAGGTTATATATTAAGAAATGGAAACAAAAATCAGAAGAGAAACTGTGGAAGAGTATCGTTCCTTGTAATACTGCAGGAAATAGGTTTAAAAAAACTGCTCCTAGGTAGTTCTTGAGCTATTTCCAGGCAATGTGGCATCTCAGCAAGCAGGGGAAAGTTTTGGGCTCCTTGAATGCATGAGAAGAAATCTGTCTGGCATGTATAACAAAACTATCTTCAATGTAATTCAGAGTGATGGTGCACACTGATAATCCTAGCACTCCCAGGAGAGGCAGGATATGCAATCTCTCTCTCTCTCTCTCTCTCTCTCTCTCTCTCTCTGTCCCTCTCTCTTTACTGCTCTCTCCCTCCTTCCATTCCCCTCCCTCCCCACTTACTTGATCTGAATTTATTTTGCAGAGGAAATTTTAAAAGTAGAAAAATCAGAAGTTGACAGTAAATGGTGGCAGTGATGATATTGGGAGATTGGAAAATGGAGGAGGGCTTCAGAAGGGAAAAGTTCAATGATATACATAAAGGTTAATAAAATGATCCCAGCACAGAGAGGCAGGCAGATCTCTCTGTGTATTGGCCAGCCTGGTCTAGAGAGTGACTTCCAGGACAGTCATGGCTTATACATAGAAACACTGTCTCTAAAAACCAAAAATAATTGAAATAAGATGTGTGATAGGGAAGTACTGGTAGGACTCTTGCTCCCTGAAAATGGCAGTATATACCAGTTGCCATGACACCCTTCAGATGCCTGATACTTAGGGACAACCTATCAACCTCATTTTCCCCCTTGAGACAAGCATATGTAGATTTGGGATGTTGAGGTTATTGTTTTATTTTTTTTAGACAAGACTGCTGTTAATCCCCTTTGGATGTGATTGTGATGATATCTTGCTTGTACAATAAGGGCTGTCTGAAGGTCAGAGAATGGAGCTTGCCACAAACTAAACATAGAGATCTGGAAGTCTGTACAGACAGACAGGAAGTAAAGTAGCAGCGCAGAAACAGGATATAAGCTGGGAGAAACTGAAATTGCTCTCTTGTCTGCTGAGGCACTAAGGAGATAAGGTAAGGCGGTGGCTTGCTCCTTCTCTCTGATTGCACAACATTTTCCTCTATATCTGACTCCAGGTTTTTATTACTTAGAACTATTAAGAGATCCATTTACATGTATGTGATCTCTTGATTTTCCTACTTTGACTTCCTGAGTGAGTGCTGGGATAGCAGGTATGCGCCATCTCTCCCAGCTTGCTCTTATTTGTTTCAAAGTCTCACAAATGATTCTGATGTGCAGTCAAGTATAAAATCTAATATGCCCAGTTGGGATGCCTATGAACTGAGAGAGAGAAGGCCAGCCTATAATCACTAAGAGTATAAAAGTAGCACACATACCTTGATAGTAACCAAAAGCTCTCTAATTGAACTTACCTGCTCAACAATATAGAAAGCTTACCTGGTACTAGAAACCTAGCCAATTACCCAAGGTTAGTTCACTTGTGGGTCTGAGAAGATAAATTACAACCACAACTGTACTAAAACAACATAATTCCTAACTACATTATAAATATTTGTTCATATACTCACATATATAAGAGTAGTCCTCACCCTCATCCAAGGAACTTCTTTTTTGGAGTGAACCGAAACCACTACAGAAAAACCACAGCTAAGTAAAATCCCGAATTGTGGGAAAACAATTCCAAGGAGTACATGTACAAAACAATTCCTGAAAGTAAGGCTTTTGGGGACTTTGCAGAAGGAGGGGTGGAGAGATTGTTAAGAGTCAGGTGTTGAGAGTATGCTGTGAGAATGTGCCTCCTAGTAATGTCAGAATCTACACCTATAAATTCTCTCCAACATGACTTCCTAAGCATGCTGCTACAGTGGACAGGAGGTAGCTCGCAAGGCTTCAACTCTGTACAACTCCAGGCAACCAAGGAATACTGAGAAATAGTCTTCTCCAGTGAAGGGCACACCAGTCGGTTTTCCAATACTAAGTGGTCAACACTAAAAATATAATAAAAGTAATACTATACAAACTAAGCATGTTGTATTTAAGAATGTATATGTGTGTGCATATTTACTTGTGTTTGTGTGTGTGTATGTAGCAAACATTGATAGAAAAAAAAGACCATGAATTCTAAAGCTAAAGGAGGGGGTATATGGGAGGGCTTGGAGGGAGGGAAGGGAAGGAGAAAATGTTTTAAATATATTGTAATTTCAAAAACTAACATATTTTTTTAGGCCAGTATGTTTTTAAGATCTCAACATGGATGTAAAACTACTGGTATTCTTTAAAGTGAACCTGAGAGTCTGTACAAGCCTCCCCCTCCCTACACACACACACACACACACACACACACACACACACACACACAAACACACACAACATGATGCCCACATTTTATGACAGACCACATTTTGAGGATTCAGAGGTGAAAGGAATCCAATATACTTTGAACCCTGAGCATGTGAAACAAAGCATATGTGTTTCCTGGCAACGTGGGACTCATAATTTCTGCTGTTGTGAGATGAGAGAGCAAACACACCAGCCAGGCAGGACTCAGTGAGACTCCTTGGGGCTCACTAGTGGAGCTAACATGGCCCCAATCACATTTTGACCCTGGAAAATATTTCCACAGTGTTCCAGCCATTTTCCCTAGCAGACCATGCCTTTGAGTTAGTCTTGATTCTTGTTCCCATCAAAAATAGTTGAGGTGAAGGAGTAAATTTAGCCAAGACCAACAAAATCTCTGAAGGCCTCACCATGGTTCTCTCAGTCCCCTGTTTCCATAACACGTGGCTGGGTCTTGCCAAACCCATCTCGATCAGCTGAGTGGCCATGGTGACCAGCCAGAGTGTTTTCTAAATAAGCTTATTCCTGCATCTGCTTGAACTGACTTGGAAAATATATTTGTTCCATTTGGGCCTTTCTGAGCAAACAATGTCCACTTTGTGTTGTGTATACCACCTAATTATTTCAGATCACACAGCGTCAATTCACAGAAAATGATCCAGGCTACTTATTCTCTTTTCCAGTTGTCCTTTGGAGGCAAGTATACACACAAAGGAACACACTATAATGAAGTTATCTTAGTTGAAGTCTTACGGAGCCATGCATTTTTATCTCTGTATGTTAAAGAAATAGATGTGAAATAGACAAATGAAATCATCCTTAGGTTAAGTCACCTTTATTTAGAAATTATTGCACACCTAGTGGTAACAGTGTAGGTATGTGAAGAGAAGCTGAGATTACCTTGTGGTCCTGGCATGAGAGGAAGCTTAGCCGGGAAGAAGGGTACTCCTCCACCCTTCCCACAGAACAGGGAAAAAAAGAAGGGTTTACTTTGTTTCTGAGTATATTTGAGAGTAGATTCATTATAATTTTGACCTAGATATCATTACCACCATATTCCTTTGTAAAAAAAAAAAAAAAAAAAAAAAAAAACATAAAATAAATAAAGGCATAAACGGAGTGATGAACAGAGGCTACTACAAATGTAGGCTACAAATTTATATAAAGAGTTGGTGGCCTGTAGACCTAAGAGGTTTTAAAAGTTGTTAGTAGACCTTGAGGGTATGTGTAAACAGAGGAAGGGAGGGAACATGGAGGAGAAGGAGATCTATAAGTAATTCTATGAAGAGGAAGGTGAGTTCCTGAAGCTCAAGAGAAAAGTGAGAGCCCATGCCGAAGATAAAAGGAAAGTAAAGTAAACTGCAGATAGGAGAGAGTTTCCCCTTAGCCATCTATGTAATTATTTGGGACCTTTGCTAATCAAGCAGTGGGATAAGAGGTGTGGGAAGAAACATTTGAGGCACACAGAGATAATATGACCCAGAGCCACAGGTCAACAATCAGAGATGATTAATAAAGGAGCAGGGCCCTGCTGACATCTTGCACCTGGGCTTGCCCAAGGATCCAGAGCTCTTGGGGTTTGTGCTGCAGAAGGAATGGGGGAAATGTGGGTAGGAGGAAGATATGTAAACTGTGAGGTCTAGATAGAGAGGGAAACTTTGGAAAAACAGGGAGGGCCAAAAGCAGAGTTTGGTGAGACAGCAGAACCTGGATGGAGCTCATGAGAAATAAAGGTGAAACAGGAGCCCAGGTCTGATAAAGGCACATGACTTTCCCATCCTGTGGTGATTGTTGCTTCAAGGGATGGAGTCATATTTGATACATGTGACCTTCTTGGCAGAGGATGAGGAGCTGTAGCTCTGGAGAACCCTGACATGCATGTCCTTGGTCAGCACCCAAAGAGGGAGCAGAGAGGAGGAGAAAATCACATCCTTTTCTGAGGAAGCAGTGCAGCATGCAACATAGGACTCCATCCCACACAGCTGCCTGCAGTCTAAGCATAGAGAGGAATGCTGCATGGCAGGTGTTATCACTGAACTTCCAGGCCAGGACTGCCTAGTGGAAATTGTACAATGATGTGCTGTGTCTTTCCAGTCCACACACAGAAGCCACCAGCTACAAGTGCCTAAATGATTGTCATAATTAACAGTAAATCCCAGGCTCTTTCTTGACAAAAAAATAGGCTGAGCTGCAAGTTTGTGGTGCTGAGGAACACTTGGCAACTGAAATTTCACATCAAAATGCGATGTACACTAGTTACTGTAGTGAGGCTACCCTGGACGTAATATCAAAATCCTGGACACTGTAAAAAATGTGGGCAGCTTCTGAAAAGATCAGAGTAACTAGGGTGAGACATATGACCCAGGAAATACAGGAGAAGAGCCATTTTAAAATTCTTAATATCTATCTAAAAATACATAGGAAAAACAATAGCTTCTTATACATAGTAGTATCAAAGTTTCAGTTTTATTTTCAAAAATGTTTATTTATTTATTAAATGTGCATGCATTGTTCCTGAGTGACAGGAGCCTTCAGAACCCAGAAGAGGGTATCAGATTCCCTGTTAAATGAATTACAGATAGTTGTGAACCACCATGTGCGTGCTAGGAATTGAACCTGGGGTCATCTAAGTGCCCCAAGCCCTGCAGAGCTGCATTTGTTCTGAAAAGTGAATTGTATGTGTTTCTTTGAGACTGTGGCTGATATGTCCTATTCATCCTTAGAGGTAGGTTTCTCACCTGCAGCAAAATGCTGTGTATTTTTAGACTTAAGAGTTACAACTCTGTTTTCTAGAACCCAGGTATGCAAGGGTCAAATTCCTCAGGGCTCAATTTAAAAAAAAATTTTCAAAGCTTTCCAAACAATGCTAAGGAGTGAGTTTGGACTTTATCTTGTGGGGAACTGGAAGCTCGAGATGGTAGTTAGGTAACAATGGAAATCACCAAGATGAGCAAATGATTGAAAGCTGCATTGCCTTCATATTAATAAGGAAAGAATATAGAATCCCGGGATGCACTTAGTGGCCCACACCCATGCAGTCATGGCCCCTTCTTCTCCTTTTTAGGAAAGTGCATAACATAAACTTCAGTGTTGCCATTGTCATAGATGCTGTAAAAGTAAAGTCTGAGGAAAGTGTTCTCCCACAAGCCAGAGTAGGCTCCTCTGAGCACTAAAGCTTGTCTGAAAACTCTGCTCCTGGGACACCAAGCACCCAAAAGAGAAGCAAACACCTAAAAGTGCTGAGTTCTCTCTACTGCCCAATCCTCTACAGAGCTCTGAGTAACTACTTAGGGCATGTGGAAGGATTTTCAGAGTTTGTTTTATTAAATACAGTCGTTGCTGAGGACTAAGTTGTTGTATAAATTATCTAAAGCAGAAGTAAAAGTTAAAAATCATTTCCAGTTATTTGCTACTCTTTACAAGCTAAGCTCTTGTAGCCACCCATGACACTGTACCTGCATGGTGAGAACTCAACATGATGGTTTGCCACTAAATGTCCTTTCCACAAAGCCGCCCGCTATGTTGGAAGCTCAAAATAGCCTAAAGTTGAGGTATTTGCACAGAAATTTATAAGCATTGGAGAGATTTTTCTGCAAAATGGTAATATACATCTGTCAGTCTACCATTAATGTTCACACAGTGCATCACTCTCTCCGAGTAGAGGTCCCCCACGACCACACTCTTTGTAATTGTAGTAGTCCATCACTCGATGAATCATTTCAGATAAAAGTTACTAAGTGCATGTTTAGGGTGATGTGGTGATGTGACTACTTTATTTGCATTTACTTGGACTGGGTGATTCTTTATATTCCACACACACACACACACACACACACACACACCACAGATACACAAATACACACATACCACAGAGACACAAAGGCAGAGGATTTTCACTTACTGGGCCTCACATATTGGGATGGCTTCCCAAGGCAGCTAAGACTAGATGCTGGCCTGGTCCCTGGGGTAAGGACTAAAAGAAGGGCACTGCCACCATTGTACCAACAAATCCCATGGTAACTGTCCTGGGTATCTTTCTGAGGTGTCCAGTTCCTAAATGTCACTATGTGGCTAAGAACCCTATAGGAGAACTGATTTGTGATACCCAAAACATAAGTATATAGCTAGAGTCAGCAACAGCTCTTTTATACAAACTATTCACCATCATGCCATTTAGGTAGACCCTCTACCAGGACGGCTGGGGCTGGAGATGGCTCATTGAGTAAAAGGTCAGGGACAGTGGCACATGACTATTTCTCCCAATACTGAGGAGAGGGAAAATATGAAGACAGGAGGATCCCTGCGGTGCATTAACCAGCCAGCCTAGCAGAATCTTTGAGAACCAGGTTTGGTGAAGGGCAGTTTCTAGGCAGTAACTCATTCACTGCTGAGATTAGTTTTGCTAAGGGGTTGACTCCTCAGGAATATATTCATGACCTTGGACTTGATAGGGAATAAGTTTTGCTTTTTGTTGTTGTTTGGGTTTTTTTCTTTTATTTTGTTTTTGTTTGCTTTTTTGTTTTTGTTTTTTGAGACAGGATCTCTGTGTAATCACTATGTTAAACCAGGCTGGTCTTGAACTCACAGATTTTGCTGTCTCCCAAGTGCTAGAATTAAAGGCATCTACTACTCTCCTGGTAGGAAAAGATTGTATAAAGTAAGACATGAGGGGAAAAAATGGTCATGAAGACAACTTTTTTTATAACGATTGATAGATTTGTTTGTTTTTAATATTTATTTTTATTTTTTTTTGTGTGTATATGTCTGTGTGTATATACAAGCACATGCATATAGGTGCCATAAAAAAAAAAAGCCATCAGATCCCCTACTACACCTGGAGTTACAGTTGGTAGTGAGCTTGCCATATGGATGCTGGAAACTAAACTCTAATCCTTCTGCTTACTTGTTTACTTTTTGAGTTAGGGTTGCCAATAACAGGCTAGCCTTGAACCTGCTATGTAGCTGTGTATCTGAGGATGACTTTGAACCTAGGATCTTCTTGCTTCTACCTCCCAAGTTCTGGGATTATAATTATGCACCACCATACATACCCACTTTATGGAGAGCTAGGAATAGAGCCCAGGGTCTCATGCATGTTAGGCAAGCACGCTGAACACTGAGCTACATACATCTCCAGCACAAATTGACCTGTCTTGAAGTTATGAATTCTCTCCAATAGAATACACTTAAAATGGGCCAGAAAGGCAACACAGTAAGAAATGAAACAGTTGGTATATAAAGCAGACATAGGGCCCATAGCCAAAGTAGGGAAACAAATGCAAATCAGTAGAAAAAGACACCCCAGGAAAAACCAATCAAGGGCTCAGGCAGACATTTCTGAAACCCCCGGGCTCTTTTGATGGCCCAGTGAGCAAGTGGAAAGGTTGCAAACTTGTCATTTGTCAGGGAAATCAACAGGCAAATGGAAACATCAGTGCACAGTCGTAAGTCTACACAAAAATTTAAAACTGGAATGGCAGGGTCAGTGAAATGGTAAGGTCACTTGCCTGGCTCCCACAAATTGTCTCTGACTTCAACTCATGCTATGGCACCTGCTCCCTATAAATGCTTGTTTAAAACACACACACACACACAAAGAGAGAGAGAGAGAGAGAGAGAGAGAGAGAGAGAGAGAGAGAGAGAGATAGAGAGAGAGAGAGAAACATGCTGGAATGTACACACTAGTTCTGTTCATAGTAACCGCAAACTGGAACAACACAAATATCCATCAGTGATAGATTGGAACTAGGCATGGGGGAAGCAGACAGAGGTTGGGGTGGGGGTGGGGGTGGGGAAACATAATCTGAAGCTTAAGTAGCCTGAGTGCCTTCTGCTGTATTGTGCCTGCTTTCTTTACTGTTTGAAGGTGAAAAGTTCTGGGATAGGTAGTTTAAGCTTGTTGGGGTGGGGGTGGAGTAGCAGGGATTTGTTTTTCTTTTCTATTGCAGATGAAATTGTCAGAGGTGTTAAATGACTTGCCCCAAGTCAGAGAGCTTAACCAGTGGTGGAGGGGAGACATGGACACAAAGTCACTGGTGGAGTCAGGTTGAGCAAAAGCATGAAAATCTTAGGTTTCGGCCTAGCCTAGGTCCTAGCCTAGGGAATGAGACTCTGTAGCTTGCACAGGCTATCCAGAGCCTGAGCTGGAGCTCCAGCAGGTACCTGGCAGTGGCAGGGAACCTGCTGTCCCCTTGTGTCAAGACAGGCAGGCGCCTCACCCTCTACTGAGGTGTAAAAGTGAGCAACCTGCAGATCGGAAATTTAAGTCCCCAACCACAAGTTGAAACACAAATCAAAAGGGTTGTGAGTTGCTTCTTTACTTTTTATTAATAAAGAAAAAGATTGGTTTGTGGATGTGGGGACTTATTTTGGGTTTGGAATTACAGAATGTGGGGGAAAACAAATAATCCCACACACGGATACTTTGTTTCTTGGTCCCGCTGTTCTTTTGTTTTTACAATGTTTTCTCTGACAGGGAGTTGAAGGGGTACAACAGACAGCTGCAAACTCACCATGCATTCCTGTTAGTGGAACAACAAGCAGGGAACTCCTGGGACTCAGACCCGGACCTTCCTAAGGTCAAGTACCTTTCTGAAGCCTGTATGGCATGGAGTCTCAGCATGTATTTAAAAAAAATTTCCTCTCCAACTCCATTTCTCTAAAGCCTCGTCTAAAGGACAAGTCAGCATTCTGAGGCACAAAATAACGGTAATCACTGTCTTTTAATAAGATCAAAATGTTAACAACATTCTAAGCCCTTCAGAAAAGGGGGTTGGTTTAATAAATTGTGGAACATTCACATAATGGTGCCCTTGACAGCCTTGGAGGTAAAGTTTTAATAAGATTTTATCATATATTAAGTGGAAGGAGAGGAAGACAGATTCAAAACTGGTAACATTTAAAAGCAGTTGTACTTAAAAGCATGCATGGAAAGGATAACTAAAAAAAGTATTCTAAAGTGTTTACAGTAGTTCCCTGGGTGGCTCTTGTTTACCTAATAGCATGTGTGTGTGCACCTGGGGGAATTAATCAGCCCTTCCTTCTCACCCTCAGAACTGTGCAAGATGCTAAACTGGTATATTACAAAATTTCACCTATTTAAGAAAAATCCCACCCTCCCTCATCCTGTTACTCTATCCAGACCAAAATCAAGTCAACAAAGGGTTAAGATATAGATTTTTTTTTTAAAAGGTCATTCTTAATTATCTGTCTCCTTTATTATAATTTTGAAAGGCCCCCATGAGACCCCAAGAGTTTGGAGCCTGTCAGGGGGGAAGGCCCTTGCCCCCAAGAGACAAGACTTGCATACCACTGGATGGAAGTGTAAGAGGTTATTTATTGTGTACACAGGTACCTGTGGATGCTTCAGTCTTTCTGGGACTGAGCATGCTGAGGTTAAAACTCAGGCAGTTTGTATAGGGTTGGGGTGGCAAGAAGCAGGCTTACAGAAGCAGAAGCATGGTTACAGGGATTTCATTGTTTCATCTAATTGTAGCAGTTGTAGTTAACCAAGGACAGTTGGTTATTCGGGTTGCTCACAAAGAATACAAAGAATTCAGTTATGACTATCTCAGCATCCTGGATACTGTCCTGCTGACCTTGCTTTGGTCCAAGCTTCAGACCACAGATATCTGGTTGGTGTTGGATGAGAGCAGCACCTGGTTCCCTCCTGTACTTTTCTCATAACTTGACATTGGCAAATTAGTACGAGTAATTTTAAGAGGCAATAAGCATAGTGGGGGCCTTTCACTATCCTATGCAATTCATGTTCATTCCAGTCACTAAGCTCCTCCCTTCCCCAACTACCCACGAGTTAGGAATCCAACTACCCATTAGGTAGCTTCTTCTCCCTACCTTGGCTGTGTTTTGTTTTGTTTTGTTTTGTTTGTAAGACCCTCAGGATGAGTAGTCTCCTAATTTCGGTCGGTACCCCCAAGAACTCAATGTCTAGTACATCTGCTGCAACACACAAGAGGCTTTAATGAACAGGAAACATTTGAGCAAATGGGCTCCTCCAGCAGGCAAGCTAGAGATAAGCCGCCTACCCCTCCCTCTCCCCCCACAGGTGTTTTTATAGGCAAACCCACAAGCTTAGGATGGGGGTGGGGCCCTCTGTCTATTGAGTATGTGACTCTTTCAGGCCAGATGGTCTCCCTATTAGGGTCAACAGACCTTAGGGCCTCAGGATGAGCTAATTAATTTTGTCTGGGCAAACTGCAGTTGCAGCTATCTCTTTGTTTTCTAAGGACCCTACTCACCACCTGCTGACTCACAAGAAAGGAGGGGCAGTGTGAATTCTTGGAATCTTGTTATCTCCATTGTGAGGGGAAGTTAGCAAATTCCAAGGAACAGATATTGGTTTACAGGTTAGTCCTTCATTTCAAGTGAGGGGTTTCTTTAACTTTACATTTTTATCTGTCAGTTTACTTGGGGAACTTTCTTATTTCCATCTTGTGTTTGTCTTTCTGACTCTCCTTACCTGTAAAATCAGATGAGCACTTGGTCATGGACACTGGGAGCTTTAGAGTTTCTCTCTCACTCTGCTCATCCAGTCCTCCAGTGCAGGGAAGCCAGAGGAAGAATCCCATTAAAAACTTACTAAATGAATGCAGCCAGAGCTGCAATGAAAGCCATACATTTGGACTAAGAAGGTAGTGGATTAAAGTGGATTAAAGCACTTGCAGTGCAATGGTGAGGGAAAGTTTGGATACCCAGAACCCAGGCAAACATCTGGCAGTTGTAAGAGTCTGCACTCAGGAAGCAGAGACAAGATCTTTACAGCAAGCTGTGTGGCTTCACCAGCCCATCAGAGAACTCTGAGCTCAAATAAGAGACCTTAGCTCAGTAAACAAAGTGGAGACTGATAAAGGAAGACACCCACCATCAACTTCAGACTTATTAAACGTGTGCACGTGCATACACACACACACACACACACACACACCTAAAGTCAATAATGGGAGATGCTGGAGGCACTCCCACACCACTCTGGATCCATAGTAGTCAACTTCCAGCAAGTTATTAGTATCACGCAAACCCATGGTAAGGATGGACCAGCTACAAAAGCAAAACTGTCGACGCTAGAGCAGTGATTCTCAGCCTCTAGGTCACAACTCCTTTGTCAAACCTCTGTCTCCAATATCAAAATTACAATTAGGTAGCAATGAAAATAATTTTATGGTTGGGGGTTACTATAGCATTGTAAGAAGTTTGAGAACCAATGTTCTTGAGTATAAAGGAAGGATGTAAGATGTCTCCGGACACAGATGCAATCATGCCAGTTAACAAGGAGTTTGTTTATAAACCGCCAAAAACCTGGAATCCAGCAGACTGTAACTGCTCCCTTCAGCCAGTCCTGAACAAAGAATGTTAATTCTAAGGGTTATGTTCCAGGTGTCCCTCCTCTCTTCACGACTCTGTTGCTCCAACCCCTACAACAAAGATGAAAAACAAAACCAACAAGGAAGCTGAAGGAATTTTACCAAATCCCACTTTCAAAAAAGTCAGCAGACCAAAGTCCATGGTCTTAATTACTTCCGGCTGCAAATGTGCTGAATACCAATGTGTGAAAACATACATGCACATGCACGAACAGTGAGTCTTAAATGCATGTAAAATGTGTGGGAGAAAGGCAGCAGTCATGTGACTGAAGAAAGATTATAGATTATGCATTCCCCCTCTTAATTATTCCCTAGATGATATTTGAACAAGGGGAAAATTAGAGGGCATTTGACTCTATAGAGTGTCATCATTCTCAGAGTTAATGTTCCATTTCTCTTTAATGCTTCCCTTCCTTCCCCTCCCATTCCTTCCCCTCCCCTTTAATTCATTTCCTTTCTTTTCCTTCCTTTTCCATTCCTTCCCTTTCATTCCATTCCCTTTTCTTTCCTGTGCTTTTAGTCCCTTTAATTCTGCCAATTCTAAAAATGTTACTTTTTTTTTTTTGAGACAGGGTTTCTCTGTGTAATAGTTCTGGCTGTCCTGGAACTGACTCTGTAGATCAGGCTGCCATCAAACTCAGCAAGGGCTGGGAGTAAAGGCATGAGCTACCACCACCCAACCAGGATCTGACTTTTTAAACGGGGCCTGTTAAGACTGATACTTCCAGTTCACAGACCATACCTTGGAAGAAGATTCAGGGTTATTCAAATGTCCCCATTCTGTCAGATTCTGGGGGCTTAGTCTGCCACCCTGGGTCCTAAATCATAGCATTAGCTTTCCATCCTAGTATAAACAGTCCCACTGTGGCTGGCTCCAGAATGCCACACAATTGCAGGGTGAAAGCCTAGAAAGAGGTGAGGATGGCTAGGTGTGTGAGCTGCACCAGAAAGGCTTGTATACACCACTGGAGTGAAGCTCTATGGTGACGATGGCTCAAGTGAACATTCAGCCTGGGCGTGGCACACACCAAAATGTCCAGGAATGGATGGGGACTCACCCTACAGTGTTTACTTAAGAGTGTGTGCACACACATTCAGGCTGTGTCTTATCCTGTTTCTGCAGTTCTGGTTAGAACAAAACCCGAGCATTTGTGAGCAGGCATTAAGCCTCTAGCTAGCATGTATAATTCCCAAATTGAGCTTCCAGTTACGAGGCCATAAAGTTGTGGTCTAGGCCATAGAAGTCCCCTCTGCTGCTCTTCCCTGGCATTTTCAGCATCAGTCCTGGTAACAATCTACTCCACTGGGCTTCATGCTGTAGAATATGTTCTACAGATGTTCAAAGGAGTCTTTAAGCACTCCCAGGATTGACCTTGTCTGTTACAGAGGAAAAACATGCCCAGGAACCAAAAGTGACTTCAGGAGGAGTAAGGAGGTTTAAACCATCCCTGTCTCCACATTGGGACTCTGTGAAACTCTGCTTCTGTATTTAACATGATAAAGGTTGGAGCTACTCTTGAGGCTCTCTCAGTCAGGGCATTGGGTGAATATTGGAGCGGGCCTGGCCAAGAGCTTATGTGTCCTCTGTGATCTCTTTTAAAGGTCCCATGTACCTTTTGTTTCAAACTCTTCTCTAGTTCTGTCCTTCTGTGAGTGCACATCGGAATATCTGATGTCCTCCCTCTATCTATGAACTTGGTCCCCTCACAATCTCCTGGAAACCTCATTCTCCCCAAATCAGAAGTATCACATGTAGCCTTTCTAGGTACATAGGCTAAGCCATCTCTCCTCTGTGGTGATGGGTGTGGTAATGTGTGTGGTAGAAAGGATAAGTGACAAGACTCAGTGTCCATGGGTTGGTAGCGAAGCCTCCATTCTCATACATGATAGAATTATCAGTAGCTGTAAGTGTATGTGGGGGTGGGGTGTGTGGGTGTGGGTGTGTGAGCATTCCCCATGTTCCACCCCCAGAAGTCCTAAACCTAGAGAGTTTTAAAACTTCCCTATAGGTTTGTTCACAGTCAGTAATCACTGTCTTATATTTTGTTCTTAGAAGAAGGGGCATAAAACAAAAATCAGTCACAAGGCAAGACTATATTATGGGTGAGCTAGCAGAGATGGAGACTATATTGGGGCAAGAAGGAGCAAATGTATAAACATCCTATGCAGATGGAGCTTTCACAGAAGGCTGTTTACTGAAATGATTGAAGAAGGACATATGTATGAAGGAGCCCAGAAAGCCTGTGGCAATGGCATCATTTAAATGAGCACATCAGATAGAGCTAAGGGCAGAATACTCCAAGCAGAGGGAACTGTGGAAAAAGCATAGAGAGCATGCATACATGAAGCAGAGACCAAGGTAGTGGTAAGAGTGGTGAGAGAAGTAGGTCCTTAAGGGTTCCTTATTCACAGGCAGACGAAGAAGAAGAGGAGGAAGAGGAGGAGGAGAATAGGAGAAAAAGAAGAGGAGGAGGAGGAGGAGAAGAAGAAGTGCTTTGCTTTTTACTCTTGAGGGCAAGGCCAGGGTTACCCATGAGAGTGGTATTGTCATCACTGAGGCACACAGGAGAATGGTGGCCAGAGAGTAAGGGGATAGGGGGTGATGGCGGGGATAGAGAAAGGGCTAGAAGAGAAAGTCTTGAAGCTTTAGATCCAGGAGACCTGGGACAGTAAGAAAGGCTTCAATTTTCCTCGCCTGTGCTTTTGCTCTGTTGCTAAATCATGAATCTGAGCCAACCCCAAAGGGAACCTGTAGAGTAAATTGAAGTGGGAGGAGGTAAGTGAATAGAACTAAGGAGTAGGATGGATGGAGCCCTGCATCCAGCGTTTACTTGCTAGTGGCTCTTCAAGTGGTCCCCATCACAGCAAGCGGCAGGGTAACCCAGGATGTGTGTCTTAAATCAAGAAAGTGTAGGCCTCAAGAAGGAAATCAGGCTAATGGACACCTGCTGTGGGTTTTGTAGACAACTAAGGTATGTAAGTGGAGGGGAGTCCAATAGTCAGAAACCATGAGTCGACTTCATGTAAGCCACTAAAATTGGGTTCCCTCTCTCTCTCTCTCTCTCTCTCTCTCTCTCTCTCTCTCTTCCCAAAGGGATAGAACTCAGTGCAAGGCCTTGGCCATAGTGATAAATGTCACATAGAAATGAGTCTATCTTCCAGTGAGCCCCTTGGGTTCTGCAAAGAGGGTACTGCTGTGGCGGTTATAAAGATAAGTCATTGCAATGCTCCAAATATCCTATTTTATGAGTAGGAATTCTGGAAAATAGAGAAATTCATGAAGAATAAAATACAAACTCAGGGTATAATGGTGAGGTTTAGTAGTAAGACATTGACTTAGCATGAATGAGGCCCTAGGTTGAATCCTGCACACACACACACACACACACACACACACAAAGTCAACAACAAAAAACCCTGAAATTCTGCTACCCAGTGGTAATAATAGCTCCTATTTTTTTATTTTAAAAGTGAGAGCTACATTTTACATTTCATTTGATGCTTTGCTCTTAAAATTAACCTAGCCTTGTTTGGCCAGCAAAATGGCTCAGTGAGTAAAGGCTCTTGCTGCTAAACCTAATAACGAGTTCAGTTCCCAGAACCACATGATAGAAAGAGAGAACCAACTCCTGAGCACTGTCCTCTGATATTTGACTCTGTACATATGACTTGGCATACGTGAGAAAACACCTGGTTAGGCATGATGAATAATAGCACTCACTTAGCTGAGGCAAAGAGATTTTAATTTCAAGACCAGTCTATGGTACAGACTGAGATCCTGTCTCAAAAAAATAAGATAAAATGAGAAAGAGAGAGAGAGTAAAAGAAATGAAGGAGGAAAGAAAGGAAGAGACAATAGAGTGGGGGGAAAACTTTTGTAATAATTTTCAAAGTCATATCCTATTATTTAAAAATATAAACTTAAAGGTTCAATAGCATTCCATTTATAGAGGTAACAACACATTTAAGCATTTTCCAGTTGTGGAACCTAATTTCTTTAAAGTTTGACACTTTATTATTAAATTATTATAAACTTCTAGTGGAAGAGTTGGATCCATTTATAATCATTATCACACTATGTTTGCTGATTTATTATTATTATTATTATCATTATTATTATTATTATTGAGGCAGGGTTTCTCTGTGTAGCCTTGGCTGTCCTAAAACTCACTCTATAGACCAGGCTGGCCTCAAACTAAGATCTGCCTGCCTCTGCCTCCTGAGTGCTGGAAGTAAAGGTGGGTACCACCACCTATTGGCTATTGGTCATTTTATGTTCTTGCTGTTTGATTGTTGCATTCTGATCTCTTATAATACAAAATATAATTGCTTCTCTCTCAAATAATTACAGGTTTTAAGTTCCCATTTTACTCTGCTAATAATTAAATTTTTGAAAAATTGTTCATTTCCTTCATCAGCATCATGAATGAAATGTTATCTTTGATATCACCCTGTGGAGTTCAAACTTTTAACACATTAGCATTCCATTTTATATTGTTATAACTGAATAGCACCCAGTGAGTAATATATAAAGCACAGGCATGTGTTCAGCTCATCAATCTGAAGGCTGAACAGTCTGAGAGTATGATGCCTGTATAGGCTACTTTTCCCATTGCTACGACTAATACTTGACAAGGGCAACTTAAGGAAAGAAGATTTTGGCTCACAGCTTTAGGGTACAATGCTTCCTGGCAAAGAAGTAATGGCACAATGCTGCTGTTTTCCCTACTACCACCAAAACTCTCATATCTGTTTGCACACACCCACACACACACACAGTTGCATGTTCACAGTTTATTTATACACATGTATGTTGAGGCCAAGAAGTCAACATTGTGTCTTACTCGATTGCGCTCTACCTTATTATAAAAAAATAAAAAACATTTAATTTTATTTTATGTCAAGGAGAGTTTTGTCCACATGTATATCTGTATGTACAAGCCTGGTGCCCATGAAGGCCATAGAGGGTGTTGGATCTCCTGGATCAGGAGTTACTGATAGTTGTTAGCTGTCATTTAGGTGCTGGGAGTTGAACCCATATTGTTTGCAAGACCTTTAAGTACTCTTTAACCACTGAGTCTTATCTCTAGCCCTTTTGAGACTGAACTCACCAATTCTGCCAGACTGACTGGCCAGCAAGCCCCAAGGACTTACTGTCTCTGACTCCTTAGTGCTGGGATGGAAAGCATAATCAGTTTTTTTCTGTGGGTGTTGGGAATCAAAAATCAGGTCTTTACATGTATAGGGCAAGCCTTTTACAAACTGAAAGTCTCCCAACCCTTCGTTGCTCTGTTAGTTCAGTCCAGAACCCTAGTCCTTTGAATGTTACCATATTTAAGGTAAGTCCTCCCTTTTCATTTAAATATTCTTGGAAACATCGTCACTGACAGATCCAGAGGTATGTCCCTATGGTGATTCTGAATCTTCTCACCTTAACAATGAAGCTTGCACATCAGAGTCCCAGTAGCTGCTCTGCTTTATCCGTGTTGTAACACAACAATGGAAACATAGGAGCTCTGTCTAGAAAACATTTTAATCCAAAGCCACTCCATCTATATGTTCCATGAATTCATTGATCCAGAGCCATCATGACCCCATCATCTTTCACAGGTCCCACCTTAATTCATATTCCAACACATGAAACTTCAGGAATACCTACAAATCACAGCATGCTTTTCCTTCTTGCTCCTTTCCTTACCCTATTCTACATAGCACATCTTTAAGATATAATCTGGGACTCCATATGTGATTATTTTACCATTGGTATCATGTTTCCCTAGTCATGAGTTCCTTTTCTCTTTTACATTATTTGTCCAGTGAAAGCAACAGCATTATTTTTGCCCTTCATTGTTTTGCTTATTGATTTACTATTGATACTTATTTTATAACACAATTTCATACTTGTGTTCTTTCTTCTGATCCCATGCTGCAGCTCATCAACAAGTAGTTGAAGAACAGAAAATAAAAGACTCTATATCTGAGACTGTCTTTCCTCTCAATGGGCAGTCATTTCATTTGCTCAAAATCTGTAGATTTTTTTTTCTATTGTTTTCAGATATTTAATTCTATGATGGAGAATGTTTTTGACTGATTTTATTAATTCTTAGGTACCCTGGGCACTTCAAGTATCGCAGAAATATATGTGATGTTCCGTAATCTCACACTATCAGAAATTGTCTTACAAATTTCATTATTGCACACACTTCAACTGTTGTGTCTGTGGTGTTCTATGCCCCTCAGTTCTGATAGAGTAAAGGCTTAAGCTCTATGGCCATGCCTTCTGTCTGTTCTTATGATGTCCACCCCTTGATCCTTTTTTCTGTGAGCTTAATTTATCATTATGACTGTGCTGTACTTTTTGCTCCACTGGGCTTTACATCCAACAATCATATTTTTTCATCTTTAAGAAGCATGTTTTGTTTGCACTGTTGATCATCATTGCTTGATGATATCTGATAAACACAATTCCTTTCTGCTTCTTCTCTTTCTCACAGCAAGTCTATTCTACAGGAAGACATTTGTTCTAACACTGAAGTTTTATTGTATGTGTGTTGATCTACAGTGTCTTATCATACGTTCAAATAATACTTCTCATTGCCCATCAATATGGATAGACTTTCCCCCTGTCTTATCTATTGCACACACAAGTAAAGTTAGAGGAAGTTAAAATAATTATTTGTGCTTTTTAAAAACCTATTTATTTTGTTTGTGTAGCAGGCAGAGGACAACTTTTGAGAGTTCATTCTCCCCTTCTACCATGTGTGTCACAGGAATCAAACTCAGATCATCAGGCTTGGTGGAGAGCACCTTCCTTCAGCTGCTAAACCATCTTACTGGGCCTGGTTTGAATTTTTAGATGCACTGTTCTTAGCAACATGAGTGACTTTCAAGACATCTCCGTCATCATCCTCCAGTAATATCTTTATTACCTACCCTCTTAAATAGAACCATTACTATAGAACCATTATCACCAGCAGTCTGTGGAGGGCCTACTCCTTGCCAGAAGTAAAGGCAGTGATGAGCCAGATAAAGTCTTCCTCTGTCCTCAGTGGCTTAGAAGTCTGGGGGTAGCATAGCTATAAATAGTATAGGGACAATTGCCTTAAGAGGAGGAACTATCAGACCAAAGATGAAGAAGACCCCACCTTTGTATTTGAAGTATGGGGGAATGTGTAAAACATTCTGTAAAACCTAAAAGACGTTAATCTGTAGTCACCCTGGGCTCCAGTTTTTCCCGGTGTCATGCAGAACTAATGGGTAAAAGCTCCCTCAATGGTAAGGAGACAGATACCAGGAGAAAATGGCAGTAACTTATTACTCAAAAAGTAAGTCATACAGATTAGAGGCAGAGAGGGAAGCCTCTGGAGAAGCCAAATGTGTGTAGAAAATGGACAGGGGGAGACAGAATGGAAGGTGTTAAGACCTCTGAACCAGGGAACAATGGCCGTAGAGGGAAAGAAGTCATTGGCGATCAAGGGGGTGTGTATAAATTTTATCTCAAGTGTAAAGAGCAAGGAAAGAGGATTTGACCAGGTAAGAGACTGAGGGCTAAAATAAGCAGAGTGCCCCAGTCTCTGACACAGCCTGTGAAACACTTATAAACTGAGAGCCAGAAGACCAGTGTGGAGATATAATGGTGCATGGTACAATGCAGGTAGAGATACATTGGCAGGTTTCAGGGGTCTAAGGAATAAAAGCCAGTCACTTCCTCCCAGCCATCCTTCAACTCAGTGTTCCACTCACCTGAGCTAGCACAGACACACAGGCAACAACAACAACAACAACAAAATGCTCATTTATGCTGTAGTTATCTGTTGTGCATGACAAGAGATTGAAAATGGCAACATTAAAGTTGACAATGCCTGTTACAGGCAGAGGGATGACAAAACACAACTAATGATTAGGTAAGAATTATTGATTCATGTAAAACGTCCACACAATAAAATGGGATTCAAATTCTCCAAGTCTAATGCAGTGGCCAAGGAAGCCTGTATCAAAGCATTTGGGAGGCTGAGGCAGGAAGATTGCGAGCTTTTGCCATACAATGAGACAGTGTTTTAAAACTAAACCAAAATCAAACAAAATTTATCCCCTCCAAATTACTTTACTGCTTCAAAGGTAAAAGTTAAGATGTAGCAGACAAATCTAGCAGACACCACCTAAATAAGCCACATGAGAAAAGTCTGAATTGCCAAGAAGGGGCAAATGGACATCTTGTACCTCTGGAGGAGAACATCAGGTCACTTTAGTGTTTCTGCCAGAACCGCAAATGAGGGACATTCCACAAAATAACTTGCTGGTATAAAGTATGGGGGGTGGAGGGGGAGATAAAACCCTTGAGGAAACATTAAGACCAGATCTGAAGATCTGACTATATTCTGGAACCTATCCTGAGAAACTAGTAAAATTTCAATAGCACTGTATAGCAAATGTCCTGGGTTTTGTTTATTTGTGGGTTTGGGGTTTTTTGTTTGTTTGTGTTGCTTTGTCTTTTGTTTTTGTTTCTTTCAGAGAATCTTGCTATTATGGAACCCAAGTGGAGATACTGAAATGAGGGGAAAGTAGTGATTTATAGCAACAATAATCACCTCATACAGCTCCGTGGGGTACCTAACAAGCTTGACTGCTTCATCTGTCTCCATTCATGTGGCTATAGGTCCTACACACCCAGTACTTGAGCTAGTGGCTCACAATTCTCCAGCATGTAGCTCCTCCCCCTGGGGGGACCCTGGAGGACCCCAATCATGATGTTCCCTGGCCATACTCCATGAGGATGAAAAGCTGCAAGCCTCTGGAATACACATGTCATTTCTTTTTCTTTTCTTCTTTCTTCCTTCCTTCCTTTCTTTCTTTCTTTCTTTCTTTCTTTCTTTCTTTCTTTCTTTCTTTCTTTTTCTTTTCAATATTGTGATGGACAAGGCTCTTTCCAAGGCCAGCCCAGACCCATAGGGTAGGGGAGAGAACTCTCCTTTTGGTTCAAGGATCACTGAAGAATGGTGACCATATTTAATTCACCAAGTATGCTCCTTACTGGCCCTTCCCCTCTGATGTCACCTTATACATTAGAATATTTTTAAAATCGAATAGTCATGGAAGTAGTTCATTTGCAAGAGGGTTTGGTAGAAGACTTCTTTTCAAACTAATTGCAAAATATCTTTATATTAACATGCAGCACATTTCTCTTATCTCTTTGCATAAATGTACACTTTCTTAATGAATTTGGTTTTATAAATCTTTTGATAAGGCTATTTACCACTTACAGATACTGTTCTGCTCATGGTTTGGAAACTTGTTCCCTACTCCATAACATTTAGGGGAAGGATATGTCAAAATTCATTCAATTATGAGGGTTTTGGCCTCGAGGGTAGATTGTTTTAATTACAGAAGTGACTTTGTTTTTAAAATGGAGTTCATGCCTCACTCTTGCCCTTTGTTTTGCTTGTCTTCAGTACGAAAGGACTCAGTCAAAAGTCAGCAGTGTGCTCTGCATGATGCGTCCTCCAGTGCCAGGACTTTATCACAGACCACATCTCATGTATTCGGAGACACAACATGGTGTACTAAGATATGTTACTTATGGAATGTCCGTTGGCTTTGAGATTCCACTATAAATGCCTCATGTCACACTTTCTCAGGAATATGATATATATATAATTTTTTTCTCCAAGTCTGCAAATGTTCTTTTTGTCCTGTTAAGTTTTATTCAAGGGGAAAATGTAATGTAGTTAAATTTATCAACATTTTCTTCCACAGTTGGTGCTTTTCCATTGCATCTAAAACATCTTTGCCTAATCTGAAGTTTTAAAGGTTTTTCCCTATTGCTTCTTTAAGTTTTAAGCTCTAGATAGTAAATGGCGGTCTATGGTGTATTCTCATAGTTTTATACACAACTTGTATGAATTATATTTAATTTATCCATACGTACATTTTCGATTGTGTTAGTGTCTTTGTCAAAAGGACTACTGAGCTTATCCTCCTGAACTGTGTAACTGTGCGTTGGGACAGTGATATGCAAGTGTTTGCTGGGCAGTGCTAAAAATGTTCCCATTCCCCCTTGAGACCAGGCCTTGAGTTTCCACCTGACCTCAAACAGTAGTCAAGTAAGTAGGCCCTGTCACAGAGACAAGCTGACCATGGGATTCACTAGGCCTACTTTGGTTACTGTTTGACATTTTGTGTAAAAGAGAAAAGAGAGATACAGAGACAAAGACAGAGAGACAGAGACAGTGACAGAGACAGAGACATAGAGAAAGAGATTATTTTATAACCTCTGATGCTTGGTCTAGTATTCCAATAGACAGACAGAGGGACAGAAGGGAGAAAAGAAGGATGGATAGATGGATGAATAAATGAATCAAAAAGTGGTCAGAGAGATAGGTGGGCTGATATATGTTGAGAGGAATTGTAGAAGGATGGGTGTGTGAAAGGAGGAAGGAGGGGGTAGAAGGGTGGCCAGAAGAGGCTGGTTGGGGAAAGGAGGGTGACAGAAGCACAGTTGCAGAGACATGAATCTCATATCTCCTCACTGACCTGATGCTGAGGTCTGGCCTCCCACAGGGAGTTTCCTGGTCCCCTGGTCATGCTCATTGTAGAGGGGATGCTGCTCTTGTACCTGGAGCTGGCTGTGGGGCAGCGCATGCGACAAGGCAGCATCGGTGCCTGGAGGTGCCCCTACCTCAGTGGTGTCGGTATGTGGGACCCTTCTCAGATCCTCTGACAGAGATTTTGTGGGTTTCTGAGCATCACTGGTATGCATGGGCTGGACCTGTGACTGGATGAACCAACTCCCAAAGAGGGCTACCATGGAGCTCGGGCAGAGAGGGCCCTGGATTCTGACCCTCACATGGTACCCCATCCCACCCCCAATGAAACTTCCACCTTAGGGCATCTCCACTCTGGACCTCAGCTTGATATTCTCTGACTGGCTGGACATAGCATTCATTTCGTCCCAGCTACCTATCCTCTGGGGATGTATACAAATGCCACCCCCTGCTTAATGTGTGCCTGGTGCTGAACATGGCATGCACGAGTGTGAGGTCATTTCATCTTCACCACACCACTTAGGGGCGTTGGGGCATCATAGTGATACCTGGATGCACAAGCCAAGCATCTATGTGAACATACCAGGTGTGGCCTACTGCACCCTTCCAGAGTGACCTTCAGTCACTGTCCCCTGGCACCTCCAGGATGTGATTCTCCTAGTTTGTAAAAGACCAGGATCTAGAGCCATCAGAGTTCATACATGTTCTGTGTACTTTTCATGTCCAAGAAAGGGAAGCAGACAGGAAGCCTGAGCCATTGTTTAGGAATGAGGAAGGGTCCACCTGATGTGACCTCCTGCATCTTTGGAAGAAATATGTCCGGGGTATTAGAACTCATCATCTTCAAACTGCCTCCTCATGATGAAGAGCTATGAAGGCCATCAGAGTGTGCTGAGGCAGCAATGTATGCTGTATATTGGAAAACAGGGGAGGCTGCCTGGCCCCTTGGGCACTGACATGCACTTACTGGCCTGAGTTCCCAGTGGAGTGGGAGGAGTTGCTCTGTAATGCTATTGATACCTGTATAGTCTGCCACATGCAAAGTCAACAACTTACAACTCTTCTGGTTATGTGTGGGATGACAAAGGTTGACAACACTCCCAAGTAAACTCACTTTAGAGCAACCTAATGGCAAACTCTCACTTCTCACAGTGATACCCACTGTGGGACCTCATAGATCAGACCAGGCTGGGGGTAAGTGTTGTCTGTCTGTCACACTCCTGCCACATGGATGGGGCTGGCTCCAGGAACTCGACCTCCAAAAGGAGCAAGTTCACATCAGGCATGTAGTTGGCCCTTCTCCATAGCTCTGCTGGGTAGTTTTGGGAAAGCTCTGAGTTTTAGTTTGCTCTTTGGAAGGAGTATAATGCTTTTGTGTGAACTAACTGCACACAAAATACTGAGCCCAGGACCTGACACTTAGGTGTCAAAAAAACCAATACTGATCTACAATCTCAGATGATCAGAGTTGAGGGGTAGTAATTCCCAAGAAGATGTCATAGGTGTGGTATCAGGTCTAATGAAAGCCTAAAGGAAGAGTGTTCTTGTTTGGGGATGTCACCATAGTTGTGTCATTCAAGTCCCACTGGTTAAATTACACACATCTGATCTTCAGCATGGCCCTCTGCTTTGCTCACAGGTGTTGCTAGTGTGGTGGTCTCCTCCTTCCTCTCAATGTACTACAACGTCATCAATGCCTGGGGCTTCTGGTATCTCTTCCACTCCTTCCAGGTAAGCCAACCTCTGGCCAGAGCAAAAGCAAAAAGGGTAGAAAATGCAGGGCCACTCACCAAGTAGGGAGCTGGTAGAGGATGAGAACGCCAGCCTGTGGGAACCCTCTCAGTGAGGAGGGAGCGTGATGGGAGCCACAAGCCAAGCAGGGATGACAGAATCTGGATCCACTACTTGTCACAATGTAAGCCAAACTATGCACTGTGTGTGTGTGCATGCCCATGCGTGTGTGTTTGCATGTGCGTACACACATGTGCACACTCATTTCTGAGGAGCAGGTCCACAGCACTCATTGGAATATCTACAGGAATATTTTCAATGACAAGCATTTTAAACAGTGCATTATCTAAATTCTTGTTACTGATATTCTGGAAGGGTCTAGGCTTTGTGGAAAATAAATAAATGCCACAATTCCACACTGAGCGCTGGAATGTTCCTCTCCACCAGTCATATTCTATCCCACCCCACCCCCATCTTCATCCTTTTTACTCTCAGAGACTCTAATCCCACTGCCTCCATATCAGCCTCTTTCCAGATGGAAAAAGAAGAGAAGGACCCAGGAATTACCACTCTAATATCCATGCATTCCATACTTCACAAAAATTCCCCCCCTTACCTCTGCAGTAAATCCTCTTCCAAGGTCATAGGATAATGACACAGCAGACCTTCACTTGGACGTCTATGGGCCATGCAGGTCCCCGGAACATATAAATCGACACTGGCATGGCCATATACACGACATAAGAGCTTTTGTTCAATCCCACGAGCTACAAGTGACTCTACAGGACTCTACTTTATGGGAGGGTGTCGGTCCTTCTTAGCGGGTACCTTTAGCCAAGCAAATGTAAGGACCCTATCTTTACCTTCTGATGCAGATGAAGGGAGAAGAAAACTGAAAATCTCTCAGTTGTTCCATGCCCTAGAGCTTCTTCATGTAGCATGTTCATTGGCAGGAATATTAAAAAACAAAAAATAAAAACAAAAACAAACAAACAAAAAAAAAAAAAAAACCTGAAGTCAAGCTCATCTCAAGCAAAGGACCCCAGAGGTATCCTCAGATTTGCAGCCAAATATGTGAAACAGTGTGAGTTAGAGTGGCCTCAGCAGAGGGCCCAGAGAATGTCGGCTAGGCAACTGAGCTTAGAGGGCTTCTGTTTCTTAGCTGGGACCGGCTGCTAGTTCCATCAGATACCACAGTGTCTCCCTCCTGTGGCCTGTCCATCCAAATGGGCTCACTGTTCAAGATTCTAACTCAAGTACGTTCACAGCTTTTTTTAAAATTGTTTTTAAAGTTTATCTTATTTATTTTATGTATATGGGTGTTTCACCTGAATGTCTATGTACAACATGCATGCCTGGTGCCTGCAGAGGCCAGGAGAGCTTATCAAATTCCCTGGGATTAGAGTTACAGAAGGGGAGCCATCCTATGGTTACTGGGACTCTAACCTGGGGAAAAACAGCCAGTACCCTTAACTAGTGAGCCATCTCTCCAGCCCTACAACTGGTTTTGAACAGGGTAGCTACAAGGATCTGGAAAGACTAGGCCAGGAAGCCTCTGATCCACTGTACTCTGTTGTTTCGCGCAAGCCAGGCTAGCCCATATTTTCAGGACAAGGTGTGAAGCCTCCTGTCAAAGATGCTTCCTATCATCCCACCAAGCCCTTGGCCTTTCCCTTGACTCTCTGTTGATTCTCACTTCATTCCAAAGGATCCCCTGCCGTGGTCTGTCTGCCCACTGAATGGTAACCGCACAGGCTACTACGAGGAGTATGAAAAGGCTTCGTCAATGCAGTACTTCTGGTGCAGGAAAACACTCAACATCTCACCATCCATCCAGGAGAATGGAGGAGTGCAGTGGGAGCCAGCACTGTGCCTCATCCTGGCCTGGCTGATGGTGTATCTGTGCATCCTGAGGGGCACTGAGTCAACCAGCAAGGTGTGCTAGGGAGTGTCATGGGAATGAATCTGGTCCATGCTAGGAGCTGTCTCTTGCTGTCCAGAGTAGAGGCTCAGTGGGTCAGAAGGCATGGATGGTGTTATTGGCATGTCCCTGTACTAGCTGACAGTGGAGGGTGTCAGAAGTGATTAAAGTTGTAGCACTGAATCTGAAATGACAGGCCCCAGCCAGTTCTCACACTCACCTGTACCAGGTCATTTCATGGAGATATTCAAACACCCTGCTTCCACCTCAAATGCCAGAGCTATTATTCTGTGGAGGGAACCTCAACATCAGACTAGCCAGCCTCTGGGGACTTTATTGTGTAGTTGGATTTGGGGTCCCATTTCAAAGTGCTTTCAGGAAATCAATACTACCCAGAACTGTTGGGTTCTCCCTTGGTTTTTTGTTTTGTTTTGTTTTGTTTTGTTCTGTTGTGTGGTATGGGGTTTTAGTTCTTGTTTTGGCTTTTATTTTTAAAGTGTCTCCTTATGTACTTCAGGCTGGCATGAAACTGGCTGAACGGCCCAAGTTGGCCTCAAACTCAGTGATCCTCCTGACTCAGCCTTCTGAGTGTTGGGATTTTAGGCCACAGATATGCCAAAATACCCAGCAAAGGCCTTTTATTTGCCTAAGCTCGTTCTTTCTGTTGAAATGCCCAGGTTTCCATTCATCCTAGGTCTGGAGTATCTGCTGTATTTCCATCACCCATACCTGTTTCAAACAGGGGTGAATGCTCCATACTCAGCTATTCAGCAAAGCAAATCCATAGTTGATCACGGTGTCTTATTCTTGTAACAGCCCCTCAGAGTAGATACATGAGGTCACTCCCAAAAGGCTTAGATAGGCAAAGTATTCTTCACAAAATCACAGCCAGGGACTGCACACTCAGGACATAGACCAGATTTACTCCAAGCTCTTCCCATCCTATTGGTGAAATGCAGCATGAATGTTCTCTTCACATCTTTTGTGACTTAGTCATTTACAATTTGTCTTCTTCTGAGAATCCCATGAGACCCCTAGATCTCACTCTTCTGATCACCTGCCTGCCTTCTCCAGTACTGACATGTTTGTTTGCTTTTGTTCTTTCATGAGGCATCAAGCTTAGAACAACCTATGTCATTGAGTTATTGCATGACAATACCAATGTTGTGCCTGGCGTGATATTTCACATTGTTTTCTAAGTCCCCATAGTGGCCAGCCCCACATAGTCATCTTAGCCCCACAGCACTTTGCCTCACAGCTGAGCATAAGAATCAGGGTGTTCTTTCTCAGCTGAGCTCAGACCTTGCAGCATCTTCTCTGTCCCAACCTAGACCAAGCATGATCCAAAAGATCTAAGGGCGATGTCTGTACCCTTGAATATTAAAGCAGTCCTTTCCTTTCCAGGCCTCTTATAGTTGTGAAAATAAGTAGAGTCTGGACATTATTCTCCTCTGAAGTTTTACTTACTGGTCAGTGTTATTTCTCCTGATAGGTTAAGCTAAAGCTAGATCACATGTCCAGCCATCCTTCCCACAAGAAAAAGAAGGAAGCCACTTTGTGAGGACTCTAGAAAGCCCATAAGATACACGGACCACTGGCGGGGTAGGGGGGGAAGTCCAGAGCTTTCCCCAAATGTCTTCTAAGTGCCCAGTGTTATGGACCGGAATCAGACCTCCACCATGCCCCTGAATTTCTTTCACATCACTGGCAAAAAGACTCTTATCCATTTGCATCTCACCTGGTTTGACATATTAGATATTTGGGTAAATTCACTAACCCCCTAAATGTGTAAGCAGCCATGGTAAACATATATCCCACTTTCTCAGTGTCCTTCTGACAGTCTTAGAAGTTCATGAAGTATGGTGCCATGCCAAGGAAGAAATGGAAGTCTGAGATTAATTCAAGCATATCAAGATATGGGTTACTAGCTGGGTTTCTCAGAGGTGGATCCAACCTAAAAGAAGATTGATAAAACAAAACAAACCTTGTGAAAAGTTTTGTTTCGTTTTGTTTTTGTCTATGAATCTAGGCAAAATCCCTTACAGTTTTATGCCCATGATACATTGTTTTTAAATTTTATTTATTAACATAATATCCGTGTATGCTTATGAAGGGCCTGATGCTTTGATACAAGTATGAAACACACAGCAGCTAGACCAATGCCACTAACATTTCCTTCTCCTCATACATGAATTATATATACATTTTTTTACTCTTCTAGTTATTTTTATGTATCATGGATTCTTGTAGATTAGAGTTACCTATAGTGCTGGGCAAAGAAGCAATGATTTCTGCTTCTAATTCCTGTATTTTGGTGACTCTTGTCTAACCTCTGTCTTCCCTCGCTGCCTTTCCCATCTTCTTGGAGGTTCATTTACCACTTTCTACAAATGAGTGCAAAAAATGCATTATTTGTCTATGATTTGTTTTATTTACCATGATGCCTGAACTTGTCTATACCTTTACATGTGACAAGATTTCATTCTTTTTATGGCTAAGTAGTATTCCTTTGTGGATACATACCATGTGATTTCTATATGTTCACTTTCCATGGATGGTTTTATATCCTAGATTTTTTTAAAGGAATATCACAGTAAAAATGAGAGTGCTGCTATATCCTTGACACATGGCTTTTAAGATCCCTTTGCAATAATATCTAATTGTGGTTTTTATTTGTATTCCCTTGAAGATTAATGATGCTGAATTTTTGTTCATATATTTGCTGGCTATTTGTGTCTTAACTTTTTAGATGTATTTATTTTATTTGACACATATGAGTATTTTGCTTGCATGTGTATGTGTATGCCACATGTATGTCTGACGCTCGCAGGGATAAGAAGAGGGCTATGACAGTGGTTATGAGTTGCCAGGTGGGTGCTGGAAACTGAACCCAGGTCCTCTGCAGGAACAGCAGGCGCTCTTAACCACTGAGCCAACCCTAAAGTCCCCTCATGTCTTTTTAAATAAATGTCTATGTAGCCCATTTCTTTGCCCATTTTTTAAGGTGGACTCTTTGCTCTCCAGTTGTTTGAGCTCTGAATAAAAAGAATTAAGGGAATGAGAGGTATTGGCAATAAAACTGTGAAAATATTAATGAAAGATGTCAAGATGACTACAGGAAAGGAAAGATACTCTATGGAGCAGAAGATGTCCTAGTTAATTTTCTGTTCCTGTGAAGAGACACTATGTTCTATGTACTCTGTACTATGTACTCTGTACTATGCTTATCAAAAAGAAGAATTTAATTGAGACTTTGCTTACAGTTTCTTTGAGTCTATGATTGTGGCAGGAAGTGTGGCAGCAGGCAGGCAAGAAGAATGCCTGCTTATATCTAATCCATAGGCAAGAGGCAGAGGGAGGGGAAGGGTGAATGGAGAAGGAGGAGGAGGTAGGAGATGGGAGAAGAAAGAGAGAGATTGGGTTCAACCTGGGCTCCCTCAGTGGCATACGCACTCCCTTCAACAAGGCCACTTCTCCTAACCTTCTAAAATAGTTCTACCCACTGTGAACAAAGGGCTCAAATATATGAGCCTGTGGGGGCCATTCTCATTCAAACCATCACAGAGTTGGTATTATTATTATTATTATTATTATTATTATTATTATTATTAAAGTGTACATACTACCCAAGACAGTTACAGATTCAGGTCAATCCTTACCAATAATAATATTCATAGAATCAGAAAAAAAATCTTAAAATCTACATGACACTATTGAATAAAGGAACGAAACTGAAGTCATATTAATACCTGATTTTAAGTCTGTCTACAATGTGTCTGGTATTGGCTTGAGAAAAGACAAGGAGACAAGTAGAACATAGTAGAGTACCTGGAAAACCACATATTTCTGTCAAAGACACCAAGAGAATACATTGGAAAGCCATCAAATCAATTGCTGATGCTAGATCCACATCTCACATGCTGTACAAAAGTCCAAAGTATGAAAAGTCTAAGGCGAAACACTTGAAGACTTAGATTTTTGTGTACCTATGTTTTGGGATAAGACCTGAAAACTTGCAACAAAGTAAAAACCAGTAGGATTACATCAAAGAAAGAACTTTCTGTGCAATAAAAGAAATAGTCAATATCATGAAGAAAATATTTAGGAACTCACACACACATTCACAGAGTAAGGGGGAGACTTAAATAAATAATATTGTTTTGTTAGCAGTTTTACTAAGTAATGACAATTTTAAAATAGTAAATACATAAAAACCAAATTTAATTATGGCATTTTAATACATAAGTATCATTGCTCCTTATTCTTATTCACCCTCTCTCTATCCTCCCTCTTTACCCCTTCTTTCTGGTATAATTTAGAGGGAAAATACATGTTTGAGGTGTAAGAATAGAGGAATTACTATAAAAGTGCAAAAAGAATAGTCATAAAAAGCTGCTCAAGTACGATGATTGTGGTTGATACATTGTTTATGAACTAATAAAGCAATGAAGATCAGAGAAGCAAAGCATCTAGGCTACCAGAGAGCTCGGTCCTGTACCAGGGCTGGAGAGATATTATCCATAGCAAACTGGAGACTAATTGCCAAGACTAAATCCTTAATGCCCTGCTCCTATCTTATATATTAGTGCTGGGGTTTAAAGCTGTGAGCTCTGTTTCTCTTTTAGACTGATTCACTTCTCATGTAGCCCTGGATGGCCTTGTAAATCTAACATTAAGTATTTTTGGTTTTTATGTTTTCTTACTCTCTGTTGTTGACTGTGGCCTTCTCTTGTGGCTCACCTTTTAGTTAAACTCTGTAGGGATATGGAAGAGTGTTATCTCTCCCTCCATCTTTGTTCCAGGGGATTGGGTTTTGATTTAGGAACATGCTTTCTCTCATTCACCTAACTCTGTCAGATAATTTCCTTTGTGAATGTCTTTGCATATCTTCTGTTACATTGCTATTGTAAATAGTGTCTTTCTCCTTATTTCTACCGTTGTTTATGTTGGTGGCAGAAGAAACAAACATTTTTTTATGTTAGTCTTGTACCTTGAAATCTTGATGCATTTCCTAATGAATTCTCACAACTACAGATTGCTTCTGTTTACTCTATAAACTATCCTATAACCTGCGGATATGATTTAGCACATTTCTTTTCAGTGTCTGTATTTCAACCCTTTTTTATTGTGGTTTCACTATTATTACTGATTTTATTGGAGTCTCAGGCACAATTGTTCTCCTGTACTTTGAACACAGTGAAATTCCAAGTGTTAGGTGAACACTCTGACTAGTTCTTAGATTTACTATAAAGGCTTTTTCAGACTGCTTTTAGAGAATACTTTCAAGGCCAGGATAAAGGTTCCATGGCCTTTGCTTATTGGTTAGGTTAGGGAGTAGTTGGTTGGTTTTTTTTTTTTTTTTTTTTTTTTTTTTTTTGTTTTGTTTTGTTTTGTTTGGTGGGGTTTACCATTGTCCACGGAGAGATACAACACTTTCCTCCTTTTGCTTGTTGTTCTAGTTAGAGTAATAATTGCTATGACGAAAGGCCATGACCCAAAGCAAGTTGGGGAGGAAAGGGTTTATTTGGCTTACACCTCCATCAGGAACTCAAGGTAGATTCCTGTAGATAAGAACTGATGTAGAGGCCACGGAGGGTTGCTGCTTACTGGCTTGCTCATGGCATGATCAGCTTACGTTCTTTAAGAACTCAGCACCACCAGGCCAAGGATGGCACCAGCCACAATGGGCTGCTCCCCTCCCCATCACTAATTAAGAAAATGCCCTGCAACTTATGGAAGCATCTTCTCAGTTGTGGTCCCCTCCTTTCAGATAACTCTAGTTTGTGTTAAGTTGACATAAAACTAACCAGCACCATTGTAAAGCTCTGAACCATGCCTACAGGATCTATAGCCTGACCCTCCATTCCTGAACAACACAGACACCAAGACGCTGACACCCAGGCTTCGAGATCTAGATCCCACTTGGGCATCTATGGCTCCTGTTCTAAGCTTTGGCATCCATTCAGTTCCCTTCTTTTGGTTCTGACACTTAGTTTTTCCTCGCTTTTTTTTTTTTTTTTTTTTTTTTTTTTGAGATTGGCTTTATGTCCAAGATGTTATAATTACTGATTTTATTTTATTTTATAGTTTTAGAATTATTTCTTTCCCCTGCTCCTGCCACACTCTCTCTCTCTCTCTCTCTCTCTCTCTCTCTCTCTCTCTCTCTCTCTCATATTTCCTTTCCTTTCTAGTATATATTCTCTACTGTTTGAAATTTGGACTTTCATATCTCCTTCCAGGTGTGTGCCAGACCTGGTTCCCCTCTTCCATTTTAAACATTATCGTCATGCAGTTCAGGCCCTTTGAGCCTATAACTTTCTAAATACCGCAAACTTAGGATGCACAAGGCCCTGAGATCAGTCTCTGGCTCCAGGGATGGACACACACACACACAATTTTATTTGTAAATACTCTTTCTTGCATTCCAGCTATCTTTGGGAGAGAGGAACTAGCTTTAAAATACCTTCCTGTGGGGCTAAAGAGATGGTTCAGCAGTTAGAAAAGCTTGGTGTTCTTCCAGAAGACCGGAGTTTAGTTCCCAACACTCACATCAAGTACTTCAAAGTCAACTCCAGAGAATCTGATGTTTCCTTCTGGCCTTGTGGGCACCTGCACAGACATGGTACAAAAACATGTACATATACATATACATGTACATATACATATAACTAAATAAATCTTCTTTTAAAATATTGTTCTATAAGGCAAGTTTGTTTATCTGGGGGGTGGAGAAGGATGTCTGCTCAAGACAGAGTTTCTCTGTGTAACACCCCTGGCTGTCCTAAAACTTGTTTTGTAGACCAGGCTAGCCTTGAACTCACATAGATCTGACCGTCTCTGCCTCCTGAGTTCTGGGATTAAAGGTTTGAGCCATCATGCCTGGAAAGGGCAAGTTCTAAGGATTATAAATTTTGTTAGATTTTGCTTCCATATAAACATATGTTTTTGGCCCCATTTGTTTTCTTTCTTTCATTCTGTATTTCTTATTTTTTATTTGTCTGCTTGTTTACTTGCTTGCTTCTTTTTGAGGCAGGCTTTTTCTGTGTAGCCTAGACTCTCCTGGAACTTCCTCTGTAGACCAGGCTGGCCTCAAACAGAGATCTGCCTGCCTCTGCTTCCTGATTGCTGGTATTAAAGGCGTATTCTATCACTGCCTGTCAATGTATAACAGTCTTTTTAAACATTGTTTTATGTGTATTTTGTCTACATGAACCATGTGCATTCCCAGTGCCCATAGAAGTCGGAAAATGCTGTCAGATCTCTGGAATCAGAGTTAGCCACTCTGTAAGCCACTGTGGGTCCTGGGAATTGAACCCAGGTCATTTGGCAGAGCAGACAATGAATGTTCTTTTCTCCTTGAAAATCTTCATTTAGATTTATGTTAATCTTTTCCCTCCTATTCCACAGGTCTTATAACTTTTTGATTGCATATTACACTATCCATGTCATCATTTCTTTGGGTTATCTTCTATGTTGTTAAAAGGGAATCTGAGGTAGTTTAATGAGAATGTCCCCATAAACTCACATGTTTAAATACTTGTTCCCTAGATGGTAGAACGGTTTAGGAAGGATTAAGAGGTGTGGCCTTGTTGGAAGAGGTGTGTCTTCCTGCCTGCCTTCCTGCCTGACTGCTGCCTGCCTGCCTGCTGCTTGCTGTATCCCTGCATGCCTGCCTGCCTGCCTGCCTGCTGCCTGCTGCTATGCTTTCCTCATGATGATCATGGATTCTAACCTTCTGCAGCCCCAAATTAAACACTTTCTTTTTAATAAGAGGAAGACAAATGTTGGTACTAAGGGGTGGGGCATTGCTGTGACAGGAAGCTAGCCATGCTGCTTTTGGAAGGAATATGGAAAACCTGGGGAAATTGGATTAGGAAAGCTGTTGACTGCTATAAGCAGGGCTGAATGGACATCCTAGTAAGAGCTTGGAGACAACAGTGCTAAGATCATTGAGGGTTATGGATGCTTAGCTCAAGAAACTTCAGAGGGCAACAAAATTAGTGACAGTGTTAGAAACCATTCTTGTGGTGCTTGGGGAAAAAAAATGAGGATGCTTTCTGCCTGAGGGCAAATTGAAATAGTTGGACTAATTTTATAGGCAGAGGATATTTCAAAACAGCCTAATATTAACTCTGTTGCATGGTTATTAGTAATCACATTCATGCAGAGCTACCATAAAAAATAATAAGCAGGGCAAAAAGAAACACAAAATGTATAGTTTGAGGAGGGGAAAAAGCACCAAGAAATTTGATGTCTGTACTGAAAGAGATAAGGAGAGGCCTAGTGTGAAATGGAATAAAGGGAGTGTTGTCTTTGGGTGAAGACCCCACCCAGCTAACCCGAAACTTGCATAAAGGAAATGCCTTTTGTATTTCTATAAAGCTGCAATGGGGGAAAATGTTATGCAAATATAACTCAAGAAGGGGAACAGGCTCCAACCAAAATGGCTGAACTTGGCTTCATTGGCCAGGTCATTCTGGCTTTAGATCCCTGAATGATACTGGAGTAAAGGAGTTGTGGAATCTTCCTCTGCAGTTAAGAAAATCCTCTGAAGCGAGGTGTTTGGCATGGGAATCCCTTCAAGGAAACCAGAGAAGCTATATGTGAATTTATGAAAATGAAGCCTGGATTGCATTGGAGACCTCAAGATCTTGGAAATGTCAAAATCATAGACTTACCAAGAAGCTTGGGACCAAATCAAGAGAGAAAGACACATGTTGTAGCCAGCGGAACTTGAAGGGAAGAGCCATCTAAGCACATTGGCAGCAGATTGGAGCTATAGGATTTGGAGTTTGCCCTCCTGAATTTCCATTTGCCTATTAGAAACAGATTAGAGATACAGGATTTGAAGATTGCCCCGCTGGATTTCTGTCATGCCTTGCTCCAGTATTTTCTACCTATATTACCATTCCTCCCTTTTGAAATGGTAATGTATATTCTATGCTGTTTTACATTGAAGTTTATAATTTACTTTTTGATTTTACAAGGAGTTATAATTAAAAGTTGCCTTGGGTCTCAGAAGAAACTTAAAATAGTGTTCACACCATGAAAGACTGTGGGGACTGTTAGAGTTGGACGAAAGTCATTTTGCATTATGATATGGCCACAAGCCTATAGCAGACAAGGTGTGGGGTGTGGTGGTTTGAATGAGAATGCCCCCCATATGTGCATATGTTTGAATACTTGCCCCCCATTTGGTACAGTTCTTTGGGAAGGATTAAGAAGTGTGGCCTCATTGGAGGAGTTCTGATGCTGGCAGTGGGCCTGAGGTTTCAGAAGCCCAGGCCATTCCCAAATAGCTCCCTCTGGTTCCTGTTTGCAGAAAGGGATATAAGCGCTCATGGGCCAACACCATGCCTGCCTGCCAGCTGCCATGTCCTCACCATGATGGCCATGGACTCTAACCCTCTGTAACCATGCACCCCAAATTAAACACTTTATTTTCTGTGGCCTTGGTCATGGCATTTTGTCACAACAGAAAAGTAAGACAGAATCACTTTCATAGATTTTAATTGGCTTGATTCTGTAGTTAGAAAACATACTGGGCAAAATGAAATTCAGAATGTTCTACCCTCACATGTGCAGGATATCAAAAGAAAAGAAAATTAAATATAGAAAGTGGAAATGAGGGGGCTGGAGAGATGGCTCAGTGGTTCAGGAAACTATCCGCTTTTCCAGAGGACATGGGTTCAATTCTCAGCACCCTGTAACTCAAGCTCTAAAGGATCTCTCTCTCTCTCTCTCTCTCTCTCTCTCTCTCTCTCTCTCTCGCTCGCTCGCTCGCTCTCTCTCACACACACACAAACACCACATGCATGTGAGCAAAACACCAATTCATATAAAATAAAATTTTAAAAAGAAAATAGAAAAGAAGTATACAGAGTGCTCATTGGGTAAAACTTATATTTGCTTTCTTTGAACCTTGTTTTAAGCAGTTGGCTACCTGGCTCTTAGAGGCTGGCTGATGTGATTAGCTTAAGGTTCACAGTGTACAAAGACATCTTTAGGTCAAACTACATTCTATTGAACAGAATTACACTGAGAAATAACTCCCTGCCCACTAATTCTCTCTTCAACCATGTCTAATTCAATATTAACATTACAGTGACATTTTAAACCAATAATTATGTTAATCATTGAAAACACTATTTTTTTAAGTCATTGATTCCAATTGTCTACAATGTGGTGCTTTCGGTGGTAGTCATGGGCAGGAAAGTGAGTTCAGAGTACCCCAGTAGGGTGTATTTTAACACTGACATTGTTTAGAATTGATGGCTCCTGCTAATAATAGTGAAATAATTGTTGTGTGATATCTAATATTCACTTAAAATGTTCAGTGTCATGTTATCCTCATCTGCTCCTGAAGCCTACTATTCCCCCTTTGCTTATACCATTTAGCTTATTTCATTTTTGTATCAGTCAATACAAAATTGTGTTGCTATAACCAAATACCTAACATGGTCATGAGTGAGGCACTTATTTTATTTCTGGATTGAAAGGCACAATCTAACATGGTGGAGAAGGATTGTACAATTCATGACAATAGACTCATGAGCCTAAGATTTTAACTATTGATGGACAAGGAAGCAAAGAACAGACAGGAAATGACAGCGGGCTATACAATCTCAAGACACTTATCCAATGATCTACTTTCTCCAGTGAGAGCCCAGCTCTGAAAGTTATATGTGGTGATATATTACTTATGACTTATCAAAGCTTGCCTGAGGATTCAGAAAGCAAAGCCAGCCACAAGCTATAGAGGTCAGGCAATGGTGATACATACCTTTAATCCCAGAAACCATACTAGCTAGCCAGGCAGTATCCACATGCCTTTGGGTGGATTTCTGTGAGTTCGAGACCTCCCAGGGATACACTAGAGTGAATCAGTCTAAAAGATTTAACAGAGCTCATGCCTTTAATCCCTGCTCTAGAGAGGCATATGAAAGACAGGAATCCAGTGTCTCAGGCAGCATTGTGAGATTTAATCTCTAGCCACCCCGAGGATAGGCAGCAGTCTGAGGTTTGCTGGAGTCCTTGTGGAGACAGGATCGCCCCCTTTTGGACTGAGGTAGATGTAAGACCTAGTGGCTCAGCTGCTTTGCTTCTCTGACCTCAGCTTGAAGCTTGAACCCCAATATCTGTCTCTGGGTTTTTATTTTTGGTGTTACAGTTACACACCTCGAAGAGTGCAGCAAGACAGGGAGGGTAGACATTCCACATCCGAACTATGGTGTTTCATTCTTGTCCCCTCTGACTCACATGTATATCTGGTGTCTTTTAATCATCAGCAGGCTGTTCAGGGCACGGGCCTGGCCTTCATCGTTGTAGATGGAAGTGTCCCAGCTCTGGTCAGTTCTCTACATCTTCATGCTGCTGATGATGGGTTTTGGGAGCATGCTTGGAAACACAGCGGCCATCCTCACCCCTCTGACGGACAGCAAGGTCATCTCCAGCTACCTGCCCAAGGAGGCCATTTCAGATCAGGACACCAGGCAGTGGAGGCGGGGCATGGGAGAGTGGCGAAAGGCAAGACAATCAGTGGAAGGGTCTAATTAGGGGCCATGTGCTTCTAAGACAACTCCAGAAAGGCTGCAGGGGTGTAGCTGTGCTCCTGCTAGGGTAATACTCGGTTCCACTTGGGTAAGTTGTTCTAGGTGCTGTATGCACATGTAATGTGCACCACAGAGACCCATTTTTAATTTCAACATCTTGCCACCCAGCCAGGATCATGAGAACCCTCCTGTGCCTCTGATGGCTCTATGTCCAGGATAGATAATGTCACATCTGATCACATGTCCTAGCTATCATGTGGGAAGTGTCCTCTTCCCCGCTCCTCGAAGCCTGATAGCACTTGTTTTTTTTTTTTTTTTTTCTGAAATTGGGTCTCTGTGGTCCACAGTACAAATGCATGTAGCTCCCAATCCAGCACTTAATCCTCTCCTGAGGGAGCCTCCCAGTGGCTGATATTGTATGGTATGGCAGTGGGAAGGGCTACTATGAATTCAGAGGCACCATGGAAAGCCTTAGGAAGTCAGAAGAAAACCTGGAAAGAGTCAAATATTGACTCTGCCATGTTGTGCAGTTATCTGACAACACTAAGCCCTGGTACCCCCGTATATAAGGGAACTCTGACTACTACCTTGGAGGCTTAATCTGCTCTGGTACATGACCAGAGCCTGGCATGTGAGAGCATCTATGTAAATTGTAGTTTCTTCCCAAACCAATCCTTATCTAGGGCCCCACACCACATTTAAGTCCACTTCTCACAGTCTCAGGGGCTATCTTTAGCATTCCCAGACTTTCAGCCATTATGATAGAATATATCCATGATGAGAAGGCAGAGGGTGGTCTTGAGTTTAAGCCTAGCAGATTTGTTCCTGCTCTAACTCTGCCTGCTCTCCCATGCCAAGGCCAGGCCCTTCCAAGCACATAGTGACCATCTCTAGGAGGCAGTAGAGTATACTCGGAACCATCACTGATGGACAGAGTGGGAGGGCAGAGGGAATCTCACCGTAGCCCTGTGGACTGAGAGGGCTGGCACCCCCTCCCCCACCTTCTCTGGGAACTAACCTCTGGTCCACACCTGGGACTTCTGAAGGCCAACACCGGGGAGATGATGTCTCATGACCAGTTCTTCATTGGTCATCCTCAGGCAGCCTCATCCCTTTTCCCTTTACCTCAATAGCTCCCCCAGAGAGGATCAGATGGGTTGGGGTCACATTCAAACATCAAACCAGAACAGCATCTTCCCAAGGGCAGAAGGTATGCAAACTAGAGTCCCTCCCTCCAGAGCATGAATAAATCTGTCTCTGTGCTCCCAACAGATTTGAAAGTGACCTTCAGGCCATGACTTGCCGCTCCCTCAACTGGTACTGGAAGGCCATGTGGGCGTTTGTGAATCCAATACTCATCATCAGCCTCTATGTCTTCTACCTGAGTGACTATATCCTCTCAGGGACACTGCAGTACCAAGCCTGGGATGGCACTCAGGTACCCGATGTTCCTGCAGGGCTGGGGAATAAGGCAGAGACCACACAGTCACTCAGAACACAGGGGACTATTGCTGTGCTGTGAGAAGGCTCCATGTGAGTATTTCACAGATGCTCAATTTAGCACAGCAGAAGTGGGCTGTGAGTTTTTAACCATGATGCATGGAGAGAGCAAGAGATGCCCCAAAGCATCGCAGTGGGCCTTTCCCTAGAAGTACCAGTATCCTCTGGTGTGCCACACTGTACATATTTATACAGAACGTTTCTACCACCACAGAAACCATTAGTCTGTGCTGAAGGTTACATAACATTTAGGGCTCTAGAATAAGGTACTAGAAAAATTGTTTCTATGGCATTCCTGGATAGGCTTCACACACATTCTCTCACATATGCTCGCAAAGGTCAGAATTACCTTTCTTCGTGGTTTCTCTGAATTGCAGGGTAGTAGACACCACAGTCTTCACTCTTTAGCCTCTTCCCCTTCATAGAAGGCTTGGGTGAACAGTTCTCTTGGACTTGATAGGAGGGACCTTCCCCTGATGCTCAATCTCTTCTCCCAGGGGCAGCTGGTGACCAAGGATTACCCCCCACATGCACCAGCTGTCATCGGTTTGCTGGTGGCTTCATCTACCATGTGCATCACCCTGCTGGCCCTGGGGATTTTCATCTGGAATTGCCTCAAGAGGGGAGGTTCATCCCCAGTGGTCTAAGAATGGACCTCCCAGGGACGGAAGTCAGCCACTATCTGTTTCACAGTTGCTGCCTGCTGGTGGGGACACCTTGGCTGGAGTGCTGGTCTGGGACCTCCTGAATCTGTAAAGAGGATTAGGGAGCTTAGAAAAAGAAGACTACCTTGGGGAGGGGACCACATCCCTTAGAAGACTCCCTCCATTATTTGCCATCTGAAGACTACAACTTGTAGCCTTCTTGTCGTCAGGGGTTAAGGCCAGTACTGAAGATCATTGTCACCTAGACTCTAGGAAGTCCTAGAATTCAAGGTAAGCTGTCATTAGAAACTTGACCATAACCCTGAGGAGCCAAACAAGCACTTCGGTTTATGTTTGTTTGTTTTTTGTTGTTATTTTTGGTTTTGTTTTTTTTTTCTCAAAAGAAAACAAGATACTAATTGCTTTTCATCCAGTGTCAGAGGTTTTTGAAGCACCTAGGGCAACACATTACAATTCTTCTCATTGAAGCCACAGTGAGTGTGTAATTTTTGTATTACTACACTGTACTACACTGTAAATACTACCAGGATTTAGTGTCCACGAAGGGAGAGTTTTGTTGGGAATGCAAAGGTTCCTCACAGTGGGCTGTGGCAATGCTAAACTGTACAAGGAATCTGAACAGACATTCCCATCCCTGGGGTTTCAGGGTCAGATGATCCACAAGGGTACATGTTCTACAAACATCACTCACAGCCACCTTCATTCACCTCTGTATAGTAATGCTTTCTAAAATGTACATAAGTCACACAGAGCAGTGTATAACTGAAAACACTCCATATTAATGGCTGTTATTCATCCATTATGTCAATTTGTCTGTTTTCTTTTCTTTTTTATCATAATAAAGTGGATCAAGGTTATCCAGACTGAGAGTTCCCTCCTGTACTAACAAGCTGAGCTCATGGAATTGAGGGACTTCTTTGGATCCATCTGTGCAGACACGTCTGAAGACACTTAGACATCACTTGGAACATCGACCAGAGAGATCTTTTATTTCTCTCTTTTTCCCAATGACAAAAGTAGGCACTGGAAAGGTCTTTGATGTGGCAGGTGGTGGTAGTAAAGAGAAAATTCTCTGGCTAAACACTTGCTACATTTGCAGAGAAACAAAATAAGGTTCCCAGAATACACGTTGGAAAGCCTACAGTGTCTGAAAATCCAAGTTCCAGATGATAAAACATCCTTGTTGTATCCTTTTCTATCCTTGTTTTCACCAGCATGAACATGTACACAAAACACATACACATAAGTTAAAATAATATACATATCAAAAAGGTAGATAGTGATGATGTCTTTCCAACAGTTGAGTCTTTAACAGAGGACAATAACTCACAGGACAAATTGTTCACTATCATAGCTGCCTTCTTATTTTCATTTTAAAATGATCACTGTCCTTAAATATATGAGAAGCAGCATTTATTTACCTAAGTGTTTACTCCTGGTTTTCTCATCAGATGGATTTTAGGCTCGAAAAGTGGGTACACCCTGTGATAATACATGAGAGTCTATTCCTGAACACTTAAGTGTCTGTCCCCTACTCTCAACCTAGGCATAGTGACTGCCTTTCTGCACTTGTCATGCCTTCCTAGGGTCAGTCACTGACAGGGTCTCAAAAATCATGTACCCTCAAAGGTGAAAAGAGGAACATTGTCATGTTATCATTATTCTATTCTTTTTCAGTGCGCCCATCACCTCTGCCATTCTAGACACTTCAGAGCATTGAAAATTTGCATTGTCCATGCTACTGGATTCAAGGAGCCTTTGTCAGAAAATCTTGGGAGTGAGTCTGGTGCTCTTGGGTGAATACAATGTGCAATCAAATCTGAGAGCCTGGGCAGAGCCTATTGAAGGAGAGGGGAAAGTATGCAGTGTGTTTAGACATACTTACATCCAGAACAACTTGTACAAATATAAATGCACTGTTGAACATCTCTAGTTATGAGTGGGAGTCACCTCAACAGAACAGTTGTGCTTATGGAAATCAGACAGGTGAAGTAATGCTATCATGAAATACAGATGTGCCTCAGTTTACCGATCTAAAGGTAGTGGAACCTGGGAGAATGGAGCCTAAAAAGGGGGAATAAAGTCTCACACAACAGCCAACTTTATTAAGAACATCAGGCAATATCCACTTTGAGCATTAAGAAAGATCATGTGAGTAAAGCTCTCATGAGTTCAAACTGAATATAATCACAATAACAGGCTGCACATGGAAAAGAACCCCATGAATTTCTATAGAGGTGTATAAATAAGTACTAATAGCCAGTTGGAATGAATAATCTGAAGAAAACTCACTCCTATATGATACACCTGGGAGGGGTGTAGAAGAATAATCCTCCAAGAACAATTCGGTGTTTTGGAGAAACTGAGGTCACGAGACTCTTATTTTCTTCGGAGTTTTCTCACAGGTACTCAGAATTGTTTTTCTTTCTTTAGAATGTTTCTTCCCCTTTCCATTTTTTCTTTTTTAATTTTATGTGCGTTGTTGTTTTGTCATGGGTGTCAATTCCCCTGGAGCTGGAATTACAGACGGTTGTGAGCTGCCTTGTAGGTGCTGGGAATTGAACCCATGTCCTCTGGAAGAGCAGCCAGTACTCTTAACCACCGAGCCTTATCTCCAGCCCCAGCACTCAGAATTCTCACAGGACTACATTCTTGGATTGTGTTAGGATACTCTTCCATCCACATTGTGGTTACATCCCGCTAAACCCACTTTAGATCGAAGAGCCCCCTAAATTAAAAATGCATTTGTTACACCTACCTTCCTATCCATCACACTCAGAGCTGTCAAATGATCATCCCAGAGGCCATGTGATCACTGGGGTTCCCAACATCTCCACAGAATACACTCTTCAGATTGCTTGCCCACAAAATGTTGGGTCTCAAATTATAGCTTCTACAGATTTCATTTCCCTTTCACACATTGTAGAGTTAGAAGACACTAAGCTGAACTGGTCAGCCAAGGAGCTCTCCACATACAGTCAAATGCCAGTTTCTCCATGGGGACGTACCTTTGCTTTGTTTTGTTACTGTAAAAAGAGAAAGAAAGATCACTGTAGAATGATAAAAGATCAATTATAATGTTTAAAAGCTTACTCATATAACAGCTGTAGAATATACATTCTTATCAGCACACTGAAATTCCCCCAAATCAAATCTCAAATAATGTAGTGGTAATTAGACGTCAACATGAATCAGGAGGGTGGGATGCACCTGTAACCTACCAACTTGAGAGGCTGAAGCAGGGAGACTAAAGACCCGACCTAAACAATCAACCTAGCTAAACCCCATCTCAAAAGGGGAGGCTGCAGCAATGGCTCAACAGCTAAAAGCTCTGGCTGTTCTTGTAGAGACCATGGGTCCAGTCTCCAGCACCCAGATGGTGGTTCACAGCCATCCACAACCCCAGTCCCAACTATGTATTATGTATATACATTTTGTATGTATGTATGTACATATGCATATGTATATGTAGAATATGAAATAAAATAAAATCTTTCTTTTTTAAAGGACAAGAATTGCAACACAACCCAAAACAAACAAACAAACAAAAACTCTCAAGGTCTTGCCAACAGTGCTAAGGAGTTTGGACTCTCTCATACAGGGAAACTAGAAACTCTTATGATTCATTAACAGTGGACTCACCAGGATGAGCAAATGATTCAAAATTGTATAACCTTAGTTTGCAGGGTAAGACTATAGAACCCTGCGTAGAGCTATCCCTGCTTTCTCTCCTTCCTCAGGAGTTCTGGCGAATCGGCTTTATCATGTTCTGTATTGTGTTTCTGATAGGCACAGTGAATTTCCTACCCACAGGCAGTCATCCATTAGCCAGAATTGCATCCTGAGAACTCTCAGGTGGGGCTAAGCCTGACTGAGTCACCTGCACTGGGAATCTGGACACCCCAGAGAACTGAGATTCATCCCCTTTGTTGAGATAATTTTTAAATACAGTTAAGACCAAGGTCTGAGTGAAGTGTAAATTTTAAATCAGACACAATGCTCAAAACTCATGATTTATGATTCCTTGTCAGTTGTTCTCCTGAGGCTACCTATGTGACTGTAAGTGCAAGGTGGGAGGGAACCCAAAATAATAGTGTCCCTTTGCACTTATTGGTAGCTCAGGATGTGCAATCGTAGAAGCGTTTATGCTATAGAAATTGAAAAGCACATAGATCAGAGACTTTCTGCAGTTTCCAGTTCACCATCAGCCTCCAGCAGACGCAATCGTATCTTCATGAGCTATTTTTCAGTAATCCTTAATAGTATGAGGAGCCCAGAAATCCTGGAGTTTGAGAGTCATGACACAGAAAAAGAATGTGGCCAAAGGTCAGTGGGAGGCTGTGAACTGGCCACCACTGAGGTTAAAGCCGAGGGAGGCACCGACCCACCAGGGAAGACTCACACCAGGGCCTGACAGTGCAGAAAGCTGAACAACAGGAAACCCAAGGGACTGGAATCCAGAAGAGAGCACAGGAGTGGGCCCATTCTACCCTGAGTGTTGTCTCAGAAGATGGAATCACCCTTGGCGCATGTGGTCTCCCTGCCAGAAGATGAGGAGCTGCAGCCCAAGGGCAGCCCTGAATGCCCTGACCAGCACACATGAAGACTTGGCCCAACCAAGTATGCCCAGCCTAAGGTTGTGGAGAAGGGGCAACCAAAGTGGGACAATCCCAGCAGTTCTTGCTTACCTGCATATCGTATGCCATGGGCCTGAGCAATGTGTGGCCCATCCATCACCTTTTCCAGATGTACTGCAGAGGTGAGTGCAGTTTGCATGGACAGCAGTGTCTGAGTAGCTGAGTGCTTCACATCTCAAACCTTCACCTTCCTGGAATCTGTATGAATTATAGGACTAGTGGATGTCACCCCCAAAGAGCTGGCCCACAACCCAGCGAAGAAGGAAGATTGGGTTTTGCTTTTGCTTTCACGGACAGTGCTTTTGTGCTGTCTTAAAAAAAAAAAAAAAAAGTTTGCCTTTCCTAACTTGAAGTCAAAAAAGCTTTCTGTTCCTCCTCTGAGTTCTTAACCACAGGGTTGTTGAAGCTGTGTTTTACTTCCTTTCCTTCCTTTTTTTTTTTTGTGTGTGTGTGTATAAAATGTGGTACCTAATGAGGTTCAATATATTATGTTGTTGTATTGTTGTTTTCATGACAAAAAGATTGCAAAGCTCTTTTGCTTGGATTACATCCTTGAAGTTTGAGTAAGTGATGGAAAGGTTGCTAGGCAGAGGTGCCCACACTCCCACGTTGGTTAGAGCAAGCAGGCTGTCACAGAGACAAGTTGATGTGAGCCATACCAGACCTGCTGTAGTTGCTACTTGGTACTTTGAGTTAAAATTAGACTATCTTGAGGCCTTTCTGTGTTAGAGCATAAATCAAAACAGCTGTGGGGAACATGTCTGTGGCTCCTGCTCCCAGGTGTCTCTCAGAATAAACCTCACAGGCCTAGGCCTCTTTCAACAACAAGCTGAAAGTAAAACCCAACTGTTTATAGAGCAGGATTCCCCACTGCAAAGCAGGATCTGCTGAGATGACGCTTTCCTGTTCCTGGAAGGTGTGGTGAGGAGAAATGTTAGAAAGGTGGTGGTGTTGTTCTGTGTGCCTGCAAGGGATGAGGACATCTAAACAGTACCAATAAGGGAAAAGGTAAGATCCCTTGATTTGTACCCTATCAAATAGTCAAGGGAGTGAAGGCTGACAACCTTAGGCCCACCCCTATTCCAAAGGGATAAAGCTATTGCTTTCACTTTACCTACACCTGTTACATTTCTTGGAGTCTCCCATCTGTAATTCGAGAAGACCTCTACATAGTGTCATATACGAGATTCAAAATTGTGGAGGAGGACGTGGACATGTCCAGACTGTGGCAGCACTCTCTCCTCAAGTGAAGGAACCATCTCCAACCAGGGTAATCTTGGTGAGAAGCCCAGACAGCTTCCACCTCCACCAATAATAAGGAAAGAAGGGCTTCTGTCTGTCTGTGCAAAGTGATTGATCTCATTTGGCTATCCATGTGATAATTAGGGTAGAGAGAGGGGTAAGTCACAACTCCAAAAGCAAGAGACTTAGACTGCAAGGAACCAAGAATCTTTTGGAGAAGGAAGAGTGGTAGGGGTGGCCCTCCCCTGCTCCCTCCTCCTGTAGATTGCTTCATTGCCCCATGCTGGGCTTTTGAGCTAGGATTGCTGAGTATAAGCACCTGGTGGTAGGCTTGGGTAGGGAAGATTTGCTCAGCTTTTTTCTTTCCTGAACTGTTCTAGCCCACAGGCAAAACCTGAGCTACTCCTGAAGTTTTCCATCTTCGAAGGAAGACATACAGAGCCTGCTTTTGAATTTGAAGTGGGGATTGCCTGAAATTCCAATGGAGCCTGTGAGTGATCTAGCAGAGCAAGCTTCTAAGTAGGAAATCTTTGTTGGGTATTAGCACCCATTTGCCCAGAACTCACATAGTTACAGCTGGGGTGCTGGAACAAATGACCCCTGTATTCACCTCCACCCCCACCCCCATCCGGTTCCGTAGGCTCCCCATGTCCCTGGTGTACTGGGCTGTTGGGTAGGTCTATGTCAAATAAAGTGCCAAGAGTACTTAAATGAGGGCTGTGGGTCAAGGTTGCTGGAAACCTTTTTTTTTTTTTTTTTTTTTTTTTTTTTTTTTGCTTTTCGAGATAGGGGTTCTCTGTGTAGCTTTGGAGCCTGTCCCAGCACTTGTGAAGTATACCAGGCTTGCCTTGAACTCGCAGAGATCTGCCTGCCTCTGTCTCCCTAGTGCTAGGATTAAAGGGATGTATCACCAAAGTCCAGCAGGGCTGCTGAAATCTTAAACATTCCTGAGCCCCAGGCTTGCATTCCCAGTGAAGTTACTATCAATCCTTGAAGCTAAAGGAGACTTCCAGTTTATCTGGTCCTGAGCCTCCAGCACTAAGATAACAGACCTGGGAAGCTCATGTGAATTTTCAGCAGCACAGGGTCAGGTGTTAAACAAGCTGTTACCATTGGCAGATATAGGCAAAGAAGGATCAGCTTGCCTGAGTTGGGAAGATGGAGACAGGGGCATTGCTGGGGTAGTGCTGTTCTTTGTAGCTAGCATCTGCAAAATTGGTTTGCCTCAGTTGGATGTAGAATATTTTTCCCCATTATCCTGCCTGCTTTTTTTGCTGGCCCATTAATATTATTATCATTACTCTGATTATTTTTGAGACAAACATTTCCTCTTTCCTTTGGAGTTTGTCCTAAAACACTCTCTGTAATAAAACAGGCTTGGAATACAAACAGATCAAGTTTTGTTTGCCTCCCTAGTGCTGATGGGATTGAAGGACAATATCACCATTGCCTAGTCTATACTACATTTTTCCCTTTTCCTTGGAATATAAACTCACATTTCTTCTCTCTTATTTTCTTTTTCTTTCTCCTCACTCTCAATAGGAATCTAAACCTGGGTGGTAAATTCATTTTCATGTAAGACTGTGCTTTCTCAATATGAGAACCTCCTCACAATTCTTAATGTGAAAAATGGTTTTAGTTCTCACTAGGAAACAACAACAAAAAACAAAACAAAACAAAAAAAACAAAAAGGGTATTGAAAAGTATATCATGATTGGGTGCATCTTAGTATCTTGTTGAGTTAACTAACCGAAAGACCTGGAAATGAAAACCAAAGTAGGTAGAAAAGATGACATGTGTTCCATCATTGCTGGAATTTATCAAACAACTATGCTGGCCTTGTGAATATTAGCATTAAAATCCCTTGTCCACCCTTAAGATCAATGGCTCCTATACCTCCTTCCAACACGTGCCACAAAATATCTGTAGGTCTTTATCTTTTAGGGAGTGTGATGTCTGTTAGGAAGGCAAACATTCTTGAATGATAGATATCCAAGTAACATCATCTCAGTTGGTAAGATATTATCTCTGGGGAATGGGAAAGAACCATTTTAGTATATATTGTACTTGTTTTTTGGGGAACAGAGTTGATGTTGCTCATCAACATCATCATCATACATGTGGCTCCTGCTGCCTTCATTTTACAAATTAATGCCTCTGCTTTCCTGAGGATAAATCAAATGGATAGTCTAACTTGGATATGGTTAGCTTTGGAAGTGTGTTATTTTTGTTTTTTTAAGACATGTTCTGTCCCTTCATCTGTCCTCCACTACATGGAGCAGGTCTTTTTTCTGAGAACAGATATGAAAGCATTGAGCTACTTCAAATTAGTTTACCTCTACTAATGTTGTTGCTCTCACTATACAGCAGAGACAGGGCAAGCCATGCATAAAAGTCCAGCTCTGTCAAAGAGCAAAGGGGACCTTTCTTGCTGTAGGGCTTAACAAAGCTTGGCCCTAATTCTCTTGTACTTGTAATCATGGATACATTGTGAATTTTAAAATCATTGAAATCCTGATAGTCCCCTTGTCACTCTCTAGATTTTCACTGAACTCTTGTCATTTGTTTGTTTTTGATTTATCATTTAGTGTGTGTGTGTGTGTGTGTGTGTGTGTGTGTGTGCATCTCATCTGCCTCCTTGCCAACGTGCCTACTCAGTTTGAGCATGAAAATGTTCAGATTTATAGTTAGATTTAGCTTTCAATTTTTCAAGCTATGATTTTACTGTGTAGCTCTGACTGTCCCAGCACTCAGTCTGTAGACCAGGCTGGCCATGAACTCATAGGTCCTCCTGCCAATAGAGTGGTTATATTCTAGACATGTGGGGACATTTCCTGCTCCATACTGCGTTTTCTTCTTTCTTCCTTTCTTCCTTGCTTTCTTTCTTCTACCACATCAACTTCTTCCTTTCCTCCTTCTTCTCCCACTTTGACTTCTTTTTGTTTTGTCTTTCTCATCACCTTCTTCTTTTACTTCCTCTTATCCTTAGTTTCTTTTGCTCTTTCATGATGAGGCTTCTCTATGCAGGTTTACTGACCTGAGTCTGCGTTGAACTCAAACTCACACAGCTTCTTCAGTGCTGTTTCATGGCCACTGACCAGTAATTTTGCCTTTCAATTCTTTCTATCTAGACATTTAATTTTTTAATTACGTACCACTTTGTCTTTTTGTCTGTGCACTCATGTAAATCCAGATCCTCCAACCTCCCTAAACAATCAAAAATAACTAGAGATAAATAATTAACCTGGCCTTCATACAGGTAAAAATCAAAAATAAACGAAGAAGATCAAAGGGAGCTTGGCCTGGGGTTCAGATGAAACTTCCTGAATTGCTGGACAGCTGAACTAGTCTAGTAGTGTATGCTTACACAGAACAAACAAGTTGTGGTGCTTGTTTGAACTTGGGTTAGTATGTGAAGAAACACAGATTCTGATTCCAAAGTGAATCTTTCTTTGTCCACCTTTATTTATTTCATAAGTAAAATCAGAGAACCGGTTGGCATGGAGCTTATATTGCCGGTCCCCCAGGCACACAGGGTTTGGAAGCATTGTGCATACACACCCCATTCCATTGTCTTCTGCTGTATCATACAAGTGCATAGTCTTCTACCAATTTACACACACACTCACACACACACACACACACACGCACACACACACACACAACACACACACACACACACACAAATATTAAAGAATAGGGCCCAGGATCATATACTATAAATTCTTGGTAGCATGTAGTGCCCTCTTTAGGTAAAAGGGCATACCTGCAGACAGAATACTCATGCATAAAATCAATATAGGAGCATTTAACTTTTAAATCATTATTACTATTATCATCATTATCTTTACTATGATTATTTTTGAGACAACATTACCTCTTTCCTTTGGAAACTGTCCTAGAACACTCTCTGTAATAAAGCAGGCTTGCAATCCAAACAGATCAATTTTTGTTTGCCTCCCTACTGCTGATGGGATTGAAGGCCAATGTCACCAACAGACCATAGTGTGTTCTCCTTTTGTCCCTTTTCCTTTTTCTGTAAACTCCCATTTCTTCTCTCCTATTTTCTTTTTCTTTCCCCTCACACACAATAGGAATCTAAACCTGGGTGGTGTTTTCCTTTACACGTAAGATGTGCTTTCTCAATATGAGTGCCTCCTCACAATTTTTCACGTGAAAATTGGTTTTTCGTTCTCACTAGGAAACACAAAGAACAAAAAGGACCTTGAAAAGTACAAAATATGATTGCGTCCATCTCGGTATCTCGTTGAGTTAACTAACGCAAAGTTGTGGAAATGAAAACCAAAGTAGGCAGGGTAGCCAGCAAGTGGCCCATCACTGCTAGAATTTCTCAAACAACTGTGCTGGCCTTGTGATTTTTAGCATTATACTCCCGTGTTCCCTCTTACTCTCCATGGCTCCTTTACCTCCTTCCAACACGGGCCAGAAGACATCTGTGAGAGTTTATCTTCCAGAAAGAATGTTCTCTGTCAGGAAGACAAACATTCTTGAATGATAGATATCCAAGTAACATCATCTCAGTGGGCAAGGTATTATCTCTGAGGAATGTGAATGAACCATTTAAGTATATATTGTACTTGTTTTTAGGGAACCAGAGTTGTTATTCATCAACATCCTCATCATACTTGTGGCTCCTGCTGCCTTCCTTTTACAAATTAATGCCTCTCTTCTCCTCTCATGAGGGTAAATCAATGGATAGTCTAACTAGGACATGGTTTTCTTTGGAAGTGTGGGATTATATTCCTCTTTGCTGAACCTGGACCATTCAGGGAGGACTGAGAGTTGCTGTATTCACTGGAAAGTCAACCAAGTATTGATGATGGCTTTTCATAAGCATACAGCTGGAGCCCACTTTGCATAAAATCAATACCCTATATATCCTCACCTGGGTCATCACAGTGCCATTGCTAGCTGAGTGCGGTTGGATATAAAGAAACGAATCACTTACAGTCAGAGAGTTCTGCTCCCTTGTCTTTTCTTTTTATTTTATTTCATTTTATTGTTTATTTTGATTGTTTGGCCAAATGGATTCTATGCATCTTTGCAGACTGTCCTGGAACTCACTCTTGAGACCAGAATGGCTTCAACCACACAGAAAACAGTTTGGCTCTGCCTCCCAAGGGCTGGGATTTATGATGTGTGACACAACCCCACAGTTTTTATTTTATTTTGGTTTTGGGGGAAGGGAGTATGGTGGGAATGCTTTATCACTTCTTTCTTTACACCCTTCAGGTTTGATTTCATACAAAGTGTTCTGACCACAGTTTCCCTTCTTCCCACAACTCCATCCCCTCAGCCAAATCCACATGGTGTTAGCATTAGGCTTCTTGTTCTCTCTCTTTCACACACTGCTGTGTTAAAGCATCAGCTGTAATTATTTTCTCCATGGATCTTGGAATTATCAGTTTTTAGATTATGCATGTGGTTTAGCCATGCACATGATTAAAATCAGTGAAATCTCAGTACCACCTGCCAGTGCAGAAGTACTTTTACAAGGATTTCAACTTATAAGCAGAGTATGTCAAGAAAGGGCAAGCTCTTTTCACTGGGGTTTTAGCCTTTACAATTGGTGCTACATAACCAAAGCATTACACAGAATCAAGCCAACTTTCAAATAACCTAGCCAATCATTCTGTTGTACTCATAGTGATATTAATAGAGGAAAGTAGAGAAAGATAGAGTGAAAATTTAAGGACGAGGCTTCAATTCCAGCAGAAGTAAAATATATGAAACTTAAAATAAAGAAAAAAAAAATAAAAACAAAAAAACAAGAAAAGGCCTGGGAGATGGCTTAGTAGTGGAGAGACTCTCTGTCCTTTTTTTTTTTTTTTTTTTTTACTTTCAGCATTTCTCTTTATTGCCATTTCTTTTCTAGAACTCAGACTGATGTCCTGGTGAGCTGACAAATCTCCACTTTCAGATTTTTGAGAACAGAGGCTTGATTGATCATCTGTCACTAAAAGTTGGAATTTTGTTACTTTTTTTTTGAATATATGAGACCTGAGAACAATAGCAGCAGAAAAATACTCAGGAATCAGTTGGTGTTCTGCTTTAGGGACTGTGTGACCTTTTTATCTTGATGTTTGTTTGTTTTTGGTTTTGTTTTTTGTTTGTTTTTGTATTTGTCTCCATATTTACATTTCCTCCACTGTCTCTCCCTTCCTTCCTTCTTCCTTTCATTACTTTTTGAAACTGGTTTTTTGTCTTTGTACCTTTAGAGCTGTCTTGAATCTCATTTTGTAGGCCAGGCAGAAATGAAAGTTGGAAATCAACCAGACTCTCTGCCTCTGCCTCAGAAACACTATGCACCAATCTCCACTGGCATACTCAGGTATGCATGTGCCACACTTTCCAGTTAAACATTTGTTGACGAGGGAAAGCCTGCATTGCTGATAGGAATTCAGTTCTTTTCAGGTTTTTGAGCAAAATTAAATTTTATTTTGTTTACTTTATATTTTCACTTGTTTTTTTAAGACAGGTCGTGTCCCTTTATCTGTACTCTAGTACATGGAGCAGGTCTTCTTTCTGAGAACAGATATGAAAGCATTGAGCTACTTCAAATTAGTTTACCTCTACTAATGTTGTTGCTCTCACTATACAGCAGAGACAGGGCAAGCCATGCATGAAAGTCCAGCCCTGTCAAAGAGCAAAGGGGACCTTTCTTGCTGCAGGGCTTAACAAAGCTTGGCCCTAATTCTCTTGTACTTGTAATCATGGATACATTGTGAATTTTAAAATCATTGAAATCCTGTTAGTCACCTTGTCACTCTCTAGATTTTCACTGAACTATTGTCATTTATTTGTTTTTGATATATCATTTAGTGTGTGTGTGAGTGTTTGTGTGTGTGTGTGTGTGTGTGTGTGTGTGTGTGTGTGTGTGTGTGCATCTCATCTACCTCCCTGCCAACGGGCCTACTCAGTTAGAGCATGAAAATGTTCAGATTTAGAGTTAGATTTAGTGCAAAAAGATAGATTTCAATTTTTCAAGCTATGATTTTACTGTGTAGCTCTGACTGTCCCAGCACTCAGTCTGTAAACCATGCTGGCCATGAACTCATAGGTCCTCTTGCCACCAGAGTGGTTACATTCCAGGCATGTGGGGACATTTCCTGATCCATACTGGGTTTTCTTCTTTCTTCGTTTCTTCCTTGCTTTCTTTCTTCTACCACATCAACTTCTTCCTTTCCTCCTTCTTCTCCCACTTTGACTTCTTTTTGTTCTTTATCTTTCTCATCATCTTCTTCTTTTACTTCTTCTTCTCCTTAATTTCCTTTGCTCTTTCATGATGAGGCTTCTCTATGCAGGTTTACTGACCTGAGTCTGCGTTGAACTCAAACTCACACAGCTTCTTCAGTGCTGTTTCATGTGCACTGCCCAGTAATTTTGCCTTTCAAGTCTTTCTATATAGCCATTTAATTTTTAATTACTTAACCCCTTTGTGTTTTTGTCTGCTCACTCCTAGAAATCCAGATCCTCCAACCTCCCTACACAATCAAAAATAACTAGAGATAAATAATTAACCTGGCCTTCATAAAGGTAAAAATCAAAAATAAATGAAGAAGATCAAAGGGAGCTTGGCCTGGGGTTCAGATGAAACTTCCTGAATTGCTGGACAGCTGAACTAGTCTAGTAGTGTATGCTTACACAGAACAAACAAGTTGTGGTGCTTGTTTGAACTTGGTTTAGTATGTGAAGAAATTCGGATTCTGATTCCAAAGTCAGTCTTTCTTTTCTACCTTTCTTTATTTCATAAGTCAAATCAGAGACAATATATCAATGCACATAATAAAATAAATGTGTTTTTTAAAATGTTAGAAGGTGTAAATGCTCACTCAAACCAGGGAAATAATGCCCACCCTGCCTTGAGAATTCTTTTCCTCACTTGAAGCAACCCTTGTAATCTCTGCTGGGCAGAATGAATTCATCCACAGAGCCCTCTTGAGGCTCTTCCAATGTAATTCTACAACAGAGTTTGTCAAACTTCATAATGCTTCCTTCTTCCTGGCATGCCGATCCCAAACCATAACATAATTTGTTACTACTTCACAATCGTAAATATTCAAGTTGTGAATGCTACACAAATGTCAGTGTTTTTTAATGGTCATAGGCAACCCCATTGAGAGTGTCATTTGAATACCCAAAATGGTCCATACAAAGATGTTGAGAACTGCTATTCTAGAGTGTCCTGCAGGATCCTCTCTGTGTGTATGGAGATAATGGTAAACCTTGCAAAATCTAATGAGTCTGTTCCATAGAAATATAAAAATTTCATCAATTAAATCTCAGAATAAGGATAAAATTGTATTTTAGGTTCCCACCGAGGAAAAGACACTAGCAGCATCTCCAATAGATATGGGGGCAGGTGGAGATACCTGCAGGATGAGATATTCAAATGGATGATGAAGAGCTGGTACAGGTCTTGAGGGGAGCCTGTATGAGGCTGTGGAGTGTCCTTTGAATTGAAGGCAGAAAGGTGAATGCTGACAATTCCTGGCATCCTGCTAGTGGTGAGGCATTGGGGAGCAAAGCTTTTGCTTCAACAACAAAGGGCCACATCACCTGTTCTTTTACTTTCTGGTGAAGTGATTGCCTGTGTCCCTGGGAAACCTTCCTTGCTGCCTCTGATATTTGTTTTACTTGTTTCCAAGAGATGGACTATTGAAGTCCAGTCTGACCCTAAAGTTTATATAATGAAAGATAATTTTGGACGACCAGACTTGGGTTCACCTTCTAGAGCTGAGATTGTTCAGGACACTTGCTAGTTTCTCCTCTTAATGCTGATCTTGCTTTATGTACTGGACTTGGTGAGAGTCGTACCTGAGAACTTGTTTGTGTGACACAGCCTTTCCTCCAGTTTGGGTTCTTTTTAAACCAAAGCAAAGAACTGGGGGCCTCCACTTACCCAAATGGGACTGAGCTAGGCTACCCTTTCACAGAAAAATGTGGTCTCACTGGAGACCTGCACCAGTGCTGTTTCTATGGTGAGAAACAGCAGTGTTATTCGGCCTTCCACCAAGGCAAGGTGAGCAAGCAGTTATTGCCCAGCTCCATAAGCATCTTTTCCTCTCAACCTCTTGAGTTAAAAGAAGCAACAAGGACAGTGCTTTCCCTTCTGCCCATCCCTTCCAGAGAAAGAGGGAAGATCAAAAAATTCAGTGAGTTTTATTGGTGACATAGACAGCTACCCCTAGGTCCTCCACGGTTGTTGAAGTCAGAGTTTTTAAGGATGTCTGCCTTCTGCTGATGGCATGAGACATGTGGATTAGGAAGCTTGGAAGACTTACCTACCATTGGCCCAAGCAACATGGAGAAAGTCGACTACCAGATTGTCCACGGACCTTAGAACCCTTGGCAGCAGTTGAGATGAAAGGCAGTATTGCTCAGTAGCTAGTGTTGCAACTTTTGTGGGTAGAGCTTCATCAGTGTCTTGGAGGAAATGTGTGTTGCCAGCAGCTGGCCTGTCTTTCTGTTATGAGAGCTTTTTAATTAAACATTTTAAATGCCTTATTCTCTAGATCTCTAAGCATTTGAGGGCTGTCTTACTGTTCAGCATACCTTAGTATACAAAATTTGTGTTTAGTTACTTGCCTTAAACACATAGGTGACTGAGTGATGGTTTATCCCTGTAATTAATTAATGTGTCTGGAAAAATGGATACAAGGTGAGAGTCTGTGGAGGGATGCTTTACTCAGAGCCCTGCAGCCTGACTGTAACTGGTTTTAACTTAGTCGGTTAGACTTACACCTGTAAAGGACAAAGAGGTACAGAAAACTCCCTTTGATAATAGAGGATTAACCTTTATAAACAGCTTACAGGAAGGACTGTATGGCATAAATATTTTGTTAGTTTAAATACCTCTGTCCACTGGCCCACTTGCTCAAGTATGACATGAGGTTGTCCTGTGTCCTGAAATGTGTAGAAAAAACTATCAGCATGAAGGAGCATAACAGGTTTCCTCGCTAGAGCTCCAGAGTGGTAAATACATATTTAAAAATATTACAGTTACTTAAAGGCAGAATGTTATAGACAATTACCACAGAAGTATGTCATTGTAGGCTGCAAAGTAGTATTGGGGTCTTTTTGGACATCTGAAAATTTACAATATGCTGTAATTCACATTAGCTGTCAATTTAATGTCTGAGTTTTCATCCATTGTGCTTTGGTTACATCTGTGTGAGATTATGTTGATCAACATAGGGTGAACCAGGTTGAACTGCGCTGCATAAAGAAGGTACTGTGAGCAAGTGAGAGAACCAGAGATGAGCTGACAACTGCATTCCTCCACAGTTTCTTCCCACTGTCCTGCTTGAGTCACTGCTGTAATTCTCATTAGGGACAGTGACCTGGAGTGTAAGCTAAGTAAGCCCCTTTCTGGCCTGCTTTGTGTTTGGTCAGTGTTTTAGCACAGCAACAGAAGCAGCCAGAATGGTAAGATATGATTTTCTTCTTTTTAACTGTGGTGAAGTAAATATATGTTTTGTTTATTTTCATCTTATTTGTTTTTTTTCCAAGATAGGCTCTTAGCAATTCAGTCCTTTCTGGCCTTGAACTTGTGACCCCTGTCTCAAGTTTATGAATGCTGAGCAAGGCGTGTACCATCCCACTGGTTTGTAATTTTCACTAATTAAATATGAGATGGTTACATTTAAGTTTCTTTATCTATATTTATTTTTTTTTGAGGCAGGGTCTTGCTTTGTAGCCAAGGCTAGCTTGGAGGTAATAGCAGTCATCGGTTCATACTTCCAAGTGCTACAATTATAAGCTTGCACTACACATAGCTACCTAAATGTATGGGGCTTTTTTGTAAAAGTAAAAAATGATATATGTTTAGGCTTAAATTTTGTGATGTTCAAAACAATTTTGTTGTTTCTTTAAAGAGTTAATTTTTAAAATTTTTCCGTATAGTTAGGTTTTTCATTCAAAACTTCCTAAAAATTTGAGAAGCCCATGCATGACATTAGACACTGTGATCTCAAAACTGGGGTGGATGAAGGAGGGTTGGATGTTAGATACTAGGCAAGGCCTAATCTAGAAAAGTATCTTTTCTTTTTCGGTCCCCCATCTACTCCTCAAAGGGAAAAGACCTATTTTCAATAGTCTACTAACTCTGACAAACCAAGCTGAGAAAGCAGTAAGGCACTCCATCATGGATCAAGAATGATCAAATTATCCCACCACAGGTAGTGGCCTCGAAAAAGCCAGTTCATGCACCTGCGATGGATCCTGATTTCACTGACAGGGGCCCCTCAGCATATCAGTCACATAAATGTCACCCACATTCAGGGAGTCTAGTTTGGTGCCATGAAGTTTTCACAGCTCTCAGTCCACAGTCTGTGATCATACGAGTGACAGTAGGAGGAAGTGTACCTTTTTTTTTTTCTTTAGAGTTGGCTTTTCACTGTTAGATGAAGTATGACTCTATGGGTCACACAATTGAGGTTTCTTATCTTCAGGGTGTTGCACAGTGTTATTAGTCAACTTCCTGTTGCCACTGCTTAAGCTTTTAGGACTATAACTTCCAGAACCTTAGCTGCCTGTATGCTGCCTTAATGATGATTAATTGAACCTCTGATATTTTAACTGAGACTCCTCAATTAAATGATTTTATTGTTTGTTCTTGTTTTGTTTTTAAAAGTTGTCAGGGCCTGTGTTGTCTCTTCACAACAATACAAACCTCACAAAGACAGAAGTTACTACCAGGGTCTGGGGTATTGCTGTGATAGGCTGGGCCTATGATATAGTTTCTCAGATGAGTTCTCAGTAGTGTTGTTCTGCAAGCTTTCCTCTCCCTTTATGACTCTTCATTGTGATTTCTTTCTCAGGGCTATAAGCAATTTGAAGAGCCAAGAAATGGTGCATGTTTAACTCCCATTCATTTCCCACTAAAATGACTAGGTGAATACAGCATGAAGACCATGTCATGATGTAAGTGTGAGAAGTACCAGGATTTTATAACTATATTGGAAAAGAAGAAGACATTTCTAATGTGAGTATCACACTTACTCTTTTACACATGTATGGGTTATTTTAGGATGCAGTGACCTATGATGATGTGCACATCAATTTAACTCAGGAAGAGTGGGCTTTGCTGAATACGCCCCAGAAAATGGTCTACAAGTATGTGATGCTGCCCACTTAGAGAAATCTCACTGCTAAAGATAAGATTGCATTTTCCTTCTTGCTTGAAAATAAGGGGACATGTATCCTTGCTTATTGATACTATTGTCTAATTTCAATTGAGTAAAGACAAAATTAGTTGAATAAGGCATAGTTCTTAGAATTTTTTAATATATTAACTTACATTCTGTACTATTTCAATTAATATATGATATATATTCTGGTCTTATATTTCAGGCTACTTTTGGGAAGAATTTACTATTAAAGAACATTGTCAACGTTCTAGAAAAAGTGAATGGTAAATACATTAATTTATACAAATTAACCTCTGAAACAATTTTAATTTTTCATGCAACTTTTACATAAAAACTACAGTGTACATAAGCACAGCTTAAACTTTATTGATTTTTCTTAATTTCTCACAAACAAGTACCTCAATGTCACATAGCTATTCTGTGTTTTCAAGGAATTCCTGTGGAAAAAAGACAAGGATACAATGACTAAACACATACCACTGTTTGAATTATAGCCCCATGAAAGATATGCTGTTTTTGCAAGACCCAGTTTCTCTGTATAGCAGTGCCTGTCCCTGGCATTTATTCTGTAGACCAGTCTGACTTGAACTCAAACATTTACATGCCTCTGCCTCCTGAGGGCCGGGATTAAATTTTCACCTTTGGGAAATATAAAACCATTTGGGATACGTGAGGAATAGTTATTACAAATCACTGAGGCTCTGAATAATCATATCAGGGTAAATTGAATGGCACTGATCTTTCTGCAGTGAGAACAAGAGGTACGGGTGTTGCTGCCTTATTTGAGACAGCAGGCATACAGATATTTAGGGGCTTGTATGGGAAACTTAGTAGGTATAGGCATCTGCACCTCCATGATATATGCCTGAAGACATGAGCTCAATCACCAGAACACATCCATAGAAGATATATCTTATGGCATCTGCATTCCTCAAATGCACATCATGAGCAAACATAATGATAAATAGAAAGAATAATATTTAGTCATTCTTACTGGGATAGCACAGGTTCTTCCTGATTTTGATTATTTAGAGATCTTTCTGCAAAATTTGAATTTATGTGAGTTTTAACATCCTAGTTAGTTTTGTTGTGTTGAGTTTTGCTTTATTCCGATTGGCTCCAGACCTTTACCAACCATTTTCTTTATCACAGGAAATTCTGGATAGGGTTATTACTGAAGAGGAGGGAAGCCTCTTGAGACAGCTTATCAAAAGCATATATGTTGCAATCTTGGCATTGTGCTGACCTTGCCCCCAAACTATGGGCAGGACATGCATGCCCAACATGGCCACACCATGGATACCTCTTCTCTCCCTCTTCTCTGCTCTGTGTTGGCTAACGTTTTTCACCACCCTTCTTTTCCCTCCAACAATGAACCCCAGGTGGCCTCATTGAGTTTCTTGTTTGTGTTTCATTGCTAACTGCTGTAGCAAATGAACAACAATATCCATCTTTCAGGAAGAATTGAGTACCCTTTGTAGTGAGTTACAAGGGAAGCCAAATTTCAGGTGTGTCAGTTCAGAGTGATTGGTAGCTGGTGGGTATCTAAGACAGAGGAATGTGTTGTGAGTTTAGCAATGCAAATGGAAGCATTCTAGTTGGAGGAGAGATATATATGACAAAAGTGGAAGGAAGTTACCGTATTCACTCTTTTTACAATATTTCTGTTTTATAGAGCATAATAATATATTTTTAAATTTTTATCTATCTATTTATTTATTTTTTATAAACAAGTCCATTTAAATGAAAACAAACATGTATAGACAATATTTGGGAATTTGGACATCGTTCTTTCCAAACTACTTCCTGCTGGTAAGGGGTGCTGTCTTAGGGGATTCTAAGAAGATGCATAAATCCTGGCTGTAGTCTGTAAGTCTGCATTGTCCAGCTGTTTTGAATGTAGGATCACCTGGTACTCTGTTTCAGGCAGTCTGGCTTGATCAAACCACATTAGTCTGGAAGGAATCCACAGCTTTTCATTTTCTGTGGAAACAAAAATAGAAATCCTTTTGCCCAGTAACTTGTCCTTGACCTTAAATTTTGGAGTCAAAGCATTTTTTTATTTAATTGATTATTTTACATGTCAATCCCAGTCCCCTCTCCCTCTCTCCCTCCCTCCCTTTTTCCCTCTCTGCCCTCTCACATGCACCCTAATCACCCTCCCCTCCCATCCCCCCCACCCGAACTCCATATATAGGGGAATGTCATCCATTTTGGGTCATGTAGGCCTGACAGGTCATGTGAAGTAGGGACTATGGCTTTGGGTCTGTGTCTCCACTCCACCACTGGTTAAGTTCTCTGACTTGGGGCAAGTCATTTAATACCTCTGACTGTTTCGTCTGCAATAGAAAACAAAAAGAAATCCCTGCTACTCCACCCCCACAAGCTTAAACTACCTATCCCAGAACATTTCACCTTCAAACAGTAAAGAAAGCAGGCACAAAAGAGCAGAAGGCACTCAGGCTATTTATGCTTCAGATTATACGTTTCCCCACCCCACCCCTGTCTGCTTCCCCCCATGCCTAGTTCCAGTCTATTGCTGATGGATATTTGTGTTGTTCCAGTTTGCGGCTACTATGAACAGAACTAGTGTGTACATTGTAGCATGTTCCTATCTCTCTCTCTCTCTCTCTCTCTCTCTCTCTCTCTCTCTCTCTCTCTCTTTGTGTGTGTGTGTGTGTGTTTGTGTATGTGTATGTGTTTGTGTGTGTGTGTTTTAAAAAAGCATTTATTGGGGGCAGGAGCCACAGAATGAGTTGAAGTCAGAGACAATTTGTGGGAGCCAAGCAAGTGACCTTACCATTTTACTGGCACTGCCGTTCCGTTCCAGTTTTAGACTTTTGTGTAGACTTATGACTGTGCACTGATGTTTCCTTTTGCCTGTTGATTTCCCTGACAAATGACAAGTCTGCAACCTGTTCACTTGCTTACTGGGCCATCAAAAGAGCACGGGGTTTCTGAAATGTCTGCCTGAGCCCTTGATAGGTTTATACTGGGCTGTCTTTTTCTACTGATTTGCATTTGTTTCCCTACTTTGGCTAATGGCCCTATGTCTGCTTTATATACCAACTATTTCATTTCTTACTGTGTTGCCTTTCTGGCCCATTTTAAGTGTATTCTGTTGGAGAGAATTCTTAACTTCAAGAAAGTTCAATTTGTGCTGGAGATGTGTGTAGCTCAGTGTTTAGAGTGCTTGCCTAATATGCATTCGACCCTGGGATTTATTCCTAGCTCTCCATAAACTGTGTATGTATGGTGGTATATACCTATAATCCCAGAACTTGGGAGGTAAAAACAGGAAGATCAGAGGTTCAAGGTCATCCTCAGCTACTCAGCTACATAGCAAGTTCAAGGCTAGCCTGTTATTGGAGACCCTATCTCAAAAAGTAAACAAGTAAGCAGAAGGAATAGAGTTTAGTTTCCAGCATCCATATGATGAGCTCACTACCACCTGTAGCTCCAGGTGTAGTAGGGGATCTGATGGCTTCTTTTTTTTTTTTTTTTGAGGGCACCTGTATGCATGTGCTTGTATATACACACGGACATATACACAAAAAAAAATAAATATTAAAAACACACAAATCTATCAATCTTTTTTAAATAGTTGTCTTCATGACCCTTTTTTCCCCTCATGTCTTACTTTACACAATCTTTTCCTACCAGGAGAGTAGTAGATGCCTTTAATTCTAGCACTTGAGAGACAGAAGAATCTGTGAGTTCGAGACCAGCCTGGTTTAACATAGTGATTACAGAGAGATCCTGTCTCAAAAAACAAAAACAAAAAGCAAACAAAAACAAAACAAAACAAAAAATCCCAAACAACAACAAAAAGCCCAACTTCTTCCTTATCAAGTCCAAGTTTATGAAGATATTCCTGAGGAGTCAACCCCTTCGCAAAGCTAATCTCAGCAGTGAATGAGTTACTGCCTACAAACTGCCCTTCACTGAACCTGGATCAAGGATTCTGCTAGGCTGGCTGGTTAATGCACTGCAGGGATCCTCCTGTCTCCATATTTTCCCTCTCCTCAGTATTGGGAGAAATAGTCATGTGCCACTGTCCCTGACCTTTTACCCAATGACCCATCTCCAGCCCCAGCCATCCTGGTAGAGGGTCTACCTAACGGCACGATGGTGAATAGTTTGTATAAAACAGCTGTTGCTGCCTCCAGCTATGTACTTATGTTTTGTGTATCACAAATAAGTTCTCCTATAGGATTCTTAGCCACATAGTGACATTTAGGAACTGGACACCTCAGAAAGATACCCAGGACAGTTACCATGGGATTTGTTGGTACAATGGTGGCAGTGCCCTTCTTTTAGTCCTTACCCCAGGGACCAGGCCAGCATCTGGTCTTAGCCTTCCTTGGGAAGCGATCCCAATATGTGAGGCCCAGTAACTGAAAATCTCTGCCTTTGTGTCTCTGTGGTGTGTGTGTGTGTATAATATAAAAAACTACCCAGTCCAAGTAAATGCAAATAAAGTAGTCACATCACCACACCACCCTAAACATGCACTTGGTAACTTTTATCTGAGATGATTCATTGAGTGATGGACTACTATACTTACAAAGTGGGTGGTCGTGGGGGACCTCTACTCGGAGAGAGTGATGTACTGTGTGAACATTAATGGTAGACTGACTGATGTATATTACCTTTTTGCAGAAAAATCTCTCATCTGCTTGTGCAAATACCCCAACTCTGTGCTATTTTGAGCTTCCAATATATCACTAGTTAGGGTTGGGGAGAAGACATTTAGTGGCAAACCATCATGTTGAGTTCTCCCCATGCAGGTACAGTGACATGGGTAGCCACAAGAGCTTAGCCTATAGTAAAGAGTAGCAAATAACTGGAAATGATTTTTAACTTTTACTTCTGCTTTAGATATTTATACAATAACTTAGTCCTCAGCAATGACTGTATTTAATAAAACAAATTCTCAAAATCCCTCCACATGCCCTAACTGGTTACTCAGAGCTCTGTAGAGGATTGGGCGGTAGAGCAAACTCAGCTCTTTGATGTGTTTGTTTCTCTTTTGGGTGATTGGTGTCCCAGAAGCTGAGTTTTCAGACAAGCTTTAGTGCTCAGAGAAGCCTACTCTGGCTTGCGGGAGAACCCTTTCTTCAGACTTTACTTTTACAGCATCTATGACAATCGCAACACTGAAGTTCATGTTATGCACTTTCCTAAAGAGGAGAAGAAGGGGCCATGACTGCATGGGTGTTGGCCACTAAGTGCATCCCGGGATTCTAAATTCTTACCTTATTAATATGAAGGCCATGCAGCTTTCAATCATTTGCTCATCTTGCTGATTTTCATTGTTACCTAACTACTATCTAGAGCTTCTAGTTCCCCACAAGATAAAGTCCAAACTCACTCCTTAGCTTTGTTTGGAAAGTTTTGAGGACTTTTTTTTTAAATGAGCCCTGAGGAATTTGACCCTTGCATACCTGGGTTCTAGAAAACAGAGTTTTAACTCTTAAGTCTAAAATTACATAGCATTTTGCTGCAGGTGAGAAACCTACCTCTAAGGATGAATAGGACATATCAGCCACAGTCCCAAAGGAACACATACAATTCACTTTTCAGAACAAATGCAGTTCTGCAGGGCCTGGGGCACCAAGAGCTAGCTCAGTGGTTAAGTGCAGTTAGAGGACCCCAGGTTCAGTTCCTAGCACCCACATGGTGGTTCACAACTATCTGTAATTCTTTTAACAAGGGATCTGATACCTTCTTCTCGGTTCTGAAGGCTCCTGTCACTCAGGAACAAATGCATGCACATTTAATAAATAAAAAATTTTGAAAGTAAAACTGAAACATTGATATTATTATGTATATGGGGCTATTGTTTTTCTTATGTATTTTTAGATAGATATTAAGAATTTTAAAATGGCTCTTCTCCTGTATTTCCTAGGTCATATGTCTCACACTAGGTACTCTGACATTTTCAGAAGCTTCCCAAATCCTTATAGTCTCCAGGATTTTAATATTACGTCCAGAGTAGCCTCACTACAGTAACTAGTGTACATCGCATTTTCATTTGGAATTTCAGTTGCCAAGTGTTCCTCAGCACCACAAACTTGCAGCTCAGCCTATTTTTGTCAAGAAAGAGCCTGGAATTTATTGTTAATTATAGCAATCATTTAGCCACTTGTAGCTGGTGGCTTCTGTGTGTGGACTGGAAAGACATAGAACATCATTGTACAATTTCCACTAGGCAGTCCTGGCCTGGAAGTTCAGTGATAACACCTGCCATGCAGTATTCCTCTCTATGTTTAGACTGCAGGCAGCTGCCTGGGATGGAGCCCTATGTTGCATGCTGCACTGCTTCCTCAGTAAAGGATGTGACTTTCTCATTGCCTCTGCTCCTTCTTTGGGTGCTGACCAAGGGCATGTCAGGGTTCTCCAGAGCTACAGCACCTCATCCTCTGCCAGGAAGGTCAGTCACATGTATCAAAGTTGACTCCATCCCTTAAGGCAACAATCACTACAGGATGGGAAATTCATGTGCCTTCATCAGACCTGGGCTCCTGTTTCACATTTCTGTCTCATGGGCTCCAGGTTCTGCTGTCTCACCAAACCCTGCTTCTGGCCCTCCCTGTTTTTCCAAAGTTTCCATTTCTGTCTAGACCTCACAGGTAGTCCATCAGTTTAAACATCTTGCTCCTACCCACATTTCCCCCATTCCTTCTGCAGTACAAACCCCAAGAGCTCTGGATCCTTGGGCAAGCCCAGGTGCAAGATGTCAGCATCTCTGTTAGAGGTGTTGACCTGTGGCTCTGGGTCATCTTATCTCTGTGTGCCTCAAATGATACTTCCCACATCTCTTATCCCACTTATTGCTTAGCAAAGGTCCCATATAATTACATAGATGGCTAAGGGGAAACTCTCTCCTATCTGAAGATTACTTTTCCTTTCCTGTTATCTTCGGCATGTGCTCTCACTTCTTTCTTGGGCTTCAGGAACTCCCTAACAGTCACCTTTCTCTTCGTGGAATTACTTATAGATCTCCTTCTCCTCCATGTTCCCTCCCTTTCTCTGTTTACACATACCCTCAAGGTCTACTAACAACTTTTAAAACCTCTTAGGTCTACAGGCCACCAACTCTTTATATAAATTTGTAGCCTACATTTGTAGCCTCTGTTCATCACTCCGTTTATGCATTTATTTATTTATTTATTTTACAAAGGAATATGGTGGTAATGACATCTAGGTCTCTACAGATCCTTCCTTACTTTTCTGTAAATCCACTAAGCACAAACTCCTGAAAACATCTTAATTTTATCTACATTCAAACTTCACATTATGGCAGTGGTTTTTCTTTGGTAACTGACCTCACATTTACATTGGTGTTAGAGCTATAGTTTTAGAGTTTTTCTTTCATTCTTACTTTCTTTTTTATGCCAGTACTTATACAATTAAATGCTTTATACTTAAATGCTTTGCTACTGACATATATTTGGATTACTTACAGTTTCATGCTGTTATGAAAAATGTTGCTTTTTTTGTTGGTTTTGTTTTGTCTTTCAAGACAAGGTTTCTCTGTGGCTTTGGAGCCTATCTTAGAACTAACTCTGTAGATTAGGCTGGCCTGGACCTCAGAGATCTGCCTGCCTCTGCCTCCTGAGTGCTGGGATTAAAGGCATGAGCCACCAATGCCTGGCAAATTGCTCATATTCTTACATAGTCTGGTGAAGGAAACATTGTTAAAAATTCATCACCAATACAAAGAACAAAAGAAAGGTTGAGTGTGATGGAATGCCTGTAATCCAGCACTCAGCAAGGCAAAGGAACAAGGATCATTCCAAATTTGAGGAGAGTCTAGGGTCTAATTGTTTCATTTTGAGATAATATTATTCTTTCTATATTTTCCTCTGGTTATTTGTAGAGTATTGTTTAATTTAATCTTCATATGATATATGTATGTGCACACAGTGACAGGATAAAATTCACTTATATAATAGTTGTACTTGTTATTGACAAAATTTAGGGGAAAATGCATGCTTTTTGAAAAGTATATAACCTTTCTCAGTCTATATTTTGCATTTTAAAAATGGGGGACAGTCAGTCCTGACTCTTCTCTGAACAATTCCAAGCAATTTAGATTATGTAAAAAAAAGTATTAAGAGGCAGACAGTCCCCAGGGCAGCAAGAAATTGCTAGCCAGAACTGAAGGCAAGGTGGCAACCACAGAGTTGGGTCTGGGGTGACAGCTACAGGCTCTGGCTGTTTCCTGCTGTTTCTGCTGTGAGACTGACAAAGCTGAGGAAAGAAAAATCAAACAATTATAAGATTGAAAGCAAAGAGGTCTTAATCTAAAAACAATGTGGGGGAAATGCTACAATAAACATCTATTTCTTTAACATACAGACATAAAAATGCATAGCTCTCTAAGACTTCAACTAAGATAACTTCAGTATAGTGTGTTCCTTTATGTGTATACTCACCTCCAAAGGACAACTGGGAAAAGAGTATAAGTAGCCTGGATCATTTTCTGTGAATTGACGCTGTGGAATCTGAAATAATTAGGTGGTATACACAACACAAAGTGGACATTGTTTGCTCAGAAAGGCCCAAATGGAACAAATATATTTTCCAGGTCAGTTCAAGCAGATGTAGGAATAAGCTTATTTAGAAAACACTCTGATTGAGATGGGTTTGGCAAGACCCAGCCACGTGTTATGGAAACAGGGGACTGAGAGAACCGTGGTGAGGCCTTCAGAGATTTTGTTGGTCTTGGCTAAATTTACTCCTTCACCTCAACTATTTTTGATGGGAACAAGAATCAAGACTAACTTGAAGGCATGGTCTGCTGGGGAAAATAGCTGGAACACTGTCTAAATATTTTCCAGGGTCAAAATGTTGTTGGGGCCATGCTGGCTCCACTAGTAAGCCCCAAGGAGTATCACTGAGTCCTGCTGGGCTGGTGTGTTTGCTCTTTAATCTCACAACAGCAGAAGCTATAAGACCCATGTTGCCAGGAAACACATGTGCTTTGTTTCACAAGCTCAGGGCTGAAAGTATATTGGATCCCTTTCACCTCTGAATACTCAAAATAATGTCATAAAATGTGGGCATCATGGTGTGTGTGTGTGTGTGTGTGTGTGTGTGTGTGTGTGTGTTGGGGGGGGCTTGTACAGACACTCAGGTCCATTTTAAAGAGTACCAGGGATTTTACAGGCATGTTGAGATATTAAAAACATACTGGCCTAAAAAAAAATCTTTTAGTTTTTGAAATTACAATATATTTAAAACATTTCTCCTACCCTTCCCTCCCTCCAAGCCCTCCCATATACCCCCTCCTTTAGCTTTAGAATTCATGGCCTTTTTTTTTATCAGTGGTTGCTACATGCACACACATACACACAAGTAAATATGCATGCACATATACATTCTTAAATACAGCATGCTTAGTCAGTATAGTGTTACTTGTATTATGTTTTCAGTGTTGACCACATAGTATTGGATAATCAACTGGTGTGCTCTTCCCTGGAGAAGACTATTTCTCAGTATTCCTTGGTTGCCTGGAGTTGTATAGAGTTGAAGCCTTGGGAGCTTCCTCCAGGCCACTGTAGCCGCATACTTAGGCAATCATGTTGGAGAGAAATTATAGGTGTAGCTTCTGACATTACTAGGAGGCACATTCTCACAGCATTCTCTCAACACCTGACTCTTAACAATCTCTCCACCCCTCCTTCTGCAAAGTCCCCAAAAGCCTTACTTTCAGGAATTTTTGTGTACATGTACTCCTTGGGATTGTGTTCCCACAATTAGGCATTTTACTTAGCTGTGGTTTTTATGTAGTGGTTTCTGTTGACTGCAAAAAGAAGTTCCTTGGATGAGGGTGAGGACTACACTTACATATGTGAGTATATGAACAAATATTTATAATGTAGTTAGGAATTATGTTGTTTTAGTACAGTGGTGGTTGTAATTTATCGTCTAAGACCACAACTTAACTAGCCTTGGGTAGTTGGCTACGTTTCTAGTACCAGGCATGCTTTCTATATTGTTGAGCAGGTAAGTTCAATTAGAGAGCTTTCGGTTACTATCAAGGTACGTGTGCCGCTTTTGTACTCTTAGTGATTATAGGCTGGCCTTCTCTCTCTCTCGGTTCATAGGCATCCCAACTGGGCATATTAGATTTTATACTTGACTGCACATCAGAATCATTTGTGAGACTTTTAAAAAATAAAAGCAAGCCGGGAGAGATGGCACATACCTGATCTCCCAGCACTCACTTGGGAAGTCAAACTAGGAGAATCAAGAGATCACATACTTGTAAATGGAGCTCTTAATTGGTCTAAGTAGTAAAAACCTGGAGTCATATATAGGGGAAAATGCTGAGCAATCAGAGAGAAGGAGCAAGCCGCCACCACACCTTATCTCCTTAGTGCTTCAGCAGTCAAGAGAGCAATTTCAATTTCTCCCAGCTTATATCCTGTTTCCGCCCAGCTACTTCACTTCCTTTCTGTCTGTACAGACCTCCAGATCTCTATGGTTAGCTAGTGGCAAGCTCCATTCTCTGACCTTCAGACAGCCCTTATTTGTGCAAGCAAGATATCATCACAATCACATCCAAACTGGATTAAACAGCAGTCTTGTCTTAAAAAATAAAACAATAACCTCAACATCCCAAATCTACAGATGCTTGTCTCAAGGGGGAAAAATGAGGTTGATAGGTTGTCGCTAAGTATCTGGCATCTTAAGGATGTCATGGCAACAGGTACATACTGCCCTTTTCAGGAAGCAAGAGTCCTATCAGTACTTCCCTGTCACTCATCTTATTTTAATTATTTTCGGTTTTTAGAGACAGGGTTTCTCTGTATAAGCCTTGGCTGTCCAGGAACTCACTCTGTAGACCAGGCTGGCCTTCTGCTTGCCTCTCTGTGCTGGGATTAAAGGTGTACACCACCATCTGCATCAATCATTTTATTAACCTTTATGTATATCATTGAACTTTTCCCTTCTGTACCACTCCTCCATTTTCCAATCTCCCAATACCATCACTGCCACCATTTACTGTCAACTTCTGATTTTTCTACTTTTAAAATTTCCTCTGCAAAATAAATTCAGATCATCAAGTAAGTGGGGAGGGAGGGGAAGGAAAGGAGGGAGAGAGAGATAGAGAGAGAGACAGAGAAAGTGAGAGAGAGAGATTGCATATCCTGCCTCTCCTTGGAGTGCTAGGATTATAAGTGTGCACCATCACTCTGAATTACATTGAAGATAGTTTTGTTATACATGCCACACAGATTTCTTCTCATGCATTCAAGGAGTCCAAAACTTTCCCCTGCTTGCTGAGATGCCACATTGCCTGGAAATAGCTCAAGAACTATCTAGGAGCAATTTGTTAAACCTATTTCCTGGAGTATTACAAGGAACGATACTCTTCCACAGTTTCTCTTCTGATTTTTGTTTCCATTTCTTAATATATAACATACACAGTTTCTTATTTTTTATTGATGTCTATTGTTTTGTTTTCATTTATGCAGTACTTTTCCTTGTGGCATGTCCCAACCTCTGAAAAGTCACATTAAGTTGAATAACTTAACAAAGCAAATGTTTACATAATTACCACACAGGCAAATACAAAGCCTTCAGGGTTCAAGGATATACCCTATCTACTTCAACTTTACACAGTCCTCCCCCCCTCAGATTATATAATCCAACTTTTTAAAATACAGATTTTAGAATTTTATTACCTTTTTTTTTTCAGGATTTTTATTCTGCTGTGGTTTGAATGTAAACTGCCACCATAGACTTGTGTGATGGGCAGTTTGCTCCTCAGTAGTCTGTTTTGGCACATTGTTGAACCCCTAGGAGGTGGAGTCTTGCTGGAGGAAGAGGACCACTAGGGTCAGGCTTTGAAGTTTTATGCTCTGGCCTCACTTGCTTCCTGACTACAGAGGCAATGGAAAGGATTCACACTCCTGCTACCAGGCTTTTCCTACCAAGACATACTATATATCCAAAATAAGCCCTATTTCCCTTAAGTGTTTTTCTGTTGTTGCTTTCGTTTTGCTATGTCAAGTATTTGGTCACAGGAACAAGGCAAGATACTACTATACCTTCCCACATACCATTGATTTATGTAGATCTGAATTTTATAACATCTTTTTCATGTTTTACTTTCTCTACTTGTCAGACATGCTATATGTAGCTATAACCTGTACATTTTCACTACTCTGGACATAGCATTTGGGGATTTTATAAAACTAGACTGTTTTAGAACCAGCCATTAGGCTTTGATTTCCATGATAGCACACCAATGCTGTGCTTAAGAAGATGGGATACCGAGCAAAGAGGGTGTGCATGCTACATTTACTGGGTCCAATGTGTTGCTCCACTCACCGAATCTTTTGTGAGTTTGATCTGTCAGTCACAGAGAAAACTTACATCCTCTGTGATGATTGTGGGCTTCCATCAGTGTGTTAACTGGTGCTGTAAAGGCCACTCAAATCAAACTGTAGTTTTCCTACAGATGGAAACTTCCACCAAGTGGTATGGTAGGCTCTAGCAGTGCCAGGCTCTCCTTTTATAACCCTGCAGTGCTGTCTTTAACATGCACAATCCTGTCATCTCTAAGCCATACCATCTATGAATGCTGGCCATTTTGTTTTCTAGCCTTCTGTTCTGGTTTAGACCTCCAGCACAATGCTGATATGACTTAGGGGCAACAGGAGAACTCACTGTACTCTGGAGATTAAAGTGGAAGCATGTGACACATCACTACTAATCATGATGTTGAAGTTTATCGAATTAAGACAAAATATGTCACCCTTTGGCCCTAAACTTCTGAGTAGCTTCCCCGTTTCGGCACAATGGACCTCTGAGAGGCTATGTGACCTGGCCCTTCATTGCTTCCCTGGCCAACTTTCCCACTATTTTCCCTGCTCACAGTTCCAGGGTTGTACATATGGCCTGTGATGTCCTTTCTTTCCATCCTTGTTTTTCGTGTGTGTGTGTGTGTGTGTGTGTGTGTGTGTGTGTGTGTGTGTGTGTATAAAATGTGGTACCAACTAAGGCTCATTATTTTATGTTGTTGTTTTGTTGTTTTCATGACAAAAAGATTGCAGAGCTCTTTTGCTTGGGTAACATTGTTGAGGTTTCAAGAAGTGATGGAAAGGTTGCTAGGCAGTGCTGAGAAAGTGCCCACACTCCCACCTTAGTAGGAGCAAGCAGGCTGTCACAGAGACAAGTTGATGTGAGCCATACCAGACCTGCTGTAGTTGCTCCTTGGTACTTTGACTTAAAATTAGACTATCTTGAGGCCTTTCTGTGTTAGAGCATAAATCAAAACAGCTGTGGGGAACATGTCTGTGGCTCCTGCTCCCAGGTGTCTCTCAGAATAAACCTCACAGGCCTAGGCCTCTTTCAACAACAAGCTGAAAGTAAAACCCAACTGTTTATAGAGCAGGATTCCCCACTGCAAAGCAGGATCTGCTGAGATGACGCTTTCCTGTTCCTGGAAGGTGTGGTGAGGAGAAATGTTAGAAAGGTGGTGGTGTTGTTCTGTGTGCCTGCAAGGGATGAGGACATCTAAACAGTACCAATAAGGGAAAAGGTAAGATCCCTTGATTTGTACCCTATCAAATAGTCAAGGGAGTGAAGGCTGACAACCTTAGGCCCACCCCCTATTCCAAAGGAATATGGCTATTGCTTTCTGCTTTCCCTTTCCCTGCACCTGTTACTTTTCTTGGTGTCTCCCATGTGTAATTCAAGAAGACCTCTACATAGGGACATATACCAGACTCAAAGTTGTGGAGGGGGACTTGGAAGTGTCCAGACTGTGGCAGCACTCTCTCCTCAAGTGAAGGAACCCTCTCCAACCAGGATAACCTTGGTGAGAAGCCCAGACAGCTTCCACCTCCACCAGGAATATGGAAAGTAGGGATTCTGTCTGTGCAAAGTGATTGATCTAATTTGGCTATCCATGTGATAATTAGGGTAGAGGGGTAAGTCACAACTCCAAAACCAAGAGACTTTGGAGTCCCAGGAACCAAGAATCATCCTGAGAAGGAAGAATGGGAGGGATGGCTCTCCCCTGGCCCTTCCCCCTGTAGATTGCTTCATTGCCCCATGCTGGGCTCTTGAGCTAGCACTGCTTAATGTAAGCACCTAGAAGTAGGCTGTCTTGGGTAGGGAAGGTTTACTCATCTTTTTTCTTTCCTGAGCTGTTGAGGCACACAGGCAAAACTTGAGCTAGTCCTGAAATTTTCCAGCATGGAAGGAAGAGATACCAAGCCTGCTTTTGAATTTGAAATGGGGATAGCCTGAAATTCCAATGGAGCCTGTGAGTGAGCTAGCAGAGCAAGTATCTAAGTAGGAAATCTTTGATGTGTGTTGGCAACTGTTTGCCAAGAACTCTCCTAGTTACAGCACGGGTGCTGGAAAAAATGACCCCTGCATACACACACACACACACACACACACACACACACACACACACACAGTGCTTAGGCTCCCCATGTCCCTGGTGTACTATGTTGTTGGGTGTGTGTGAAAGAAAATGCCAAGAGTCCTTCGCTGAGGGCTGTGGGTCAAGGTCTTCCTGCTGGAATAATTTTATTCATTTTCTTTTATTTATTTATTTATTTATGTATGTATTTATTTATTTTGTCTTTTTGACCTCGGGTTTATCTGAGTAGCTGTGGATCCTATCCTGGCTCTAGCTAAGAAGAGTAGGCTGGCCATGAACTTGCAGAGATCTGCCTGCCTTTGCCTCCTTAGTGCTGGGATTAAAGCCTGTGCCACCAATGTCCAGCAGAGCTCCTGAAGTCTTAAACATTCCTAAAACCCAGGCTTGCATTCCCAGGACAGTAACTATACTTGAAGTTACAGGAGACTTCCGTTTTTTCCAGTCCTGAACCTCCAGCACAAAGGTTACCCACCTGGGAATCTTAAGTGAGTTTTCAGCAGCTTCAGGTGGTAAACAAGCTCTTACCATTGGCAGATATAGGCAAAGAATGATCAGCCTGCCTGAGTTTGGAAGCATGAGACAGGGTCTTTGCTGGGATACTGCTGTTCTTTGTAGCTGCATATCCAAAATTGGTTTGCCTCAGTTGGATGTAGAATATTTTTCCCCATTATCCAACCTGCTTTTTTTGCTGGACCATTGTGATATGGGCACACCTACCTCCCCCCCCCCCCAACACTCCAGTTGTGTGACAAAGGGTAAAGTAGTAAATATTCTCTTATTATGGGTACATGGGAAAATTTTTTTGCTTTGAGTGCTTAGGATGTTTGCTTATGGATTATTAAGTTGAAGGGGGAAATAGGACAAAGAATATTTACCTCACTTTCCATGAATAGAGGAATGTTGCATGACACCTCCAAAGAGCTGGCCCCATTACCCAGTGAAGAAGGAAGGTTGGGCTTTGCTTCAGGGACAGAGATTTGTGCTGTCTAATAAAATAAATAAATAAAATAACAAAAATGAAAAGGTTTCCCTAACTTGAAATCATAAAAGCTTTGTTTTCCTCCTCTAATTTCTTAAACTCAGGGTTGTACATATGGCCTGTGATGTCCTTTCTTTCCATCCTTGTTTTTCGTGTGTGTGTGTGGGTGTGTGTGTGTGTGTGTGTGTGTGTGTGTGTGTGTGTGTGTGTGTGTGTGTGTGTGTGTATAAAATGTGGTACCAACTAAGGCTCATTATTTTATGTTGTTGTTTTGTTGTTTTCATGACAAAAAGATTGCAGAGCTCTTTTGCTTGGGTAACATTGTTGAGGTTTCAAGAAGTGATGGAAAGGTTGCTAGGCAGTGCTGAGAAAGTGCCCACACTCCCACCTTAGTAGGAGCAAGCAGGCTGTCACAGAGACAAGTTGATGTGAGCCATACCAGACCTGCTGTAGTTGCTCCTTGGTACTTTGACTTAAAATTAGACTATCTTGAGGCCTTTCTGTGTTAGAGCATAAATCAAAACAGCTGTGGGGAACATGTCTGTGGCTCCTGCTCCCAGGTGTCTCTCAGAATAAACCTCACAGGCCTAGGCCTCTTTCAACAACAAGCTGAAAGTAAAACCCAACTGTTTATAGAGCAGGATTCCCCACTGCAAAGCAGGATCTGCTGAGATGACGCTTTCCTGTTCCTGGAAGGTGTGGTGAGGAGAAATGTTAGAAAGGTGGTGGTGTTGTTCTGTGTGCCTGCAAGGGATGAGGACATCTAAACAGTACCAATAAGGGAAAAGGTAAGATCCCTTGATTTGTACCCTATCAAATAGTCAAGGGAGTGAAGGCTGACAACCTTAGGCCCACCCCTATTCCAAAGGAATATGGCTATTGCTTTCTGCTTTCCCTTTCCCTGCACCTGTTACTTTTCTTGGTGTCTCCCATGTGTAATTCAAGAAGACCTCTACATAGGGACATATACCAGACTCAAAGTTGTGGAGGGGGACTTGGAAGTGTCCAGACTGTGGCAGCACTCTCTCCTCAAGTGAAGGAACCCTCTCCAACCAGGATAACCTTGGTGAGAAGCCCAGACAGCTTCCACCTCCACCAGGAATATGGAAAGTAGGGATTCTGTCTGTGCAAAGTGATTGATCTAATTTGGCTATCCATGTGATAATTAGGGTAGAGGGGTAAGTCAAAACTCCAAAACCAAGAGACTTTGGAGTCCCAGGAACCAAGAATCATCCTGAGAAGGAAGAATGGGAGGGATGGCTCTCCCCTGGCCCTTCCCCCTGTAGATTGCTTCATTGCCCCATGCTGGGCTCTTGAGCTAGCACTGCTTAATGTAAGCACCTAGAAGTAGGCTGTCTTGGGTAGGGAAGGTTTACTCATCTTTTTTCTTTCCTGAGCTGTTGAGGCACACAGGCAAAACTTGAGCTAGTCCTGAAATTTTCCAGCATGGAAGGAAGAGATACCAAGCCTGCTTTTGAATTTGAAATGGGGATAGCCTGAAATTCCAATGGAGCCTGTGAGTGAGCTAGCAGAGCAAGTATCTAAGTAGGAAATCTTTGATGTGTGTTGGCAACTGTTTGCCAAGAACTCTCCTAGTTACAGCACGGGTGCAGGAAAAAAATGACCCCTGCATACACACACACACACACACACACACACACATTGCTTAGGCTCCCCATGTCCCTGGTGTACTATGTTGTTGGGTGTGTGTGTGAAAGAAAATGCCAAGAGTCCTTAGCTGAGGGCTGTTGTTCAAGGTCTTCCTGCTGGAATAATTTTATTCATTTTCTTTTATTTATTTATTTATTTATGTATGTATTTATTTATTTTGTCTTTTTCACCTCGGGTTTATCTGGGTAGCTGTGGATCCTATCCTGGCTCTAGCTAAGAAGACTAGGCTGGCCATGAACTTGCAGAGATCTGACTGCCTTTGCCTCCTTAGTGCTGGGATTAAAGCCTGTGCCACCAATGTCCAGCAGAGCTCCTGAAGTCTTAAACATTCCTGAGCCCCAGGCTTGCATTCCCAGTACAGTAACTATACTTGAAGTTACAGGAGACTTCCGTTTTTTCCAGTCCTGAACCTCCAGCACAAAGGTTACCCACCTGGGAATCTTAAGTGAGTTTTCAGCAGCTTCAGGTGGTAAACAAGCTCTTACCATTGGCAGATATAGGCAAAGAATGATCAGCCTGCCTGAGTTTGGAAGCATGAGACAGGGTCTTTGCTGGGATACTGCTGTTCTTTGTAGCTGCATATCCAAAATTGGTTTGCCTCAGTTGGATGTAGAATATTTTTCCCCATTATCCAACCTGCTTTTTTTGCTGGACCATTGTGATATGGGCACACCTACCTCCCCCCCCAACACTCCAGTTGTGTGACAAAGGGTAAAGTAGTAAATACTCTATTATGGGTACATGGGAAAATTTTTTTGCTTTGAGTGCTTAGGATGTTTGCTTATGGATTATTAAGTTGAAGGGGGAAATAGGACAAAGAATATTTACCTCACTTTCCATGAATAGAGGAATGTTGCATGACACCTCCAAAGAGCTGGCCCCATTACCCAGTGAAGAAGGAAGGTTGGGCTTTGCTTCAGGGACAGAGATTTGTGCTGTCTAATAAAATAAATAAATAAAATAACAAAAATGAAAAGGTTTCCCTAACTTGAAATCATAAAAGCTTTGTTTTCCTCCTCTAATTTCTTAAACTCAGGGTTGTACATATGGCCTGTGATGTCCTTTCTTTCCATCCTTGTTTTTCGTGTGTGTGTGTGGGTGTGTGTTTGTGTGTGTGTGTGTGTGTGTGTGTGTGTGTGTGTGTGTGTGTGTGTGTGTGTATAAAATGTGGTACCAACTAAGGCTCATTATTTTATGTTGTTGTTTTGTTGTTTTCATGACAAAAAGATTGCAGAGCTCTTTTGCTTGGGTAACATTGTTGAGGTTTCAAGAAGTGATGGAAAGGTTGCTAGGCAGTGCTGAGAAAGTGCCCACACTCCCACCTTAGTAGGAGCAAGCAGGCTGTCACAGAGACAAGTTGATGTGAGCCATACCAGACCTGCTGTAGTTGCTCCTTGGTACTTTGACTTAAAATTAGACTATCTTGAGGCCTTTCTGTGTTAGAGCATAAATCAAAACAGCTGTGGGGAACATGTCTGTGGCTCCTGCTCCCAGGTGTCTCTCAGAATAAACCTCACAGGCCTAGGCCTCTTTCAACAACAAGCTGAAAGTAAAACCCAACTGTTTATAGAGCAGGATTCCCCACTGCAAAGCAGGATCTGCTGAGATGACGCTTTCCTGTTCCTGGAAGGTGTGGTGAGGAGAAATGTTAGAAAGGTGGTGGTGTTGTTCTGTGTGCCTGCAAGGGATGAGGACATCTAAACAGTACCAATAAGGGAAAAGGTAAGATCCCTTGATTTGTACCCTATCAAATAGTCAAGGGAGTGAAGGCTGACAACCTTAGGCCCACCCCTATTCCAAAGGAATATGGCTATTGCTTTCTGCTTTCCCTTTCCCTGCACCTGTTACTTTTCTTGGTGTCTCCCATGTGTAATTCAAGAAGACCTCTACATAGGGACATATACCAGACTCAAAGTTGTGGAGGGGGACTTGGAAGTGTCCAGACTGTGGCAGCACTCTCTCCTCAAGTGAAGGAACCCTCTCCAACCAGGATAACCTTGGTGAGAAGCCCAGACAGCTTCCACCTCCACCAGGAATATGGAAAGTAGGGATTCTGTCTGTGCAAAGTGATTGATCTAATTTGGCTATCCATGTGATAATTAGGGTAGAGGGGTAAGTCACAACTCCAAAACCAAGAGACTTTGGAGTCCCAGGAACCAAGAATCATCCTGAGAAGGAAGAATGGGAGGGATGGCTCTCCCCTGGCCCTTCCCCCTGTAGATTGCTTCATTGCCCCATGCTGGGCTCTTGAGCTAGCACTGCTTAATGTAAGCACCTAGAAGTAGGCTGTCTTGGGTAGGGAAGGTTTACTCATCTTTTTTCTTTCCTGAGCTGTTGAGGCACACAGGCAAAACTTGAGCTAGTCCTGAAATTTTCCAGCATGGAAGGAAGAGATACCAAGCCTGCTTTTGAATTTGAAATGGGGATAGCCTGAAATTCCAATGGAGCCTGTGAGTGAGCTAGCAGAGCAAGTATCTAAGTAGGAAATCTTTGATGTGTGTTGGCAACTGTTTGCCAAGAACTCTCCTAGTTACAGCACGGGTGCTGGAAAAAAATGACCCCTGCATACACACACACACACACACACACACACACACACACACACATTGCTTAGGCTCCCCATGTCCCTGGTGTACTATGTTGTTGGGTGTGTGTGTGAAAGAAAATGCCAAGAGTCCTTAGCTGAGGGCTGTTGTTCAAGGTCTTCCTGCTGGAATAATTTTATTCATTTTCTTTTATTTATTTATTTATTTATGTATGTATTTATTTATTTTGTCTTTTTCACCTCGGGTTTATCTGGGTAGCTGTGGATCCTATCCTGGCTCTAGCTAAGAAGACTAGGCTGGCCATGAACTTGCAGAGATCTGCCTGCCTTTGCCTCCTTAGTGCTGGGAGTAAAGCCTGTGCCACCAATGTCCAGCAGAGCTCCTGAAGTCTTAAACATTCCTGAGCCCCAGGCTTGCATTCCCAGTACAGTAACTATACTTGAAGTTACAGGAGACTTCCGTTTTTCCAGTCCTGAACCTCCAGCACAAAGGTTACCCACCTGGGAATCTTAAGTGAGTTTTCAGCAGCTTCAGGTGGTAAACAAGCTCTTACCATTGGCAGATATAGGCAAAGAATGATCAGCCTGCCTGAGTTTGGAAGCATGAGACAGGGTCTTTGCTGGGATACTGCTGTTCTTTGTAGCTGCATATCCAAAATTGGTTTGCCTCAGTTGGATGTAGAATATTTTTCCCCATTATCCAACCTGCTTTTTTTGCTGGACCATTGTGATATGGGCACACCTACCTCCCCCCCCAACACTCCAGTTGTGTGACAAAGGGTAAAGTAGTAAATACTCTATTATGGGTACATGGGAAAATTTTTTTTGCTTTGAGTGCTTAGGATGTTTGCTTATGGATTATTAAGTTGAAGGGGAAATAGGACAAAAATATTTACCTCACTTTCCATGAATAGAGGAATGTTGCATGACACCTCCAAAGAGCTGGCCCCATTACCCAGTGAAGAAGGAAGGTTGGGCTTTGCTTCAGGGACAGAGATTTGTGCTGTCTAATAAAATAAATAAATAAAATAACAAAAATGAAAAGGTTTCCCTAACTTGAAATCATAAAAGCTTTGTTTTCCTCCTCTAATTTCTTAAACTCAGGGTTGTACATATGGCCTGTGATGTCCTTTCTTTCCATCCTTGTTTTTCGTGTGTGTGTGTGGGTGTGTGTTTGTGTGTGTGTGTGTGTGTGTGTGTGTGTGTGTGTGTGTGTGTGTGTGTATAAAATGTGGTACCAACTAAGGCTCATTATTTTATGTTGTTGTTTTGTTGTTTTCATGACAAAAAGATTGCAGAGCTCTTTTGCTTGGGTAACATTGTTGAGGTTTCAAGAAGTGATGGAAAGGTTGCTAGGCAGTGCTGAGAAAGTGCCCACACTCCCACCTTAGTAGGAGCAAGCAGGCTGTCACAGAGACAAGTTGATGTGAGCCATACCAGACCTGCTGTAGTTGCTCCTTGGTACTTTGACTTAAAATTAGACTATCTTGAGGCCTTTCTGTGTTAGAGCATAAATCAAAACAGCTGTGGGGAACATGTCTGTGGCTCCTGCTCCCAGGTGTCTCTCAGAATAAACCTCACAGGCCTAGGCCTCTTTCAACAACAAGCTGAAAGTAAAACCCAACTGTTTATAGAGCAGGATTCCCCACTGCAAAGCAGGATCTGCTGAGATGACGCTTTCCTGTTCCTGGAAGGTGTGGTGAGGAGAAATGTTAGAAAGGTGGTGGTGTTGTTCTGTGTGCCTGCAAGGGATGAGGACATCTAAACAGTACCAATAAGGGAAAAGGTAAGATCCCTTGATTTGTACCCTATCAAATAGTCAAGGGAGTGAAGGCTGACAACCTTAGGCCCACCCCTATTCCAAAGGAATATGGCTATTGCTTTCTGCTTTCCCTTTCCCTGCACCTGTTACTTTTCTTGGTGTCTCCCATGTGTAATTCAAGAAGACCTCTACATAGGGACATATACCAGACTCAAAGTTGTGGAGGGGGACTTGGAAGTGTCCAGACTGTGGCAGCACTCTCTCCTCAAGTGAAGGAACCCTCTCCAACCAGGATAACCTTGGTGAGAAGCCCAGACAGCTTCCACCTCCACCAGGAATATGGAAAGTAGGGATTCTGTCTGTGCAAAGTGATTGATCTAATTTGGCTATCCATGTGATAATTAGGGTAGAGGGGTAAGTCACAACTCCAAAACCAAGAGACTTTGGAGTCCCAGGAACCAAGAATCATCCTGAGAAGGAAGAATGGGAGGGATGGCTCTCCCCTGGCCCTTCCCCCTGTAGATTGCTTCATTGCCCCATGCTGGGCTCTTGAGCTAGCACTGCTTAATGTAAGCACCTAGAAGTAGGCTGTCTTGGGTAGGGAAGGTTTACTCATCTTTTTTCTTTCCTGAGCTGTTGAGGCACACAGGCAAAACTTGAGCTAGTCCTGAAATTTTCCAGCATGGAAGGAAGAGATACCAAGCCTGCTTTTGAATTTGAAATGGGGATAGCCTGAAATTCCAATGGAGCCTGTGAGTGAGCTAGCAGAGCAAGTATCTAAGTAGGAAATCTTTGATGTGTGTTGGCAACTGTTTGCCAAGAACTCTCCTAGTTACAGCACGGGTGCTGGAAAAAAATGACCCCTGCATACACACACACACACACACACACACACACACACACACACACACACACACACATTGCTTAGGCTCCCCATGTCCCTGGTGTACTATGTTGTTGGGTGTGTGTGTGAAAGAAAATGCCAAGAGTCCTTAGCTGAGGGCTGTTGTTCAAGGTCTTCCTGCTGGAATAATTTTATTCATTTTCTTTTATTTATTTATTTATTTATGTATGTATTTATTTATTTTGTCTTTTTCACCTCGGGTTTATCTGGGTAGCTGTGGATCCTATCCTGGCTCTAGCTAAGAAGACTAGGCTGGCCATGAACTTGCAGAGATCTGCCTGCCTTTGCCTCCTTAGTGCTGGGAGTAAAGCCTGTGCCACCAATGTCCAGCAGAGCTCCTGAAGTCTTAAACATTCCTGAGCCCCAGGCTTGCATTCCCAGTACAGTAACTATACTTGAAGTTACAGGAGACTTCCGTTTTTCCAGTCCTGAACCTCCAGCACAAAGGTTACCCACCTGGGAATCTTAAGTGAGTTTTCAGCAGCTTCAGGTGGTAAACAAGCTCTTACCATTGGCAGATATAGGCAAAGAATGATCAGCCTGCCTGAGTTTGGAAGCATGAGACAGGGTCTTTGCTGGGATACTGCTGTTCTTTGTAGCTGCATATCCAAAATTGGTTTGCCTCAGTTGGATGTAGAATATTTTTCCCCATTATCCAACCTGCTTTTTTTGCTGGACCATTGTGATATGGGCACACCTACCTCCCCCCCCCAACACTCCAGTTGTGTGACAAAGGGTAAAGTAGTAAATACTCTCTTATTATGGGTACATGGGAAAATTTTTTTTGCTTTGAGTGCTTAGGATGTTTGCTTATGGATTATTAAGTTGAAGGGGGAAATAGGACAAAGAATATTTACCTCACTTTCCATGAATAGAGGAATGTTGCATGACACCTCCAAAGAGCTGGCCCCATTACCCAGTGAAGAAGGAAGGTTGGGCTTTGCTTCAGGGACAGAGATTTGTGCTGTCTAATAAAATAAATAAATAAAATAACAAAAATGAAAAGGTTTCCCTAACTTGAAATCATAAAAGCTTTGTTTTCCTCCTCTAATTTCTTAAACTCAGGGTTGTACATATGGCCTGTGATGTCCTTTCTTTCCATCCTTGTTTTTCGTGTGTGTGTGTGGGGTGTGTGTGTTGTGTGTGTGTGTGTGTGTGTGTGTGTGTGTGTGTGTGTGTGTGTGTATAAAATGTGGTACCAACTAAGGCTCATTATTTTATGTTGTTGTTTTGTTGTTTTCATGACAAAAAGATTGCAGAGCTCTTTTGCTTGGGTAACATTGTTGAGGTTTCAAGAAGTGATGGAAAGGTTGCTAGGCAGTGCTGAGAAAGTGCCCACACTCCCACCTTAGTAGGAGCAAGCAGGCTGTCACAGAGACAAGTTGATGTGAGCCATACCAGACCTGCTGTAGTTGCTCCTTGGTACTTTGACTTAAAATTAGACTATCTTGAGGCCTTTCTGTGTTAGAGCATAAATCAAAACAGCTGTGGGGAACATGTCTGTGGCTCCTGCTCCCAGGTGTCTCTCAGAATAAACCTCACAGGCCTAGGCCTCTTTCAACAACAAGCTGAAAGTAAAACCCAACTGTTTATAGAGCAGGATTCCCCACTGCAAAGCAGGATCTGCTGAGATGACGCTTTCCTGTTCCTGGAAGGTGTGGTGAGGAGAAATGTTAGAAAGGTGGTGGTGTTGTTCTGTGTGCCTGCAAGGGATGAGGACATCTAAACAGTACCAATAAGGGAAAAGGTAAGATCCCTTGATTTGTACCCTATCAAATAGTCAAGGGAGTGAAGGCTGACAACCTTAGGCCCACCCCTATTCCAAAGGAATATGGCTATTGCTTTCTGCTTTCCCTTTCCCTGCACCTGTTACTTTTCTTGGTGTCTCCCATGTGTAATTCAAGAAGACCTCTACATAGGGACATATACCAGACTCAAAGTTGTGGAGGGGGACTTGGAAGTGTCCAGACTGTGGCAGCACTCTCTCCTCAAGTGAAGGAACCCTCTCCAACCAGGATAACCTTGGTGAGAAGCCCAGACAGCTTCCACCTCCACCAGGAATATGGAAAGTAGGGATTCTGTCTGTGCAAAGTGATTGATCTAATTTGGCTATCCATGTGATAATTAGGGTAGAGGGGTAAGTCACAACTCCAAAACCAAGAGACTTTGGAGTCCCAGGAACCAAGAATCATCCTGAGAAGGAAGAATGGGAGGGATGGCTCTCCCCTGGCCCTTCCCCCTGTAGATTGCTTCATTGCCCCATGCTGGGCTCTTGAGCTAGCACTGCTTAATGTAAGCACCTAGAAGTAGGCTGTCTTGGGTAGGGAAGGTTTACTCATCTTTTTTCTTTCCTGAGCTGTTGAGGCACACAGGCAAAACTTGAGCTAGTCCTGAAATTTTCCAGCATGGAAGGAAGAGATACCAAGCCTGCTTTTGAATTTGAAATGGGGATAGCCTGAAATTCCAATGGAGCCTGTGAGTGAGCTAGCAGAGCAAGTATCTAAGTAGGAAATCTTTGATGTGTGTTGGCAACTGTTTGCCAAGAACTCTCCTAGTTACAGCACGGGTGCTGGAAAAAAATGACCCCTGCATACACCACACACACACACACACACACACACACACACACACATTGCTTAGGCTCCCCATGTCCCTGGTGTACTATGTTGTTGGGTGTGTGTGTGAAAGAAAATGCCAAGAGTCCTTAGCTGAGGGCTGTTGTTCAAGGTCTTCCTGCTGGAATAATTTTATTCATTTTCTTTTATTTATTTATTTATTTATGTATGTATTTATTTATTTTGTCTTTTTCACCTCGGGTTTATCTGGGTAGCTGTGGATCCTATCCTGGCTCTAGCTAAGAAGACTAGGCTGGCCATGAACTTGCAGAGATCTGCCTGCCTTTGCCTCCTTAGTGCTGGGAGTAAAGCCTGTGCCACCAATGTCCAGCAGAGCTCCTGAAGTCTTAAACATTCCTGAGCCCCAGGCTTGCATTCCCAGTACAGTAACTATACTTGAAGTTACAGGAGACTTCCGTTTTTTCCAGTCCTGAACCTCCAGCACAAAGGTTACCCACCTGGGAATCTTAAGTGAGTTTTCAGCAGCTTCAGGTGGTAAACAAGCTCTTACCATTGGCAGATATAGGCAAAGAATGATCAGCCTGCCTGAGTTTGGAAGCATGAGACAGGGTCTTTGCTGGGATACTGCTGTTCTTTGTAGCTGCATATCCAAAATTGGTTTGCCTCAGTTGGATGTAGAATATTTTCCCCATTATCCAACCTGCTTTTTTTGCTGGACCATTGTGATATGGGCACACCTACCTCCCCCCCCCCAACACTCCAGTTGTGTGACAAAGGGTAAAGTAGTAAATACTCTATTATGGGTACATGGGAAAATTTTTTTTGCTTTGAGTGCTTAGGATGTTTGCTTATGGATTATTAAGTTGAAGGGGGAAATAGGACAAAGAATATTTACCTCACTTTCCATGAATAGAGGAATGTTGCATGACACCTCCAAAGAGCTGGCCCCATTACCCAGTGAAGAAGGAAGGTTGGGCTTTGCTTCAGGGACAGAGATTTGTGCTGTCTAATAAAATAAATAAATAAAATAACAAAAATGAAAAGGTTTCCCTAACTTGAAATCATAAAAGCTTTGTTTTCCTCCTCTAATTTCTTAAACTCAGGGTTGTACATATGGCCTGTGATGTCCTTTCTTTCCATCCTTGTTTTCCGGTGTGTGTGTGTGGGTGTGTGTGTGTGTGTGTGTGTGTGTGTGTGTGTGTGTGTGTGTGTGTGTGTGTGTATAAAATGTGGTACCAACTAAGGCTCATTATTTTATGTTGTTGTTTTGTTGTTTTCATGACAAAAAGATTGCAGAGCTCTTTTGCTTGGGTAACATTGTTGAGGTTTCAAGAAGTGATGGAAAGGTTGCTAGGCAGTGCTGAGAAAGTGCCCACACTCCCACCTTAGTAGGAGCAAGCAGGCTGTCACAGAGACAAGTTGATGTGAGCCATACCAGACCTGCTGTAGTTGCTCCTTGGTACTTTGACTTAAAATTAGACTATCTTGAGGCCTTTCTGTGTTAGAGCATAAATCAAAACAGCTGTGGGGAACATGTCTGTGGCTCCTGCTCCCAGGTGTCTCTCAGAATAAACCTCACAGGCCTAGGCCTCTTTCAACAACAAGCTGAAAGTAAAACCCAACTGTTTATAGAGCAGGATTCCCCACTGCAAAGCAGGATCTGCTGAGATGACGCTTTCCTGTTCCTGGAAGGTGTGGTGAGGAGAAATGTTAGAAAGGTGGTGGTGTTGTTCTGTGTGCCTGCAAGGGATGAGGACATCTAAACAGTACCAATAAGGGAAAAGGTAAGATCCCTTGATTTGTACCCTATCAAATAGTCAAGGGAGTGAAGGCTGACAACCTTAGGCCCACCCCTATTCCAAAGGAATATGGCTATTGCTTTCTGCTTTCCCTTTCCCTGCACCTGTTACTTTTCTTGGTGTCTCCCATGTGTAATTCAAGAAGACCTCTACATAGGGACATATACCAGACTCAAAGTTGTGGAGGGGGACTTGGAAGTGTCCAGACTGTGGCAGCACTCTCTCCTCAAGTGAAGGAACCCTCTCCAACCAGGATAACCTTGGTGAGAAGCCCAGACAGCTTCCACCTCCACCAGGAATATGGAAAGTAGGGATTCTGTCTGTGCAAAGTGATTGATCTAATTTGGCTATCCATGTGATAATTAGGGTAGAGGGGTAAGTCACAACTCCAAAACCAAGAGACTTTGGAGTCCCAGGAACCAAGAATCATCCTGAGAAGGAAGAATGGGAGGGATGGCTCTCCCCTGGCCCTTCCCCCCTGTAGATTGCTTCATTGCCCCATGCTGGGCTCTTGAGCTAGCACTGCTTAATGTAAGCACCTAGAAGTAGGCTGTCTTGGGTAGGGAAGGTTTACTCATCTTTTTTCTTTCCTGAGCTGTTGAGGCACACAGGCAAAACTTGAGCTAGTCCTGAAATTTTCCAGCATGGAAGGAAGAGATACCAAGCCTGCTTTTGAATTTGAAATGGGGATAGCCTGAAATTCCAATGGAGCCTGTGAGTGAGCTAGCAGAGCAAGTATCTAAGTAGGAAATCTTTGATGTGTGTTGGCAACTGTTTGCCAAGAACTCTCCTAGTTACAGCACGGGTGCTGGAAAAAAATGACCCCTGCATACACACACACACACACACACACACACACACACACACACACACATTGCTTAGGCTCCCCATGTCCCTGGTGTACTATGTTGTTGGGTGTGTGTGTGAAAGAAAATGCCAAGAGTCCTTAGCTGAGGGCTGTTGTTCAAGGTCTTCCTGCTGGAATAATTTTATTCATTTTCTTTTATTTATTTATTTATTTATTTATGTATTTATTTATTTTGTCTTTTTGACCTCGGGTTTATCTGGGTAGCTGTGGATCCTATCCTGGCTCTAGCTAAGAAGACTAGGCTGGCCATGAACTTGCAGAGATCTGCCTGCCTTTGCCTCCTTAGTGCTGGGAGTAAAGCCTGTGCCACCAATGTCCAGCAGAGCTCCTGAAGTCTTAAACATTCCTGAGCCCCAGGCTTGCATTCCCAGTACAGTAACTATACTTGAAGTTACAGGAGACTTCCGTTTTTTCCAGTCCTGAACCTCCAGCACAAAGGTTACCCACCTGGGAATCTTAAGTGAGTTTTCAGCAGCTTCAGGTGGTAAACAAGCTCTTACCATTGGCAGATATAGGCAAAGAATGATCAGCCTGCCTGAGTTTGGAAGCATGAGACAGGGTCTTTGCTGGGATACTGCTGTTCTTTGTAGCTGCATATCCAAAATTGGTTTGCCTCAGTTGGATGTAGAATATTTTTCCCCATTATCCAACCTGCTTTTTTTGCTGGACCATTGTGATATGGGCACACCTACCTCCCCCCCCCCCCAACACTCCAGTTGTGTGACAAAGGGTAAAGTAGTAAATACTCTCTTATTATGGGTACATGGGAAAATTTTTTTGCTTTGAGTGCTTAGGATGTTTGCTTATGGATTATTAAGTTGAAGGGGGAAATAGGACAAAGAATATTTACCTCACTTTCCATGAATAGAGGAATGTTGCATGACACCTCCAAAGAGCTGGCCCCATTACCCAGTGAAGAAGGAAGGTTGGGCTTTGCTTCAGGGACAGAGATTTGTGCTGTCTAATAAAATAAATAAATAAAATAACAAAAATGAAAAGGTTTCCCTAACTTGAAATCATAAAAGCTTTGTTTTCCTCCTCTAATTTCTTAAACTCAGGGTTGTACATATGGCCTGTGATGTCCTTTCTTTCCATCCTTGTTTTTCGTGTGTGTGTGTGGTGTGTGTGTTTGTGTGTGTGTGTGTGTGTGTGTGTGTGTGTGTGTGTGTGTGTGTATAAAATGTGGTACCAACTAAGGCTCATTATTTTATGTTGTTGTTTTGTTGTTTTCATGACAAAAAGATTGCAGAGCTCTTTTGCTTGGGTAACATTGTTGAGGTTTCAAGAAGTGATGGAAAGGTTGCTAGGCAGTGCTGAGAAAGTGCCCACACTCCCACCTTAGTAGGAGCAAGCAGGCTGTCACAGAGACAAGTTGATGTGAGCCATACCAGACCTGCTGTAGTTGCTCCTTGGTACTTTGACTTAAAATTAGACTATCTTGAGGCCTTTCTGTGTTAGAGCATAAATCAAAACAGCTGTGGGGAACATGTCTGTGGCTCCTGCTCCCAGGTGTCTCTCAGAATAAACCTCACAGGCCTAGGCCTCTTTCAACAACAAGCTGAAAGTAAAACCCAACTGTTTATAGAGCAGGATTCCCCACTGCAAAGCAGGATCTGCTGAGATGACGCTTTCCTGTTCCTGGAAGGTGTGGTGAGGAGAAATGTTAGAAAGGTGGTGGTGTTGTTCTGTGTGCCTGCAAGGGATGAGGACATCTAAACAGTACCAATAAGGGAAAAGGTAAGATCCCTTGATTTGTACCCTATCAAATAGTCAAGGGAGTGAAGGCTGACAACCTTAGGCCCACCCCTATTCCAAAGGAATATGGCTATTGCTTTCTGCTTTCCCTTTCCCTGCACCTGTTACTTTTCTTGGTGTCTCCCATGTGTAATTCAAGAAGACCTCTACATAGGGACATATACCAGACTCAAAGTTGTGGAGGGGGACTTGGAAGTGTCCAGACTGTGGCAGCACTCTCTCCTCAAGTGAAGGAACCCTCTCCAACCAGGATAACCTTGGTGAGAAGCCCAGACAGCTTCCACCTCCACCAGGAATATGGAAAGTAGGGATTCTGTCTGTGCAAAGTGATTGATCTAATTTGGCTATCCATGTGATAATTAGGGTAGAGGGGTAAGTCACAACTCCAAAACCAAGAGACTTTGGAGTCCCAGGAACCAAGAATCATCCTGAGAAGGAAGAATGGGAGGGATGGCTCTCCCCTGGCCCTTCCCCCTGTAGATTGCTTCATTGCCCCATGCTGGGCTCTTGAGCTAGCACTGCTTAATGTAAGCACCTAGAAGTAGGCTGTCTTGGGTAGGGAAGGTTTACTCATCTTTTTTCTTTCCTGAGCTGTTGAGGCACACAGGCAAAACTTGAGCTAGTCCTGAAATTTTCCAGCATGGAAGGAAGAGATACCAAGCCTGCTTTTGAATTTGAAATGGGGATAGCCTGAAATTCCAATGGAGCCTGTGAGTGAGCTAGCAGAGCAAGTATCTAAGTAGGAAATCTTTGATGTGTGTTGGCAACTGTTTGCCAAGAACTCTCCTAGTTACAGCACGGGTGCTGGAAAAAAATGACCCCTGCATACCACACACACACACACACACACACACACACACACACACACACACATTGCTTAGGCTCCCCATGTCCCTGGTGTACTATGTTGTTGGGTGTGTGTGTGAAAGAAAATGCCAAGAGTCCTTAGCTGAGGGCTGTTGTTCAAGGTCTTCCTGCTGGAATAATTTTATTCATTTTCTTTTATTTATTTATTTATTTATTTATTTATTTATTTATGTATTTATTTATTTTGTCTTTTTGACCTCGGGTTTATCTGGGTACTGTGGATCCTATCCTGGCTCTTGCTAAGTAGACCAGGCTGGCCATGATTCATTATCTGTGGCTAAAAGTTGGAATTTTGTTACTTATTTTTGAGTGTATGAGTCCTGAGAAGAATAGTAGCAGAACAATACTCAGGAATCAGCTGGTGTTCTGCCTTAGGGACTGTGTGACCATTTTTGTCTTGAAGTTTGATTGTTTGATTTTTTTTTTGTTTTTTGTTTGTTTTTTGTATTAACTGTCTCCATATTTACATTTCCTCCACTGTCTCACCTTTACTTCCTTCTTCCTTTCATTTCTTTTTGAAACTGGTTTTGTGTTTGTACTTTGAAACTCATTTTTAGGCCAGGCAAAAGTGAAAGTCAGAAATCAACATGACTCTCTGCCTCTGCCTCAGAAACACTGAGCACGAATCTCCACTGGAATACTCAGATATGCATGTGCCATGCTTTCCAGTTAAACATTGGTCGAGGAGGGAAAGCCTGCATTACTGATAGGAATTCAATTAATTTCAGGTTTATGAGAAAAATAAACTTTGTTTTGTTTACTTTATATTTTCACTTTTTTTTTCCTTTTTATTTTAAGTCAGGTCTGTGCTCCACTACATGGTGCAGGTCTTCTATCTGAGAACAGATATGAAAGCATTGAGCTACTTCAAATTAGTTTACCTCTATACAGAAGAGACAGGGCAAGCCATGCATGAAAGTCAAGCCTTGTCAAAGAGTAAAGGGGACCTTTCTTGCTGCAGGGCTTAACAAAGCTTGGCCCTAATGCTCTTGTACTTGTAATCATGGATACATTGTGAATTTTAAAATCATTGAAATCCTGTTAGTCCTCTTGTCACTCTCTAGATTTTCACTGAACTATTGTCATTTGTTTGTTTTGGGCTTTATCATTTAGTGTGTGTGTGTGTGTGTGTGTGTGTGTGTGTGCATCTCATCTGCCTCCCTGACACAGGGCATACTCAGTTTAAGAATTAAAATATTCAGATTTATAGTTAGATTTAGTGCAAAAAGATAGTTTTTAATTTTCCAAGACACGATTTTTCTGTGTAGCTTTTTCTGTCCCAGCACTGAGTCTGTAGACCATGCTGGCCATGAACACATATGTCCTCCTGCCACCAGAGTGGTTACATTACAGGGATGTGGGGATATTTCCTGCTCCACACTGGGTTTTCTTCCTTCTTCCTTTCACATTGCTTTCTTTCTTCTACCACTTCAACTTCTTACTTTCCTTCTTCTTCTCCCTCTTCGACTTCTTTTTGTTCTTTATCTTTCTTTTCATCTTCTTCTTCTTTTTCTTCTTCTTCTCCTTCTTTATTCTATTGCACTTTCATGATGAGGCTTCTCTCTGCAGCTTTTACTGACCTGAGGCTCCGTTGAACTCAAACTCACAGGTTCCAGAGTGCTGTTGATATAAGCTCTCATGGCCACTGCCCAGTCATTTCGCCTTTCAAGTCATTCCATATTGCAATTTAAATTTTTAATTACTTACCCCTTTGTCTTTATGTCTGCCCACTCCTGGAAATCCAGATCCACTGACCTCCCTACACAATCAAAAATAACTAGAGTTAAAATAATTAAACTGGCCTTCGTACCGGAAAAGTCAAAAATAAATGAAGAAGATCAAAGGGAACTTGGCCTGGGGATCAGATGAAACTTCATGAATTGCTGGAAAGCTGAACTAGTCTAGAGGTGTATGCTTACAGAACAAACAAGTAGTGGTACTTGTTTGAACTTGGGTTAGCATGTGAAGAAACACAGATTCTGATTCCAAAGTGAGTCTTTCTTTGTCCAACTTTCTTTATTTCATAAGTAAAATCAGAGAACTGGTTGGCATGGAGATTGTATTACCGATCCCACAGGCACACAGGCTTTGTATGCATTCTGTCTACACACCCCATCCCATTGTCTGCTGCTGTATCATACAAGTGAACAGTCTTCTACCAATTTACACACACACACACACACACACAAACACACACTCACTCACACACTCACTCACACTCACTCACACACACACGCACACCCAAATATTAAATAGGGCTCAGGAGCATAGACTATCTATAAATTCCAGAGGTCTCTTGGTGGCATGTAGTGCCCTCTTCTGGTGAAAGGGCATACCTGTAGACAGAATACTTGTGCATAAAATCAATACAGGAGCATTTCATTTTTAAATTATTATTTCTATTATCAAAAATATCATTATTCTGATTAGTTTTGAGACAAACATTTCCTTTTTCCTTTGGAGACTGTCCGAGAACACTCTCAGTAATAAAGCAGGGTTGGAATTGAAACAGATCAATTTTTGTTTGCCTCCCTACTGCTCATGGGATTGAAGGCCAATGTCACCAACAGAACATAGCTTGTTCTCCTTTTTCCCTTTTCCTTTGACTGTAAAATCCCATTTCTTTTCTCTTATTTTCTTTTTCATTCCCCTCACTCTTCATAGGAATCTAAACCTGGGTGGTGTTTCCTTTTCATGGAAGACTGTGCTTTCTCAATATGAGAGCCTCCTTACAATTTTTCAGGTGAAAATTGGTCTTACGTTGTCACTAAGAAATACAAAGAAAAAAAAGGACCTTGAAAAGTACATCATATGATTGCGTCCATCTTGTTGAGTTAACTAAGGCAAAGACCTGGAAATGAAAACCAAAATAGGCAGGGCAGCTTGCATGTGGCCTAACATTGCTGGAATTTCTCAAACAGGTGTGCTGGCCTTGTGAATTTTAGGATTATACTGCCTTGCTCCCTCTTACTCTCCATGGCTCCTTTACCTCCTTCCAACATGTGCCACAAGATATCTGTGAGAGTTTATCTTCCAGAAAGTGTGTTGTCTGTCAGGAAGACAAACATTCTTGAATGATAGATATCCAAGTAACATCATCTCAGTGGGTAAGGTGTTATATCTGAGGAATGTGAGTGAAACATTTTAGTATATATTGTACTTGTTTTTAGGGGACCTGAGTTGTTGTTTTTCATCAACATCCTCATCATACTTGTGGCTCCTGCTGCCTTCCTTTTACAAATTAATGCCTCTCCTCTACCCTTCTGAGGGTAAATCAATGGAAAGTCTAACTTGAATATGGTTTGCTTTGGAAGTGTGGGATTATATTCCTCTTTGCTGAACCTGGGCCATTCAGGGAGGACTGAGACATGCTGCATTCACTGGAATGTCTACCAAGTATTGATAAGGGCTTTTCATGAGCATACAGCTGGAGCCCACTTTGCCTAAACTCAATACTCTATATACACTCCCCTTGGTTAGCACAGTGCCATTGCTAGCTGAGTGTGGTTGGATATAAAGATATGAATCCCTTATAGTCAGTGATTTCTGCTCCCTTGTCTTTTTATTTTATTTTATTTTATTTCATTTCATTTTATTGTTTATTTTGATTGTTTGGCCAAATGTAATCTATGCATCTTTGCAGACTGCCTGGAACCCACCCTTGACACCAGAATAATTTCAAGCACACAGAAAATAGCTTGGCTTTACCGTCCAAGGGCTGGGATTAATGATGTGTGACACAACCCCGCAGTTTTTATTTTATTTTGGGTTTTGGGGAAAGGGGTATGGTAGCAATGCTTTATCACTTCTTTCTTTACATCCTTCAGGTTTGATTTCATACAAAGTGTTCTGACCACAGTTTCCCTTCTTCCCACAACTCCTTCCCCTCAGCCAAATCCACCTCGGGTTAGGGTTAGGCTTCTTGTTCTCTCTCTTTCACACATTGCTCTGTTAGTGCATCGGCTGTAATTACTTTTGTCCATGGATCCTGTAATTATCCGTTTTTAGATTATTCACGTTGTTTAGCCATGCCCATGATTAAAATCTGAGTACCACCTGCTAGTGCAGAAGAACTTTTATAAGGATTTCAACTTATAGGCAGAGTATGTCAAGAAAGGGCAAGCTCTCTTACACTGGAGTTTACAATTGGTGCTACATAACCAAAGCCTTACGCAGGATCAAGCCTACTTTCAAATAAGGGAGCCAATTATTCTGTTGAACTGATAGTGATATTAATAGAGGAAAGTAGAGAAAGATGGAGTGATAAAGTTAGGGACAGGGCTTCATTTGCAGCAGAACTCAAATATACGAAACTTAAAAAAAAAAAAAAAAAAAAAAAAAAAGCAAATAAGAAAGGGCCCGGGAGATGGCTTAGTAGAGGACAGACTTTCTATCATTTTATTTTTATTGCAACATTTCTCTGTATACCCACTTCTTTTCTAGTACTCAGACTGAAGTCCTGGTGAGCTGCCAAATCTCCACTTTTAGATTTTTGAGAACAGAGGCTTGATTCATCATCTGTGGCTAAATTTGGAATTTTGTTACTTCTTTTTGAGTACATGAGACCTGAGAACAATAGTAGCAGAACAATACTCAGGAATCAGTTGGTGTTTTGCCTTAGGGACTGTGTGACCTTTTATGTCTTGATGTTTGATTGTTTTTGTTTTTTGTTTTTTGTTTGTTTTTGTATTAACTGTCTCCATATATACATTCCCTCCACTGTCTCTCCATTCCTTCTTTCTTTCATTTCTTCTTGAAATTGGTTTTGTCTTTGTACCTTGAGAGCTGTCTTGAAACTCATTTTGTAGGCCAGGCAGAAGTGAAAGTCAGAAATCAACCTGACTCTCTGCCTCTGCCTCTGCCTCAGAAACACTGTACTCCAATCTCCACTGGAATACTCAGATATGCATGTGCCATGCTTTCCAGTCAAACATTGGTTGAGGAGGGAAAGCCTCATTGCTGATAGGAATTCAGTTATTTTCAGTTTTATGAGGAAAAATAAACTTTGTTTTGTGTACTTTATGTTTTCACTTGATTTTTTAAGACCGGTCGTGTCCCTTTATCTGTGCTCCACTACATGGTGCAGGTCTTCCTTCTGAGAACAGATATGAAAGCATTGAGCTACTTCAAATTAGTTTACCTCTACTAATGTTGTTGCTCTCACTACACAGCAGAGACAGGGCAAGGAATACATGAAAGTCCAGACCTGTCAAAGAGCAAAGTGGACCTTTCTCTCTGCAAAGATTGGCCCTAATTTTCTTGTACTTGTAATTATGGATACATTGTGAATTTTAAAATCATTGAAATCCTGTTAGTCCTATTGTCACTCTCTAGAATTTCACTGAACTATTGTCATTTGCTTGTTTTTGGCTTTATGATTTAGTGTGTGTGTGTGTGTGTGTGTGTGTGTGTGTGATTGTGTGTGTGTGTGCATCTCATCTGCTTACCTGCCACCGGGCCGACTCAGTTTGAGCATGAATATGTTCAGATTTATAGATAGATGTAGTGCAAAAGATAGTTTTCAATTTTTCAAGACATGATTTTTCTGTGTTGCTTTGACTCTCCCAGGACTCAGTCTATAGACCAGGCTGGCCATGAACTCATATGTCCTCCTGCCACCAGAGTGGTTACATTACAGGCATGTGGGGTATTTCCTGCTCCATACTGGGTTTTCTTCTTTCTTCCTTGCTTTCTTTCTTCTACCACATCAACTTCTTCTTTTCCGTCTTTTTCTCCCTCTTGTACTTTTTTTTTTCTTTATCTTTCTCGTCATCTTCTTCTCTTTTAATTCTTCTTCTAATTTTCTTTTGTCTTTCATCATGAGGCTTCACTATGCAGCTTTTAATGACCTGAGGCTCCATTGAATTCAAACCCACACAGCTTCCTGAGTGCTGTTGATAAAAGTTCTCATGGCCACTGCCCAGTAATTTCTACTTTCAAGTCTTGCTATCTAGCAATTTAATTTTTCAATTACTTACCCCTTTGACTTTATGTCTACGCACTCCTGGAAATCCAGATCCTCCGACCTCCCTACACAATCAAAAATAACTAGAGTTAAAATAATTAACCTGGCCTTCATACAGGTGTAAATCAAAAATAAATGAAGAAGATCGAAGGGAACTTGGCCTGGGGATCAGATGAAACTTCACGGATTGCTGGAAAGCTGAACTAGTCTAGAGGTGTATGCTTACACAGAACAAGCAAGTAGTGCTGCTTGTTTGAACTTGGGTTAGTATGTGAAGAAACACAGATTCTGATTCCAAAGTGAGTCTTTCTTTGTCCACATTTCTTTATTTCATAAGTAAAATCAGAGACCTGGTTGGCATGGAGCTTGTATTGCCAGTCCCACAAGCAAACAGGCTTTGTAGGCATTCTGCCTCCACACCCCATCCCATTGTCTCCTGCTGTATCATACAAATGCCCAGTCTTCTACCAATTTACACACACACAGACACATGCACGCACACACACACACACACACACAAACACACAAACACACACTCACACATTCACAAACACACACACATATTAAAGAATAGGGCCCAGGAGCATAGACTGTCTATAAATTGCAGAGGTCACTTGGTGGCATGTAGTGCCCTCTTCTGGTGAAAGGGCAAACAGAATACTCATGCATAAAATCAATCCAGAAGCATTTCATTTCTACTTATTATTACTATTATCATCATTATTATTATTCTGATTATTTTTTAGACAAACATTTAGTCTTTTCGTAGGAGAATGTCCTTGAACACTCTCTGTAATAAAGCAGGCTTGGAATTCAAACAGATCAATTTATGTTTGCCTCCCTAGTGTTGATGGGATTGATGGCCAATGTCAGGAACAGAACATAGTGTGTTCTCCTTTTTTCCCTTTTCCTTTGTCTGTAAACTCACATTTCTTCTCTCTTGTTTTCTTTTTCTTTCCCTTCACTCTCCATAGGAATCTAAACCTGGGCGGTGTTTTCCTTTTCATATAAGGCTGTGCTTTCCCAATATAAGAGCTTCCTACAATTCTTCAAGTGAAATTTGATTTTACTTTGTCACGGGGAAACACAAAGAACAAACAGGACCTTGAAAAGTACATCATATGATTGTGTCCATCTTGGTATCTTGTTGAGGTAACTCAAGCAAAGACGTGGAAATGAAAACCAAAGTAGGCAGGGCAGCCGGCATGTGGCCCATCATTGCTGGATTCTCTCAAACAACTGTGCTGGCCTTATGAATTTTAGCATTGTACTCCCTTGCTCTCTCTTACTCTCCATGGCTCCTTTACCTCCTTCCAACACGTGCCACAAGATATCTGTGAGAGTTGATCTTCCAGAAAGCGTGTTGTCTGTCAGGAAGACAAACATTCTTGAATGATAGCTATCCAAGTTACATCATCTCAGTGGGTAAGGTATTGTCGCTGAGGAATATGAATGAACCATTTTAGTACATATTGTACTTGTTTTTAGGGGACCAAAGTTGTTGTTATTCATCAACATCCTCATCAAACTTGTGGCTCCTGCTGCCTTCCTTTTACAAATTAATTGCCTCTCTCCCTCTCCTCTCGTGAGGGTAAATCAATGGAAAGTCTAACTTGGATATGGCTTGCTTTGGAATTGTGGGATTATATTCCTCTTTGCTGAACCTGGGCCATTCAGGTAGGACTGAGAGATGCTGCATTCACTGGAAAGTCTACCAAGTATTGATAATGGCTTTTCATAAGCATACAGCTGGAGCCCACTTTGCCTAAACTCAATACCCTATATATCCTCACCTGGGTCATCACAGGGCCATTGCTAGCTGATTGTGGTTGGATATAAAGAAAGGAATCACTTAGAGTCAGAGAGTTCTGCTCCCTTGTCTTTTTATTTTACTTCATTTTTCTGTTGATTTTCATTGTTTGGCAAAATGTATACTATGCATCTTTGTAGACTGTCCTGGAACTCACTTTTGAGACCAGACTGGCTTCAAGCACACAGAAAATAGCTCAGCTCTGCCTCCCAAGGCCTGAGATTAATGATGTGTGACACAACCCCACAGTTTTTAATTTAATTTTGTTTTTGGGGAAGGGGGTATGGTGGGAATGCTTAATCAGTTCTTTCTTTAGATCCTTCAGGATTGATTTCATACAAAGTGTTCTGACCACAGTTTCCCTTCTTCCCACAGCTCCTTCTCCTCAGCCAAATCCAACTGGTGTTAGGGTTATGCTTCTAGTTCACTCTCTTTCACACATTGCTGTGTTAATGCAAGAGCTGTAATTACTTTTCCCCATGGATCCTGGAATTATCAGTTTTTAGATTCTGCATGTGGTTTCGCCATGCACATGATTAAAATCAGTGAAATCTGAGTACCACCTGCCAGTGCAAAAGAACTTTTACGAGGATTTCAACTTATAGTCACAGTATGTCAGGAAAGGGCAAGCTCTCTGTCACTGTGTTTAGAGCATTTACAATTGGTGATGCATAACCAAAGCATTACACAGGCTCAAGCCAACTTTCAAATAAGGTAGCCAATCATTCTGTTGTACTGATAGTCTTATTAATAGAGTTAATTAGAGAAAGATAGAGTGATAAATTTAGGGACATGGCTTCCTTTCCAGCAGAAGTCAAATATATGAAATTTAAAAAAAATGGCCTGGTAGATGTCTTAGTAGTTGAAAGTCTTTCTGTCTTTTTTTTTTTTTTTTTCAGCATTTCTCTATATAACCATTTCTTTTCTAGAACTCAGATTGTAGTCCTGGTGAGCTGACAAATCTCTGCTTTCCGATTTTTGAGAACAGAGGCTTGATTCATCATCTGTGTCTAAAAGTTGGAATTTTGTTATTTATTTTTGAGTACATGAGACCTGAGAACTATAGTAGCAGAACAATACTCAGGAATCAGTTGGTGTTCTGCCTTAGGGACTGTGTGAAATTTTTGTCTTGATGTTTGTTTGTTTTTGTTTTTTAGTTTGTTTTTTGTATTAACTGTCTCCATATTTACATTTCCTCCACTGTCTCTCCCTTCCTTCCTTCTTCCTTTCATTTCTTTAGGAAACTGGTTTTGTCTTTGTATCTTGAGAGCTGTCTTGAAACTCATTTTGTAGGCCAGGCAGAAGTGAAAGTCAGAAATCAACCTGTCTATCTGCCTCTGCCTCTGCCTCTTCCTCAGAACCACTGTGTACCAATCTCCACTTGAATACTCATATATGCATGTGCCGTGCTTTCCAGTTAAACATTGGTTGAGGAGGGAAAGACTACATGGCTGATAGGAATTCAGTTATTTCCAGGTTTATGAGGAACTATAAACTTTGTTTTGTTTACTTTATATTTTCCCTTGTGGTTTTTTTTTCTTTTTTTTTAAAGACAGCTTGTGTCCCTTTATCTTTGCTCCACTTCATGGTGCAGGTCTTCTTTCTGAGAACAGATATGAAAGCATTGAGCTTACTCAAATTAGTTTACCTCTACTAATGTTGTTGTTCTCACTATACAGCAGAGTTTGGCCAAGCCATACATGAAAGTCCAGCCCTGTCAAAGAGTAAAGGGGACCTTTCTTTCTTTAGGGCCTAACAAAGCTTGGCCCTAATTCTCTTGTACATGTAATTATGGATACATTGTGAATTTTAAAATCATTGAAATCCTGTTAGTCCTCTTGTCACTCTCTAGATTTTCACTGAACTATTTTCATTTGTTTATTTTTGGCTTTATCATTGAGTGTGTGTGTGTGTGTGTGTGTGTGTGTGTGTGCGTGCATATCATCTGCCTCCCTGCCAACGGGCCTACTCAGTTTGAGCATGAATATGTTCAGATTTGTAGTTAGATTTAGTGCAAAAAGATAGTTTACAATTTTTTAAGACATGATTTTTCTGTGTTGCTTTGACTCTCCCAGGACTCAGTCTGTAGACCAGGCTGGCCATGAACTCATAGATCCTCCTGCCACCAGAGTGGTTACATTACAGGCATGTGGGGATATTTCCTGCTCCATACTGGGTTTTCTTCTTTCTTCCTTGCTTTTTTTCCTCTACCACATCAACTTCTTATTTTCCTTCTTCTTCTACCCCTTCTACTTCTTTTTGTTCTTTATCTTTCTCGTCATCTTCTTCTCTTTTACTTCTTCTTCTTCTAATTTTCTTTTGCTCTTTCATCATGAGGCTTCACTATGCAGCTTTTACTGACCTGAGGCTCCATTGAACTCAAACCCAAACAGCTTCCTGAATGCTATTGATAAAATTCTCCTGGCCACTGCTCAGTAATTTCTACTTTCAAGTCTTGCTATCTAGCAATTTAATTTTTCAATTACTTACCCCTTTGACTTTATGTCTACGCACTCCTGGAAATCCAGATCCTCCGACCTCCCTACACAATCAAAAATAACTAGAGTTAAAATAATTAACCTGGCCTTCATACAGGTGTAAATCAAAAATAAATGAAGAAGATCAAAGGGAACTTGGCCTGGGGATCAGATGAAACTTCATGAATTGCTGGAAAGCTGAACTAGTCTAGAGGTGTATGCTTACACAGAACAAACAAGTAGTGGTACTTGTTTGAACTTGGGTTAGCATGTGAAGAAACACAGATTCTGATTCCAAAGTGAGTCTTTCTTTGTCCAACTTTCTTTATTTCATAAGTAAAATCAGAGAACTGGTTGGCATGGAGATTGTATTACCGATCCCACAGGCACACAGGCTTTGTATGCATTCTGTCTACACACCCCATCCCATTGTCTGCTGCTGTATCATACAAGTGAACAGTCTTCTACCAATTTACACACACACACACACACACACACACAAACACACACTCACTCACACACTCACTCACACTCACTCACACACACACGCACACCCAAATATTAAATAGGGCTCAGGAGCATAGACTATCTATAAATTCCAGAGGTCTCTTGGTGGCATGTAGTGCCCTCTTCTGGTGAAAGGGCATACCTGTAGACAGAATACTTGTGCATAAAATCAATACAGGAGCATTTCATTTTTAAATTATTATTTCTATTATCAAAAATATCATTATTCTGATTAGTTTTGAGACAAACATTTCCTTTTTCCTTTGGAGACTGTCCGAGAACACTCTCAGTAATAAAGCAGGGTTGGAATTGAAACAGATCAATTTTTGTTTGCCTCCCTACTGCTCATGGGATTGAAGGCCAATGTCACCAACAGAACATAGCTTGTTCTCCTTTTTCCCTTTTCCTTTGACTGTAAAATCCCATTTATTTTCTCTTATTTTCTTTTTCATTCCCCTCACTCTTCATAGGAATCTAAACCTGGGTGGTGTTTCCTTTTCATGGAAGACTGTGCTTTCTCAATATGAGAGCCTCCTTACAATTTTTCAGGTGAAAATTGGTCTTACGTTGTCACTAAGAAATACAAAGAAAAAAAAGGACCTTGAAAAGTACATCATATGATTGCGTCCATCTTGTTGAGTTAACTAAGGCAAAGACCTGGAAATGAAAACCAAAATAGGCAGGGCAGCTTGCATGTGGCCTAACATTGCTGGAATTTCTCAAACAGGTGTGCTGGCCTTGTGAATTTTAGGATTATACTGCCTTGCTCCCTCTTACTCTCCATGGCTCCTTTACCTCCTTCCAACATGTGCCACAAGATATCTGTGAGAGTTTATCTTCCAGAAAGTGTGTTGTCTGTCAGGAAGACAAACATTCTTGAATGATAGATATCCAAGTAACATCATCTCAGTGGGTAAGGTGTTATATCTGAGGAATGTGAGTGAAACATTTTAGTATATATTGTACTTGTTTTTAGGGGACCTGAGTTGTTGTTTTTCATCAACATCCTCATCATACTTGTGGCTCCTGCTGCCTTCCTTTTACAAATTAATGCCTCTCCTCTACCCTTCTGAGGGTAAATCAATGGAAAGTCTAACTTGAATATGGTTTGCTTTGGAAGTGTGGGATTATATTCCTCTTTGCTGAACCTGGGCCATTCAGGGAGGACTGAGACATGCTGCATTCACTGGAATGTCTACCAAGTATTGATAAGGGCTTTTCATGAGCATACAGCTGGAGCCCACTTTGCCTAAACTCAATACTCTATATACACTCCCCTTGGTTAGCACAGTGCCATTGCTAGCTGAGTGTGGTTGGATATAAAGATATGAATCCCTTATAGTCAGTGATTTCTGCTCCCTTGTCTTTTTATTTTATTTTATTTTATTTCATTTCATTTTATTGTTTATTTTGATTGTTTGGCCAAATGTAATCTATGCATCTTTGCAGACTGCCTGGAACCCACCCTTGACACCAGAATAATTTCAAGCACACAGAAAATAGCTTGGCTTTACCGTCCAAGGGCTGGGATTAATGATGTGTGACACAACCCCGCAGTTTTTATTTTATTTTGGGTTTTGGGGAAAGGGGTATGGTAGCAATGCTTTATCACTTCTTTCTTTACATCCTTCAGGTTTGATTTCATACAAAGTGTTCTGACCACAGTTTCCCTTCTTCCCACAACTCCTTCCCCTCAGCCAAATCCACCTCGGGTTAGGGTTAGGCTTCTTGTTCTCTCTCTTTCACACATTGCTCTGTTAGTGCATCGGCTGTAATTACTTTTGTCCATGGATCCTGTAATTATCCGTTTTTAGATTATTCACGTTGTTTAGCCATGCCCATGATTAAAATCTGAGTACCACCTGCTAGTGCAGAAGAACTTTTATAAGGATTTCAACTTATAGGCAGAGTATGTCAAGAAAGGGCAAGCTCTCTTACACTGGAGTTTACAATTGGTGCTACATAACCAAAGCCTTACGCAGGATCAAGCCTACTTTCAAATAAGGGAGCCAATTATTCTGTTGAACTGATAGTGATATTAATAGAGGAAAGTAGAGAAAGATGGAGTGATAAAGTTAGGGACAGGGCTTCATTTGCAGCAGAACTCAAATATACGAAACTTAAAAAAAAAAAAAAAAAAAAAAAAAAGCAAATAAGAAAGGGCCCGGGAGATGGCTTAGTAGAGGACAGACTTTCTATCATTTTATTTTTATTGCAACATTTCTCTGTATACCCACTTCTTTTCTAGTACTCAGACTGAAGTCCTGGTGAGCTGCCAAATCTCCACTTTTAGATTTTTGAGAACAGAGGCTTGATTCATCATCTGTGGCTAAATTTGGAATTTTGTTACTTCTTTTTGAGTACATGAGACCTGAGAACAATAGTAGCAGAACAATACTCAGGAATCAGTTGGTGTTTTGCCTTAGGGACTGTGTGACCTTTTATGTCTTGATGTTTGATTGTTTTTTGTTTGTTTTTGTATTAACTGTCTCCATATATACATTCCCTCCACTGTCTCTCCATTCCTTCTTTCTTTCATTTCTTCTTGAAATTGGTTTTGTCTTTGTACCTTGAGAGCTGTCTTGAAACTCATTTTGTAGGCCAGGCAGAAGTGAAAGTCAGAAATCAACCTGACTCTCTGCCTCTGCCTCTGCCTCAGAAACACTGTACTCCAATCTCCACTGGAATACTCAGATATGCATGTGCCATGCTTTCCAGTCAAACATTGGTTGAGGAGGGAAAGCCTCATTGCTGATAGGAATTCAGTTATTTTCAGTTTTATGAGGAAAAATAAACTTTGTTTTGTGTACTTTATGTTTTCACTTGATTTTTTAAGACCGGTCGTGTCCCTTTATCTGTGCTCCACTACATGGTGCAGGTCTTCCTTCTGAGAACAGATATGAAAGCATTGAGCTACTTCAAATTAGTTTACCTCTACTAATGTTGTTGCTCTCACTACACAGCAGAGACAGGGCAAGGAATACATGAAAGTCCAGACCTGTCAAAGAGCAAAGTGGACCTTTCTCTCTGCAAAGATTGGCCCTAATTTTCTTGTACTTGTAATTATGGATACATTGTGAATTTTAAAATCATTGAAATCCTGTTAGTCCTATTGTCACTCTCTAGAATTTCACTGAACTATTGTCATTTGCTTGTTTTTGGCTTTATGATTTAGTGTGTGTGTGTGTGTGTGTGTGTGTGTGTGTGATTGTGTGTGTGTGTGCATCTCATCTGCTTACCTGCCACCGGGCCGACTCAGTTTGAGCATGAATATGTTCAGATTTATAGATAGATGTAGTGCAAAAGATAGTTTTCAATTTTTCAAGACATGATTTTTCTGTGTTGCTTTGACTCTCCCAGGACTCAGTCTATAGACCAGGCTGGCCATGAACTCATATGTCCTCCTGCCACCAGAGTGGTTACATTACAGGCATGTGGGGTATTTCCTGCTCCATACTGGGTTTTCTTCTTTCTTCCTTGCTTTCTTTCTTCTACCACATCAACTTCTTCTTTTCCGTCTTTTTCTCCCTCTTGTACTTTTTTTTTCTTTATCTTTCTCGTCATCTTCTTCTCTTTTAATTCTTCTTCTAATTTTCTTTTGTCTTTCATCATGAGGCTTCACTATGCAGCTTTTAATGACCTGAGGCTCCATTGAATTCAAACCCACACAGCTTCCTGAGTGCTGTTGATAAAAGTTCTCATGGCCACTGCCCAGTAATTTCTACTTTCAAGTCTTGCTATCTAGCAATTTAATTTTTCAATTACTTACCCCTTTGACTTTATGTCTACGCACTCCTGGAAATCCAGATCCTCCGACCTCCCTACACAATCAAAAATAACTAGAGTTAAAATAATTAACCTGGCCTTCATACAGGTGTAAATCAAAAATAAATGAAGAAGATCGAAGGGAACTTGGCCTGGGGATCAGATGAAACTTCACGGATTGCTGGAAAGCTGAACTAGTCTAGAGGTGTATGCTTACACAGAACAAGCAAGTAGTGCTGCTTGTTTGAACTTGGGTTAGTATGTGAAGAAACACAGATTCTGATTCCAAAGTGAGTCTTTCTTTGTCCACATTTCTTTATTTCATAAGTAAAATCAGAGACCTGGTTGGCATGGAGCTTGTATTGCCAGTCCCACAAGCAAACAGGCTTTGTAGGCATTCTGCCTCCACACCCCATCCCATTGTCTCCTGCTGTATCATACAAATGCCCAGTCTTCTACCAATTTACACACACACAGACACATGCACGCACACACACACACACACACACAAACACACAAACACACACTCACACATTCACAAACACACACACATATTAAAGAATAGGGCCCAGGAGCATAGACTGTCTATAAATTGCAGAGGTCACTTGGTGGCATGTAGTGCCCTCTTCTGGTGAAAGGGCAGACAGAATACTCATGCATAAAATCAATCCAGAAGCATTTCATTTCTACTTATTATTACTATTATCATCATTATTATTATTCTGATTATTTTTGAGACAAACATTTAGTCTTTTCGTAGGAGAATGTCCTTGAACACTCTCTGTAATAAAGCAGGCTTGGAATTCAAACAGATCAATTTATGTTTGCCTCCCTAGTGTTGATGGGATTGATGGCCAATGTCAGGAACAGAACATAGTGTGTTCTCCTTTTTTCCCTTTTCCTTTGTCTGTAAACTCACATTTCTTCTCTCTTGTTTTCTTTTTCTTTCCCTTCACTCTCCATAGGAATCTAAACCTGGGCGGTGTTTTCCTTTTCATATAAGGCTGTGCTTTCCCAATATAAGAGCTTCCTACAATTCTTCAAGTGAAATTTGATTTTACTTTGTCACGGGGAAACACAAAGAACAAACAGGACCTTGAAAAGTACATCATATGATTGTGTCCATCTTGGTATCTTGTTGAGGTAACTCAAGCAAAGACGTGGAAATGAAAACCAAAGTAGGCAGGGCAGCCGGCATGTGGCCCATCATTGCTGGATTCTCTCAAACAACTGTGCTGGCCTTATGAATTTTAGCATTGTACTCCCTTGCTCTCTCTTACTCTCCATGGCTCCTTTACCTCCTTCCAACACGTGCCACAAGATATCTGTGAGAGTTGATCTTCCAGAAAGCGTGTTGTCTGTCAGGAAGACAAACATTCTTGAATGATAGCTATCCAAGTTACATCATCTCAGTGGGTAAGGTATTGTCGCTGAGGAATATGAATGAACCATTTTAGTACATATTGTACTTGTTTTTAGGGGACCAAAGTTGTTGTTATTCATCAACATCCTCATCAAACTTGTGGCTCCTGCTGCCTTCCTTTTACAAATTAATTGCCTCTCTCCCTCTCCTCTCGTGAGGGTAAATCAATGGAAAGTCTAACTTGGATATGGCTTGCTTTGGAATTGTGGGATTATATTCCTCTTTGCTGAACCTGGGCCATTCAGGTAGGACTGAGAGATGCTGCATTCACTGGAAAGTCTACGAAGTATTGATAATGGCTTTTCATAAGCATACAGCTGGAGCCCACTTTGCCTAAACTCAATACCCTATATATCCTCACCTGGGTCATCACAGGGCCATTGCTAGCTGATTGTGGTTGGATATAAAGAAAGGAATCACTTAGAGTCAGAGAGTTCTGCTCCCTTGTCTTTTTATTTTACTTCATTTTTCTGTTGATTTTCATTGTTTGGCAAAATGTATACTATGCATCTTTGTAGACTGTCCTGGAACTCACTTTTGAGACCAGACTGGCTTCAAGCACACAGAAAATAGCTCAGCTCTGCCTCCCAAGGCCTGAGATTAATGATGTGTGACACAACCCCACAGTTTTTAATTTAATTTTGTTTTTGGGGAAGGGGGGTATGGTGGGAATGCTTAATCAGTTCTTTCTTTAGATCCTTCAGGATTGATTTCATACAAAGTGTTCTGACCACAGTTTCCCTTCTTCCCACAGCTCCTTCTCCTCAGCCAAATCCAACTGGTGTTAGGGTTATGCTTCTAGTTCACTCTCTTTCACACATTGCTGTGTTAATGCAAGAGCTGTAATTACTTTTCCCCATGGATCCTGGAATTATCAGTTTTTAGATTCTGCATGTGGTTTCGCCATGCACATGATTAAAATCAGTGAAATCTGAGTACCACCTGCCAGTGCAAAAGAACTTTTACGAGGATTTCAACTTATAGTCACAGTATGTCAGGAAAGGGCAAGCTCTCTGTCACTGTGTTTAGAGCATTTACAATTGGTGATGCATAACCAAAGCATTACACAGGATCAAGCCAACTTTCAAATAAGGTAGCCAATCATTCTGTTGTACTGATAGTCTTATTAATAGAGTTAATTAGAGAAAGATAGAGTGATAAATTTAGGGACATGGCTTCCTTTCCAGCAGAAGTCAAATATATGAAATTTAAAAAAAAAATGGCCTGGTAGATGTCTTAGTAGTTGAAAGTCTTTCTGTCTTTTTTTTTTTTTTCAGCATTTCTCTATATAACCATTTCTTTTCTAGAACTCAGATTGTAGTCCTGGTGAGCTGACAAATCTCTGCTTTCCGATTTTTGAGAACAGAGGCTTGATTCATCATCTGTGTCTAAAAGTTGGAATTTTGTTATTTATTTTTGAGTACATGAGACCTGAGAACTATAGTAGCAGAACAATACTCAGGAATCAGTTGGTGTTCTGCCTTAGGGACTGTGTGAAATTTTTGTCTTGATGTTTGTTTGTTTTTGTTTTTTAGTTTGTTTTTTGTATTAACTGTCTCCATATTTACATTTCCTCCACTGTCTCTCCCTTCCTTCCTTCTTCCTTTCATTTCTTTAGGAAACTGGTTTTGTCTTTGTATCTTGAGAGCTGTCTTGAAACTCATTTTGTAGGCCAGGCAGAAGTGAAAGTCAGAAATCAACCTGTCTATCTGCCTCTGCCTCTGCCTCTTCCTCAGAACCACTGTGTACCAATCTCCACTTGAATACTCATATATGCATGTGCCGTGCTTTCCAGTTAAACATTGGTTGAGGAGGGAAAGACTACATGGCTGATAGGAATTCAGTTATTTCCAGGTTTATGAGGAACTATAAACTTTGTTTTGTTTACTTTATATTTTCCCTTGTGGTTTTTTTTTCTTTTTTTTTAAAGACAGCTTGTGTCCCTTTATCTTTGCTCCACTTCATGGTGCAGGTCTTCTTTCTGAGAACAGATATGAAAGCATTGAGCTAACTCAAATTAGTTTACCTCTACTAATGTTGTTGTTCTCACTATACAGCAGAGTTTGGCCAAGCCATACATGAAAGTCCAGCCCTGTCAAAGAGTAAAGGGGACCTTTCTTTCTTTAGGGCCTAACAAAGCTTGGCCCTAATTCTCTTGTACATGTAATTATGGATACATTGTGAATTTTAAAATCATTGAAATCCTGTTAGTCCTCTTGTCACTCTCTAGATTTTCACTGAACTATTTTCATTTGTTTATTTTTGGCTTTATCATTGAGTGTGTGTGTGTGTGTGTGTGTGTGTGTGTGTGTGTGTGCGTGCATATCATCTGCCTCCCTGCCAACGGGCCTACTCAGTTTGAGCATGAATATGTTCAGATTTGTAGTTAGATTTAGTGCAAAAAGATAGTTTACAATTTTTTAAGACATGATTTTTCTGTGTTGCTTTGACTCTCCCAGGACTCAGTCTGTAGACCAGGCTGGCCATGAACTCATAGATCCTCCTGCCACCAGAGTGGTTACATTACAGGCATGTGGGGATATTTCCTGCTCCATACTGGGTTTTCTTCTTTCTTCCTTGCTTTTTTTCCTCTACCACATCAACTTCTTATTTTCCTTCTTCTTCTACCCCTTCTACTTCTTTTTGTTCTTTATCTTTCTCGTCATCTTCTTCTCTTTTACTTCTTCTTCTTCTAATTTTCTTTTGCTCTTTCATCATGAGGCTTCACTATGCAGCTTTTACTGACCTGAGGCTCCATTGAACTCAAACCCAAACAGCTTCCTGAATGCTATTGATAAAATTCTCCTGGCCACTGCTCAGTAATTTCTACTTTCAAGTCTTGCTATCTAGCAATTTAATTTTTCAATTACTTACCCCTTTGACTTTATGTCTACGCACTCCTGGAAATCCAGATCCTCCGACCTCCCTACACAATCAAAAATAACTAGAGTTAAAATAATTAACCTGGCCTTCATACAGGTGTAAATCAAAAATAAATGAAGAAGATCAAAGGGAACTTGGCCTGGGGATCAGATGAAACTTCATGAATTGCTGGAAAGCTGAACTAGTCTAGAGGTGTATGCTTACACAGAACAAACAAGTAGTGGTACTTGTTTGAACTTGGGTTAGCATGTGAAGAAACACAGATTCTGATTCCAAAGTGAGTCTTTCTTTGTCCAACTTTCTTTATTTCATAAGTAAAATCAGAGAACTGGTTGGCATGGAGATTGTATTACCGATCCCACAGGCACACAGGCTTTGTATGCATTCTGTCTACACACCCCATCCCATTGTCTGCTGCTGTATCATACAAGTGAACAGTCTTCTACCAATTTACACACACACACACACACACACACACAAACACACACTCACTCACACACTCACTCACACTCACTCACACACACACGCACACCCAAATATTAAATAGGGCTCAGGAGCATAGACTATCTATAAATTCCAGAGGTCTCTTGGTGGCATGTAGTGCCCTCTTCTGGTGAAAGGGCATACCTGTAGACAGAATACTTGTGCATAAAATCAATACAGGAGCATTTCATTTTTAAATTATTATTTCTATTATCAAAAATATCATTATTCTGATTAGTTTTGAGACAAACATTTCCTTTTTCCTTTGGAGACTGTCCGAGAACACTCTCAGTAATAAAGCAGGGTTGGAATTGAAACAGATCAATTTTTGTTTGCCTCCCTACTGCTCATGGGATTGAAGGCCAATGTCACCAACAGAACATAGCTTGTTCTCCTTTTTCCCTTTTCCTTTGACTGTAAAATCCCATTTATTTTCTCTTATTTTCTTTTTCATTCCCCTCACTCTTCATAGGAATCTAAACCTGGGTGGTGTTTCCTTTTCATGGAAGACTGTGCTTTCTCAATATGAGAGCCTCCTTACAATTTTTCAGGTGAAAATTGGTCTTACGTTGTCACTAAGAAATACAAAGAAAAAAAAGGACCTTGAAAAGTACATCATATGATTGCGTCCATCTTGTTGAGTTAACTAAGGCAAAGACCTGGAAATGAAAACCAAAATAGGCAGGGCAGCTTGCATGTGGCCTAACATTGCTGGAATTTCTCAAACAGGTGTGCTGGCCTTGTGAATTTTAGGATTATACTGCCTTGCTCCCTCTTACTCTCCATGGCTCCTTTACCTCCTTCCAACAGGTGCCACAAGATATCTGTGAGAGTTTATCTTCCAGAAAGTGTGTTGTCTGTCAGGAAGACAAACATTCTTGAATGATAGATATCCAAGTAACATCATCTCAGTGGGTAAGGTGTTATATCTGAGGAATGTGAGTGAAACATTTTAGTATATATTGTACTTGTTTTTAGGGGACCTGAGTTGTTGTTTTTCATCAACATCCTCATCATACTTGTGGCTCCTGCTGCCTTCCTTTTACAAATTAATGCCTCTCCTCTACCCTTCTGAGGGTAAATCAATGGAAAGTCTAACTTGAATATGGTTTGCTTTGGAAGTGTGGGATTATATTCCTCTTTGCTGAACCTGGGCCATTCAGGGAGGACTGAGACATGCTGCATTCACTGGAATGTCTACCAAGTATTGATAAGGGCTTTTCATGAGCATACAGCTGGAGCCCACTTTGCCTAAACTCAATACTCTATATACACTCCCCTTGGTTAGCACAGTGCCATTGCTAGCTGAGTGTGGTTGGATATAAAGATATGAATCCCTTATAGTCAGTGATTTCTGCTCCCTTGTCTTTTTATTTTATTTTATTTTATTTCATTTCATTTTATTGTTTATTTTGATTGTTTGGCCAAATGTAATCTATGCATCTTTGCAGACTGCCTGGAACCCACCCTTGACACCAGAATAATTTCAAGCACACAGAAAATAGCTTGGCTTTACCGTCCAAGGGCTGGGATTAATGATGTGTGACACAACCCCGCAGTTTTTATTTTATTTTGGGTTTTGGGGAAAGGGGTATGGTAGCAATGCTTTATCACTTCTTTCTTTACATCCTTCAGGTTTGATTTCATACAAAGTGTTCTGACCACAGTTTCCCTTCTTCCCACAACTCCTTCCCCTCAGCCAAATCCACCTCGGGTTAGGGTTAGGCTTCTTGTTCTCTCTCTTTCACACATTGCTCTGTTAGTGCATCGGCTGTAATTACTTTTGTCCATGGATCCTGTAATTATCCGTTTTTAGATTATTCACGTTGTTTAGCCATGCCCATGATTAAAATCTGAGTACCACCTGCTAGTGCAGAAGAACTTTTATAAGGATTTCAACTTATAGGCAGAGTATGTCAAGAAAGGGCAAGCTCTCTTACACTGGAGTTTACAATTGGTGCTACATAACCAAAGCCTTACACAGGATCAAGCCTACTTTCAAATAAGGGAGCCAATTATTCTGTTGAACTGATAGTGATATTAATAGAGGAAAGTAGAGAAAGATGGAGTGATAAAGTTAGGGACAGGGCTTCATTTGCAGCAGAACTCAAATATACGAAACTTAAAAAAAAAAAAAAAAAAAAAAAAAAAGCAAATAAGAAAGGGCCCGGGAGATGGCTTAGTAGAGGACAGACTTTCTATCATTTTATTTTTATTGCAACATTTCTCTGTATACCCACTTCTTTTCTAGTACTCAGACTGAAGTCCTGGTGAGCTGCCAAATCTCCACTTTTAGATTTTTGAGAACAGAGGCTTGATTCATCATCTGTGGCTAAATTTGGAATTTTGTTACTTCTTTTTGAGTACATGAGACCTGAGAACAATAGTAGCAGAACAATACTCAGGAATCAGTTGGTGTTTTGCCTTAGGGACTGTGTGACCTTTTATGTCTTGATGTTTGATTGTTTTTTGTTTGTTTTTGTATTAACTGTCTCCATATATACATTCCCTCCACTGTCTCTCCATTCCTTCTTTCTTTCATTTCTTCTTGAAATTGGTTTTGTCTTTGTACCTTGAGAGCTGTCTTGAAACTCATTTTGTAGGCCAGGCAGAAGTGAAAGTCAGAAATCAACCTGTCTATCTGCCTCTGCCTCTGCCTCTGCCTCAGAAACACTGTACTCCAATCTCCACTGGAATACTCAGATATGCATGTGCCATGCTTTCCAGTCAAACATTGGTTGAGGAGGGAAAGCCTCATTGCTGATAGGAATTCAGTTATTTTCAGTTTTATGAGGAAAAATAAACTTTGTTTTGTGTACTTTATGTTTTCACTTGATTTTTTAAGACCGGTCGTGTCCCTTTATCTGTGCTCCATTACATGGTGCAGGTCTTCCTTCTGAGAACAGATATGAAAGCATTGAGCTACTTCAAATTAGTTTACCTCTACTAATGTTGTTGCTCTCACTACACAGCAGAGACAGGGCAAGGAATACATGAAAGTCCAGACCTGTCAAAGAGCAAAGTGGACCTTTCTCTCTGCAAAGATTGGCCCTAATTTTCTTGTACTTGTAATTATGGATACATTGTGAATTTTAAAATCATTGAAATCCTGTTAGTCCTATTGTCACTCTCTAGAATTTCACTGAACTATTGTCATTTGCTTGTTTTTGGCTTTATGATTTAGTGTGTGTGTGTGTGTGTGTGTGTGTGTGTGATTGTGTGTGTGTGTGCATCTCATCTGCTTACCTGCCACCGGGCCGACTCAGTTTGAGCATGAATATGTTCAGATTTATAGATAGATGTAGTGCAAAAGATAGTTTTCAATTTTTCAAGACATGATTTTTCTGTGTTGCTTTGACTCTCCCAGGACTCAGTCTATAGACCAGGCTGGCCATGAACTCATATGTCCTCCTGCCACCAGAGTGGTTACATTACAGGCATGTGGGGTATTTCCTGCTCCATACTGGGTTTTCTTCTTTCTTCCTTGCTTTCTTTCTTCTACCACATCAACTTCTTCTTTTCCGTCTTTTTCTCCCTCTTGTACTTTTTTTTTCTTTATCTTTCTCGTCATCTTCTTCTCTTTTAATTCTTCTTCTAATTTTCTTTTGTCTTTCATCATGAGGCTTCACTATGCAGCTTTTAATGACCTGAGGCTCCATTGAATTCAAACCCACACAGCTTCCTGAGTGCTGTTGATAAAAGTTCTCATGGCCACTGCCCAGTAATTTCTACTTTCAAGTCTTGCTATCTAGCAATTTAATTTTTCAATTACTTACCCCTTTGACTTTATGTATACGCACTCCTGGAAATCCAGATCCTCCGACCTCCCTACACAATCAAAAATAACTAGAGTTAAAATAATTAACCTGGCCTTCATACAGGTGTAAATCAAAAATAAATGAAGAAGATCGAAGGGAACTTGGCCTGGGGATCAGATGAAACTTCACGGATTGCTGGAAAGCTGAACTAGTCTAGAGGTGTATGCTTACACAGAACAAACAAGTAGTGCTGCTTGCTTGAACTTGGGTTAGTATGTGAAGAAACACAGATTCTGATTCCAAAGTGAGTCTTTCTTTGTCCACATTTCTTTATTTCATAAGTAAAATCAGAGACCTGGTTGGCATGGAGCTTGTATTGCCAGTCCCACAAGCAAACAGGCTTTGTAGGCATTCTGCCTCCACACCCCATCCCATTGTCTCCTGCTGTATCATACAAATGCCCAGTCTTCTACCAATTTACACACACACAGACACATGCACGCACACACACACACACACAAACACACAAACACACACTCACACATTCACAAACACACACACATATTAAAGAATAGGGCCCAGGAGCATAGACTGTCTATAAATTGCAGAGGTCACTTGGTGGCATGTAGTGCCCTTTTCTGGTGAAAGGGCAGACAGAATACTCATGCATAAAATCAATCCAGAAGCATTTCATTTCTACTTATTATTACTATTATCATCATTATTATTATTCTGATTATTTTTGAGACAAACATTTAGTCTTTTTGTAGGAGAATGTCCTTGAACACTCTCTGTAATAAAGCAGGCTTGGAATTCAAACAGATCAATTTATTTTTGCCTCCCAAGTGTTGATGGGATTGACGGCCAATGTCAGGAACAGAACATTGTGTGTTGTCCTTTTTTTCCCTTTTCCTTTGTCTGTAAACTCACATTTCTTCTCTCTTGTTTTCTTTTTCTTTCCCTTCACTCTCCATAGGAATCTAAACCTGGGCGTTGTTTCCTTTTCATATAAGGCTGTGCTTTCCCAATATAAGAGCTTCCTACAATTCTTCAAGTGAAATTTGATTTTACTTTGTCACTGGGAAACACAAAGAACAAACGGGACCTTGAAAAGTACATCATATGATTGTGTCCATCTTGGTATCTTGTTGAGGTAACTCAAGCAAAGACGTGGAAATGAAAACCAAAGTAGGCAGGGCAGCCGGCATGTGGCCCATCATTGCTGGATTCTCTCAAACAACTGTGCTGGCCTTATGAATTTTAGCATTGTACTCCCTTGCTCTCTCTTACTCTCCATGGCTCCTTTACCTCCTTCCAACACGTGCCACAAGATATCTGTGAGAGTTGATCTTCCAGAAAGCGTGTTGTCTGTCAGGAAGACAAACATTCTTGAATGATAGCTATCCATTTTACATCATCTCAGTGGGTAAGGTATTGTCGCTGAGGAATATGAATGAACCATTTTAGTACATATTGTACTTGTTTTTAGGGGACCAAAGTTGTTTTTATTCATCAACATCCTCATCAAACTTGTGGCTCCTGCTGCCTTCCTTTTATAAATTAATTGCCTCTCTCCCTCTCCTCTCGTGAGGGTAAATCAATGGAAAGTCTAACTTGGATATGGCTTGCTTTGGAATTGTGGGATCATATTCCTCTTTGCTGAACCTGGGCCATTCAGGTAGGACTGAGAGATGCTGCATTCACTGGAAAGTCTACCAAGTATTGATAATGGCTTTTCATAAGCATACAGCTGGAGCCCACTTTGCCTAAACTCAATACCCTATATATCCTCACCTGGGTCATCACAGGGCCATTGCTAGCTGATTGTGGTTGGATATAAAGAAAGGAATCACTTAGAGTCAGAGAGTTCTGCTCCCTTGTCTTTTTATTTTACTTCATTTTTCTGTTGATTTTCATTGTTTGGCAAAATGTATACTATGCATCTTTGTAGACTGTCCTGGAACTCACTTTTGAGACCAGACTGGCTTCAAGCACACAGAAAATAGCTCAGCTCTGCCTCCCAAGGCCTGAGATTAATGATGTGTGACACAACCCCACAGTTTTTAATTTAATTTTGTTTTTGGGGAAGGGGGTATGGTGGGAATGCTTAATCAGTTCTTTCTTTAGATCCTTCAGGATTGATTTCATACAAAGTGTTCTGACCACAGTTTCCCTTCTTCCCACAGCTTCTTCTCCTCAGCCAAATCCACTCTCTTTCACACATTGCTGTGTTAATGCAAGAGCTGTAATTACTTTTCTCCATGGATCCTGGAATTATCAGTTTTTAGATTCTGCATGTGGTTTAGCCATGCACATGATTAAAATCAGTGAAATCTGAGTACCACCTGCCAGTGCAAAAGAACTTTTACGAGGATTTCAACTTATAGTCAGAGTATGTCAGGAAAGGGCAAGCTCTCTGTCACTGGGTTTAGAGCATTTACAATTGGTGATACATAACCAAAGCATTACACAGGCTCAAGCCAACTTTCAAATAAGGTAGCCAATCATTCTGTTGTACTGATAGTCACATTAATAGAGGAAATTAGAGAAAGATAGAGTGATAAATTTAGGGACATGGCTTCCTTTCCAGCAGAAGTCAAATATATGAAATTAAAAAATAAAATAACCAGAAATGGCCTGGTAGATGTCTTAATAGTTGAAAGTCTTTCTGTCTTTTTTTTTTCAGCATTTCTCTATATAACCATTTCTTTTCTAGAACTCAGATTGTAGTCCTGGTGAGCTGACAAATCTCCACTTTCCGATTTTTGAGAACAGAGGCTTGATTCATCATCTGTGGCTAAAAGTTGGAAGTTTGTTATTTATTTTTGAGTACATGAGACCTGAGAACTATAGTAGCAGAACAATACTCAGGAATCAGTTGGTGTTCTGCCTTAGGGACTGTGTGAAATTTTTGTCTTGATGTTTGTTTGTTTTTGTTTTTTAGTTTGTTTTTTGTATTAACTGTCTCCATATTTACATTTCCTCCACTGTCTCTCCCTTCCTTCCTTCTACCTTTCATTTCTTTGGGAAACTGGTTTTGTCTTTGTACCTTGAGAGCTGTCTTGAAACTCATTTTGTAGGCCAGGCAGAAGTGAAAGTCAGAAATCAACCTGTCTATCTGCCTCTGCCTCTGCCTCTCCTTCAGAACCACTGTGTACCAATCTCCACTTGAATACTCATATATGCATGTGCCGTGCTTTCCAGTTAAACATTGGTTGAGGAGGGAAAGCCTACATGGCTGATAGGAATTCAGTTATTTTCAGGTTTATGAGGAACTATAATCTTTGTATTGTTTACTTTATATTTTCACTTGTGGTTTTTTTTTTTTTTTTTTTAAAGACAGCTTGTGTCCCTTTATCTTTGCTCCACTTCATGGTGCAGGTCTTCTTTCTGAGAACAGATATGAAAGCATTGAGCTAACTCAAATTAGTTTACCTCTACTAATGTTGTTGTTCTCACTATACAGCAGAGATTGTCCAAGCCATACATGAAAGTCTAGCCCTGTCAAAGAGTAAAGGGGACCTTTCTTAATTTAGGGCCTAACAAAGCTTGTCCCTAATTCTCTTGTACTTGTAATTATGGATACATTGTGAATTTTAAAATCATTGAAATCCTGTTAGTCCTCTTGTCACTCTCTAGATTTTCACTGAACTATTTTCATTTGTTTATTTTTGGCTTTATCATTGAGTGTGTGTGTGTGTGTGTGTGTGTGTGTGTGTGTGTGTGTGTGTGCATATCATCTGCCTCCCTGCCAACGGGCCTACTCAGTTTGAGCATGAATATGTTCAGATTTGTAGTTAGATTTAGTGCAAAATGATAGTTTACAATTTTTCAAGACATGATTTTTCTGTGTTGCTTTGACTCTCCCAGGACTCAGTCTGTAGACCAGGCTGGCCATGAACTCATAGATCCTCCTGCCACCAGAGTGGTTACATTACAGGCATGTGGGGATATTTCCTGCTCCATACTGGGTTTTCTTCTTTCTTCCTTGCTTTCTTTCTTCTACCACATCAACTTCTTATTTTCCTTCTTCTTCTACCCCTTCTACTTCTTTTTGTTCTTTATCTTTCTCGTCATCTTCTTCTCTTTTACTTCTTCTTCTTCTAATTTTCTTTTGCTCTTTCATCATGAGGCTTCACTATGCAGCTTTTACTGACCTGAGGCTCCATTGAACTCAAACCCAAACAGCTTCCTGAATGCTGTTGATAAAATTCTCATGGCCACTGCCCAGTAATTTCGCCTTTCAAGTCTTGCTATCTAGCAATTTAATTTTTCAATTACTTACCCCTTTGACTTTATGTCTACGCACTCCTGGAAATCCAGATCCTCCGACCTCCCTACACAATCAAAAATAACTAGAGTTAAAATAATTAACCTGGCCTTCATACAGGTGTAAATCAAAAATAAATGAAGAAGATCGAAAGGAACTTGGCCTGGGGATCAGATGAAACTTCACGGATTGCTGGAAAGCTGAACTAGTCTAGAGGTGTATGCTTACAAAGAACAAACAAGTAGTGCTGCTTGCTTGAACTTGGGTTAGTATGTGAAGAAACACAGATTCTGATTCCAAAGTGAGTCTTTCTTTGTCCACATTTCTTTATTTCATAAGTAAAATCAGAGACCTGGTTGGCATGGAGCTTGTATTGCCAGTCCCACAAGCAAACAGGCTTTGTAGGCATTCTGCCTCCACACCCCATCCCGTTGTCTCCTGCTGTATCATACAAATGCCCAGTCTTCTACCAATTTACACACACACAGACACATGCACGCACACACACACACACACACACACACAAACACACAAACACACACTCACACATTCACAAACACACACACATATTAAAGAATAGGGCCCAGGAGCATAGACTGTCTATAAATTGCAGAGGTCACTTGGTGGCATGTAGTGCCCTCTTCTGGTGAAAGGGCAGACAGAATACTCATGCATAAAATCAATCCAGAAGCATTTCATTTCTACTTATTATTACTATTATCATCATTATTATTATTCTGATTATTTTTGAGACAAACATTTAGTCTTTTCGTAGGAGAATGTCCTTGAACACTCTCTGTAATAAAGCAGGCTTGGAATTCAAACAGATCAATTTATGTTTGCCTCCCTAGTGTTGATGGGATTGACGGCCAATGTCAGGAACAGAACATTGTGTGTTGTCCTTTTTTCCCTTTTCCTTTGTCTGTAAACTCACATTTCTTCTCTCTTGTTTTCTTTTTCTTTCCCTTCACTCTCCATAGGAATCTAAACCTGGGTGGTGTTTCCTTTTCATATAAGGCTGTGCTTTCCCAATATAAGAGCTTCTTACAATTCTTCAAGTGAAATTTGATTTTACTTTGTCACTGGGAAACACAAAGAACAAACAGGACCTTGAAAAGTACATCATATGATTGTGTCCATCTTGGTATCTTGTTGAGGTAACTCAAGCAAAGACGTGGAAATGAAAACCAAAGTAGGCAGGGCAGCCGGCATGTGGCCCATCATTGCTGGATTCTCTCAAACAACTGTGCTGGCCTTATGAATTTTAGCATTGTACTCCCTTGCTCTCTCTTACTCTCCATGGCTCCTTTACCTCCTTCCAACACGTGCCACAAGATATCTGTGAGAGTTGATCTTCCAGAAAGCATGTTGTCTGTCAGGAAGACAAACATTCTTGAATGATAGCTATCCAAGTTACATCATCTCAGTGGGTAAGGTATTGTCGCTGAGGAATATGAATGAACAATTTTAGTATATATTGTACTTGTTTTTAGGGGACCAAAGTTGTTGTTATTCATCAACATCCTCATCAAACTTGTGGCTCCTGCTGCCTCCCTTTTACAAATTAATTGCCTCTCTCCCTCTCCTCTCGTGAGGGTAAATCAATGGAAAGTCTAACTTGGATATGGCTTGCTTTGGAATTGTGGGATTATATTCCTCTTTGCTGAACCTGGGCCATTCAGGTAGGACTGAGAGATGCTTCATTCACTGGAAAGTCTACCAAGTATTGATAATGGCTTTTCATAAGCATACAGCTGGAGCCCACTTTGCCTAAACTCAATACCCTATATATCCTCACCTGGGTCATCACAGGGCCATTGCTAGCTGATTGTGGTTGGATATAAAGAAAGGAATCACTTAGAGTCAGAGAGTTCTGCTCCCTTGTCTTTTTATTTTACTTCATTTTTCTGTTGATTTTCATTGTTTGGCAAAATGTATACTATGCATCTTTGTAGACTGTCCTGGAACTCACTTTTGAGACCAGACTGGCTTCAAGCACACAGAAAATAGCTCAGCTCTGCCTCCCAAGGCCTGAGATTAATGATGTGTGACACAACCCCACAGTTTTTAATTTAATTTTGTTTTTGGGGAAGGGGGTATGGTGGGAATGCTTAATCAGTTCTTTCTTTAGATCCTTCAGGATTGATTTCATACAAAGTGTTCTGACCACAGTTTCCCTTCTTCCCACAGCTCCTTCTCCTCAGCCAAATCCACTCTCTTTCACACATTGCTGTGTTAATGCAAGAGCTGTAATTACTTTTCTCCATGGATCCTGGAATTATCAGTTTTTAGATTCTGCATGTGGTTTAGCCATGCACATGATTAAAATCAGTGAAATCTGAGTACCACCTGCCAGTGCAAAAGAACTTTTACGAGGATTTCAACTTATAGTCAGAGTATGTCAGGAAAGGGCAAGCTCTCTGTCACTGGGTTTAGAGCATTTACAATTGGTGATACATAACCAAAGCATTACACAGGCTCAAGCCAACTTTCAAATAAGGTAGCCAATCATTCTGTTGTACTGATAGTCACATTAATAGAGGAAATTAGAGAAAGATAGAGTGATAAATTTGGGGACATGGCTTCCTTTCCAGCAGAAGTCAAATATATGAAATTAAAAAAAAATAACCAGAAATGGCCTGGTAGATGTCTTAGTAGTTGAAAGTCTTTCTGTCTTTTTTATTTCAGCATTTCTCTGTATAACCATTTCTTTTCTAGAACTCAGATTGTAGTCCTGGTGAGCTGACAAATCTCCTCATTCCGATTTTTGAGAACAGAGGCTTGATTCATCATCTGTGGGTAAAAGTTGGAAGTTTGTTATTTATTTTTGAGTACATGAGACCTGAGAACTATAGTAGCAGAACAATACTCAGGAATCAGTTGGTGTTCTGCCTTAGGGACTGTGTGAAATTTTTGTCTTGATGTTTGTTTGTTTCTGTTTTTGTGTTTTAGTTTGTTTTTTGTATTAACTGTCTCCATATTTACATTTCCTCCACTGTCTCTCCCTTCCTTCCTTCTTCCTTTCATTTCTTTGGGAAACTGGTTTTGTCTTTGTACCTTGAGAGCTGTCTTGAAACTCATTTTGTAGGCCAGGCAGAAGTGAAAGTCAGAAATCAACCTGTCTATCTGCCTCTGCCTCTGCCTCTTCCTCAGAACCACTGTGTACCAATCTCCACTTGAATACTCATATATGCATGTGCCGTGCTTTCCAGTTAAACATTGGTTGAGGAGGGAAAGCCTACATGGCTGATAGGAATTCAGTTATTTTCAGGTTTATGAGGAACTATAATCTTTGTTTTGTTTACTTTATATTTTCACTTGTGGTTTTTTTTTTTTTCTTTTTTTTTAAAGACAGTTTGTGTCCCTTTATCTTTGCTCCACTTCATGGTGCAGGTCTTCTTTCTGAGAACAGATATGAAAGCATTGAGCTTACTCAAATTAGTTTACCTCTACTACTGTTGTTGTTGTCACTATACAGCAGAGATTGGTCGAGTCATACATGAAAGTCCAGCCCTGTCAAAGAGCAAAGGGGACCTTTCTTGCTTTAGGGCCTAACAAAGCTTGGCCCTAATTCTCTTGTACTTGTAATTATGGATACATTGTGAATTTTAAAATCATTGAAATCCTGTTAGTCCTCTTGTCACTCTCTAGATTTTCACTGAACTATTTTCATTTGTTTATTTTTGGCTTTATCATTGAGTGTGTGTGTGTGTGTGTGTGTGTGTGTGTGCATATCATCTGCCTCCCTGCCAACGGGCCTACTCAGTTTGAGCATGAATATGTTCAGATTTGTAGTTAGATTTAGTGCAAAAAGATAGTTTTCAATTTTTCAAGACATGATTTTTCTGTGTTGCTTTGACTCTCCCAGGACTCAGTCTGTAGACCAGGCTGGCCATGAACTCATAGATCCTCCTGCCACCAGAGTGGTTACATTACAGGCATGTGGGGATATTTCCTGCTCCATACTGGGTTTTCTTCTTTCTTCCTTGCTTTCTTTCTTCTACCACATCAACTTCTTATTTTCCTTCTTCTTCTACCCCTTCTACTTCTTTTTGTTCTTTATCTTTCTCGTCATCTTCTTCTCTTTTACTTCTTCTTCTTCTAATTTTCTTTTGCTCTTTCATCATGAGGCTTCACTATGCAGCTTTTACTGACCTGAGGCTCCATTGAACTCAAACCCAAACAGCTTCCTGAATGCTGTTGATAAAATTCTCATGGCCACTGCCCAGTAATTTCGCCTTTCAAGTCTTGCTATCTAGCAATTTAATTTTTCAATTACTTACCCCTTTGACTTTATGTCTACGCACTCCTGGAAATCCAGATCCTCCGACCTCCCTACACAATCAAAAATAACTAGAGTTAAAATAATTAACCTGGCCTTCATACAGGTGTAAATCAAAAATAAATGAAGAAGATTGAAGGGAACTTGGCCTGGGGATCAGAAGAAACTTCACGGATTGCTGGAAAGCTGAACTAGTCTAGTGATGTATGCTCACACAGAACAAACAAGTAGTGCTGCTTGTTTGAACTTGGGTTAGTATGTGAAGAAACACAGATTCTGATTCCAAAGTGAGTCTTTCTTTGTCCACATTTCTTTATTTCATAAGTAAAATCAGAGACCTGGTTGGCATGGAGCTTGTATTGCCAGTCCCACAAGCAAACAGGCTTTGTAGGCATTCTGCCTCCACACCCCATCCCGTTGTCTCCTGCTGTATCATACAAATGCCCAGTCTTCTACCAATTTACACACACACAGACACATGCACGCACACACACACACACACACACACACAAACACACAAACACACACTCACACATTCACAAACACACACACATATTAAATAATAGGGCCCAGGAGCATAGACTGTCTATAAATTGCAGAGGTCACTTGGTGGCATGTAGTGCCCTCTTCTGGTGAAAGGGCAGACAGAATACTCATGCATAAAATCAATCCAGAAGCATTTCATTTCTACTTATTATTACTATTATCATCATTATTATTATTCTGATTATTTTTGAGACAAACATTTAGTCTTTTCGTAGGAGAATGTCCTTGAACACTCTCTGTAATAAAGCAGGCTTGGAATTCAAACAGATCAATTTATGTTTGCCTCCCTAGTGTTGATGGGATTGACGGCCAATGTCAGGAACAGAACATTGTGTGTTCTCCTTTTTTCCCTTTTCCTTTGTCTGTAAACTCACATTTCTTCTCTCTTGATTTCTTTTTCTTTCCCTTCACTCTCCATAGGAATCTAAACCTGGGCGGTGTTTTCCTTTTCATATAAGGCTGTGCTTTCCCAATATAAGAGCTTCCTACAATTCTTCAAGTGAAATTTGATTTTACTTTGTCACTGGGAAACACAAAGAACAAACAGGACCTTGAAAAGTACATCATATGATTGTGTCCATCTTGGTATCTTGTTGAGGTAACTCAAGCAAAGACGTGGAAATGAAAACCAAAGTAGGCAGGGCAGCCGGCATGTGGCCCATCATTGCTGGATTCTCTCAAACAACTGTGCTGGCCTTATGAATTTTAGCATTGTACTCCCTTGCTCTCTCTTACTCTCCATGGCTCCTTTACCTCCTTCCAACACGTGCCACAAGATATCTGTGAGAGTTGATCTTCCAGAAAGCGTGTTGTCTGTCAGGAAGACAAACATTCTTGAATGATAGCTATCCATTTTACATCATCTCAGTGGGTAAGGTATTGTCACTGAGGAATATGAATGAACCATTTTAGTATATATTGTACTTGTTTTTAGGGGACCAAAGTTGTTGTTATTCATCAACATCCTCATCAAACTTGTGGCTCCTGCTGCCTTCCTTTTACAAATTAATTGCCTATCTCCCTCTCCTCTCGTGAGGGTAAATCAATGGAAAGTCTAACTTGGATATGGCTTGCTTTGGAATTGTGGGATTATATTCCTCTTTGCTGAACCTGGGCCATTCAGGTAGGACTGAGAGATGCTGCATTCACTGGAAAGTCTACCAAGTATTGATAATGGCTTTTCATAAGCATACAGCTGGAGCCCACTTTGCCTAAACTCAATACCCTATATATCCTCACCTGGGTCATCACAGGGCCATTGCTAGCTGATTGTGGTTGGATATAAAGAAAGGAATCACTTAGAGTCAGAGAGTTCTGCTCCCTTGTCTTTTTTATTTTACTTCATTTTTCTGTTGATTTTCATTGTTTGGCAAAATGTATACTATGCTTCTTTGTAGACTGTCCTGGAACTCACTTTTGAGACCAGACTGGCTTCAAGCACACAGAAAATAGTTCAGCTCTGCCTCCCAAGGCCTGAGATTAATGATGTGTGACACAACCCCACAGTTTTTAATTTAATTTTGTTTTTGGGGAAGGGGGTATGGTGGGAATGCTTGATCAGTTCTTTCTTTAGATCCTTCAGGATTGATTTCATACAAAGTGTTCTGACCACAGTTTCCCTTCTTCCCACAGCTCCTTCTCCTCAGCCAAATCCAACTGGTGTTAGGGTTATGCTTCTAGTTCACTCTCTTTCACACATTGCTGTGTTAATGCAAGAGCTGTAATTACTTTTCTCCATGGATCCTGGAATTATCAGTTTTTAGATTCTGCATGTGGTTTAGCCATGCACATGATTAAAATCAGTGAAATCTGAGTACCACCTGCCAGTGCAAAAGAACTTTTACGAGGATTTCAACTTATAGTCAGAGTATGTCAGGAAAGGGAAGCTCTCTGTCACTGGGTTTAGAGCATTTACAATTGGTGATACATAACCAAAGCATTACACAGGATCAAGCCAAATTTCAAATAAGGTAGCCAATCATTCTGTTGTACTGATAGTCACATTAATAGAGGAAATTAGAGAAAGATAGAGTGATAAATTTAGGGACATGGCTTCCTTTCCAGCAGAAGTCAAATATATGAAATTAAAAAAAAAAAAATAACCAGAAATGGCCTGGTAGATGTCTTAGTAGTTGAAAGTCTTTCTGTCTTTTTTTTTTTTTTCAGCATTTCTCTGTATAACCATTTCTTTTCTAGAACTCAGATTGTAGTCCTGGTGAGCTGACAAATCTCCTCATTCTGATTTTTGAGAACAGAGGCTTGATTCATCATCTGTGGCTAAAAGTTGGAATTTTGTTATTTATTTTTGAGTACATGAGACCTGAGAACTATAGTAGCAGAACAATACTCAGGAATCAGTTGGTGTTCTGCCTTAGGGACTGTGTGAAATTTTTGTCTTTATGTTTGTTTGTTTCTGTTTTTGTTTTTTAGTTTGTTTTTTGTATTAACTGTCTCCATATTTACATTTCCTCCACTGTCTCTCCCTTCCTTCCTTCTTCCTTTCATTTCTTTAGGAAACTGGTTTTGTCTTTGTACCTTGAGAGCTGTCTTGAAACTCATTTTGTAGGCCAGGCAGAAGTGAAAGTCAGAAATCAACCTGTCTGTCTGCCTCTGCCTCTGCCTCTTCCTCAGAACCACTGTGTACCAATCTCCACTTGAATACTCATATATACATGTGCCGTGCTTTCCAGTTAAACATTGGTTGAGGAGGGAAAGCCTACATGGCTGATAGGAATTCAGTTATTTTCAGGTTTATGAGGGAAAATAAACTTGGTTTGTTTACTTTATGTTTTCACTTGTGGTTTTTTTTTTTTTCTTTTTTTTTAAAGACAGCATGTGTCCCTTTATCGTTGCTCCACTTCATGGTGCAGGTCTTCTTTCTGAGAACAGATATGAAAGCATTGAGCTTACTCAAATTAGTTTACCTCTACTACTGTTGTTGTTGTCACTATACAGCAGAGATTGGCCAAGCCATACATGAAAGTCCAGCCCTGTCAAAGAGAAAAGGGGACCTTTCTTGCTTTAGGGCCTAACAAAGCTTGGCCCTAATTCTCTTGTACTTGTAATTATGGATACATTGTGAATTTTAAAATCATTGAAATCCTGTTAGTCCTCTTGTCACTCTCTAGATTTTCACTGAACTATTTTCATTTGTTTATTTTTGGCTTTATCATTGAGTGTGTGTGTGTGTGTTTGTGTGTGTGTTTGTGTGTGTGTGTGTGTGTGTGTGTGTGTGTGTGCATATCATCTGCCTCCCTACCAACGGGCCTACTCAGTTTGAAAGTCATGAAAGTCTAGACCTGTCAAAAAGCAAAGGGGACCATTCTTGATGCAGGGCTTAACAAAGCTTGGCCCTAATTCTCTTGTACTTGTAATTATGGATACATTGTGAATTTTAAAATCATTGAAATCCTGGTAGTCCTCTTGTCACTCTATAGATTTTCACAGAACTATTGTCATTTGTTTATTTTTGGCTTTATCATTGAGTGTGTGTGTGTGTGTGTGTGTGTGTGTGTGTGCATCTCATCTGCCTCCCTGTCAACGGGCCTACTCAGTTTGAGCATGAATATGTTCAGATTTGTAGTAGATTTAGTGCAAAAACATAGTTTTCAATTTTTCAAGACATGATTTTTCTGTGTTTCTTTGACTCTCCCAGGACTCAGTCTGTAGACCAGGCTGGCCATGAACTCAAAGATCCTCCTGCCACCAGAGTGGTTACATTACAGGCATGTGGGGATATTTCCTGCTCCATACTGGGTTCTTCTTTCTTCCTTGCTTTCTTTCTTCTACCACATCAACTTCTTCTTTTCCTTCTTCTTCTACCCCTTCTACTTCTTTTTGTTCTGTATCTTTCTCGTCATCTTCTTCTCTTTTACTTCTTCTTCTTCTTCTTCTTTCCTAATTTTCTTTTGCTCTTTCATCATGAGACTTCTTTTATGCAGCTTTTACTGACCTGAGTCTCCATTGAACTCAAACCAACACAGCTTCCTGAGTGCTGTTGATAAAACTTCTCATGGCCACTGCCCAGTAATTTCGCCTTTCAAGTCTTGCTATCTAGCAATTTAATTTTTCAATTACTTACCCCTTTGACTTTATGTCTGCACACTCCTGGAAATCCAGATCCTCCGACCTCCCTACATAATCAAAAATAACTAGAGTTAAAATAATTAACCTGGCCTTCATACAGGTGTAAATGAAGAAGATCGAAGGGAACTTGGCCTGGGGATCAGATGAAACTTCTCGGATTGCTGGAAAGCTGAACTAGTCTAGAGGTGTATGCTTACACAGAACAAACAAGTAGTGGAGCTTGTTTGAACTTGGGTTAGTATGTGAAGAAACACAGATTCTGATTCCAAAGTTAGTCTTTCTTTTCCACCTTTCTTTATTTCATAAGTAAAATCAGAGACCTGGTTGGCATGGAGGTTGCATTGCCAGTCCCACAAGCAAACAGGCTTTGTATGCATTCTGCCTCCACACCCCATCCCATTGTCTCCTGTTGTATCATACAAATGCCCTGTCTTCTACCAATTTACACACACACAGACACATGCATGCACACAAACACACACACACAAACATACACACACTCACATATTCACAAACACGCACACACATATTAAAGAATAGGGCCCAGGAGTATAGACTATCTATAAATTGCAGAGGTCACTTGGTGGCATGTAGTGCCCTCTTCTGGTGAAAGGGCAGACAGAATACTCGTGCATAAAATAAATCCAGAAGCATTTCCTTTCTACTTATTATTACTATTATCATCATTATTATTATTCTGATTATTTTTGAGACAAACTTTTCCTCTTTTCTTTGGAGACTGTCCGAGAACACACTCACTAATAAAGCAGGCTTGGAATTCAAACAGATCAATTTTTGTTTGCCTCCCTAGTGTTGATGGGATTGACGGCCAATGTCAGGAACAGAACATAGTGTGTTCTCCTTTTTTCCCTTTTCCTTTGTCTGTAAACTCACATTTCTTCTCTCTTGTTTTCTTTTTCTTTCCCTTCACTCTCCATAGGAATCTAAACCTGGGCGGTGTTTTCCTTTTCATATAAGGCTGTGCTTTTTTAATATAAGAGCTTCCTACAATTCTTCAAGTGAAAACTGATTTTACTTAGTCACTGGGAAACACAAAGAACAAACAGGACCTTGAAAATTATATCATACGATTGTGTCCATCTTGGTATCTTGTTGAGGTAACTAAAGCAAAGACGTGGAAATGAAAACCAAAGAAGGCAGGGCAGCCGGCATGTGTCTCATCATTGCTGGATTTACTCAAACAACTGTGCTGGCCTTATGAATTTTAGCATTGTACTCCCTTGCTCTCTCTTACTCTCTATGGCTCCTTTACCTCCTTCCAACACGTGCCAAAAGATATCTGTAAGAGTTGATCTTAAAGAAAGCATGTTGCCTGTCAGGAAGACAAACATTCTTGAATGATAGATATCTAAGTTATATCATCTCAGTCGCTGAGGAATATGAATGAACCATTTTAGTATATATTGTACTTGTTTTTAGCGGACTAGATTTGTTATTCATCAACATCCTCATCATACCTGTGGCTCCTGCTGCCTTCCTTTTACAAATTAATGCCTCTCCTCCTCTCCTCTTGTGAGGGTAAATCAATGGAAAGTCTAACTTCGATATGGCTTCCTTTGGAATTGTGGGATTATATTCCTCTTTGCTGAACCTGGGCCATTCAGGGAAGACTGAGAGATGCTGCAATCACTTGAAAGTCTACCAAGTATTGATAATGGCTTTTCATAAGCATAGAGCTGGAGCCCATTTGCCTAAACTCAATACCCTATATATCCTCACCTGGGTCATCACAGGGCCATTGCTAGCTGAGTGCGGTTGGATATAAAGAAACCAATCACTAGAGTCAAAGAGTACTGCTCCCTTGTATTTTTGTTTTGTTTTATTTTATTGTTTATTTTGATTGTTTGGCAAAATGTATACTATGCATCTTTGCAGAATGTCCTACAACTCACTTTTGAGAACAGACTAGCTTCAAGCACACAGAAAATAGGTCACCTCTGCCTCCCAAGGGCTGAGATTATTGATGTGTGACACAACCCCACAGTTTTTATTTTATTTTTGTTTTTGGTGAATGGGCTATAGTGGGAATGCTTTATCAGTTCTTTATATCCTTCAGGATTGATTTCATACAAAGTGTTCTGACCACAGTTTCCCTTCTTCCTACAGCTCCTTCCACTCAGCCAAATACACCTGGTGTTAGGGTTAGGATTCTAGTTCTCTGTCTTCACACATTGCTGTGTTAATGCAAGAGCTGTAATTACTTTTCTCCATGGACATGGCTTCCTTTCCAGCAGAAGTCAAATATATGAAATTAAAAAAAATAACCAGAAATGGCCTGGTAGATGTCTTAGTAGTTGAAAGTCTTTCTGTCTTTTTTTGCATTTCTCTGTATAACCATTTCTTTTCTAGAACTCAGATTGTAGTCCTGGTGAGCTGACAAATCTCTGCTTTCCGATTTTTGAGAACAGAGGCTTGATTCATCATCTGTGGCTAAAAGTTGGAATTTTGTTATTTATTTTTGAGTACATGAGACCTGAGAACTATAGTAGCAGAACAATACTCAGGAATCAGTTGGTGTTCTGCCTTAGGGACTGTGTGAAATTTTTGTCTTGATGTTTGTTTGTTTTTGTTTTTTAGTTTGTTTTTTGTATTAACTGTCTCCATATTTACATTTCCTCCACTGTCTCTCCCTTCCTTCCTTCTTCCTTTCATTTCTTTTGGAAACTGGTTTTGTCTTTGTACCTTGAGAGCTGTCTTGAAACTCATTTTGTAGGCCAGGCAGAAGTGAAAGTCAGAAATCAACCTGTCTATCTGCCTCTGCCTCTGCCTCTTCCTCAGAACCACTGTGCACCAATCCACTTGAATACTCATATATGCATGTGCCGTGCTTTCCAGTTAAAGCATTGGTTGAGAGGAAAGCCTACATGGCTGATAGGAATTCAGTTATTTCAGGTTTATGAGGAACTATAATCTTTGTTTTGTTTACTTTATATTTTCACTTGTGGTTTTTTTTTCTTTTTTTTTAAAGACAGCTTGTATGCCTGTCTTTGCACCACTTCATGGTGCACGTCTTCTTTCTGAGAACAGATATGAAAGCATTGAGCTTATAAAATTAGTTTACCTCTACTACTGTTGTTGTTGTCACTATACAGCAGAGATTGGTCAAGCCATACATGAAAAGTCCAGCCCTGTCAAAGAGCAAAGGGACCTTTCTTGCTTTAGGGCCTAACAAAAGCTTGGCCCTAATTCTCTTGTACTTGTAATTATGGATACATTGTGAATTTTAAAATCATTGAAATCCTGTTAGTCCTCTTGTCCCTCTCTAGATTTTCACTGAACTATTTTCATTTGTTTATTTTTGGCTTTATCATTGAGTGTGTGTGTGTGTGTGTGTGTGTGTGTGTGTGTGTGTGTGTGCATGCATATCATCTGCCTCGCTGCCAATGGGCCTACTCAGTTTGAGCATGAATATGTTCAGATTTGTAGTTAGATTTAGTGCAAAAAGATAGTTTTCAATTTTTTCAAGACATGATTTTTCTGTGTTGCTTTGACTCTCCCAGGACTCAGTCTGTAGACCAGGCTGGCCATGAACTCATAGATCCTCCTGCCACAGAGTGGTTACACATTACAGGCATGTGGGTATATTTCCTGCTCCATACTGGGTTTTCTTCTTTCTTCCTTGCTTTCTTTCTTCTACCACATCAACTTCTTATTTTCCTTCTTCTTCTACCCCTTCTACTTCTTTTTGTTCTTTATCTTTCGTCATCTTCTTCTCTTTTACTTTTTCTTCTAATTTTCTTTTGCTCTTTCATCATGAGGAAGCTTCATATGCAGCTTTTACTGACCTGAGGCTCCATTGAACTCAAGCCCAAACAACTTCCTGAATGCTGTTGATAAAATTCTCATGGCCACTGCCCAGTAATTTCGCCTTTCAAGTCTTGCTATCACTTGAACCCCAATTTTTCAATTACTTACCCCTTTGACTTTATGTCTCGCACTCCCTGGAAATCCAGATCCTCCGACCTCCTACACAATCAAAAATAACTAGAGTTAAAATAATTAACCTGGCCTTCATACAGGTGTAAATCAAAAATAAATGAAGAAGATCGAAAGGAACTTGGCCTGGGGATCAGATGAAACTTACGGATTGCTGGAAAGCTGAACTAGTCCTAGAGGTGTATGCTTACAAAGAACAAACAAAGTAGTGCTGTATTTGAACTTAGGTTAGTATGTGAAGAAACACAAATTCTGATTCCAAAGTGAGTCTTTCTTTGTCCACCTTTCTTTATTTCATAAGTAAAATCAGAGACCTGGTTGGCATGGAGCTTGTATTGCCAGTCCCACAAGCAAACAGGCTTTGTAGGCATTCTGCCTCCACACCCCATCCGTTGTCTCCTGCTGTATCATACAAATGCCCAGTCTTCACCACCAACACACACACACAGACACATGCACGCACACACACACACACACACACGCACACACACACACACACACAAACACACACTCACACATTCACAAACACACACACATATTAAAGAATAGGGCCCAGGAGCATAGACTGTCTATAAATTGCAGAGGTCACTTGGTGGCATATAGTGCCCTCTTCTGGTGAAAGGGCAGACAGAATACTCATGCATAAAATAAATCCAGAAGCATTTCATTTCTACTTATTATTACTATTATCATCATCATTATTATTCTGATTATTTTGAGACAAACATTTAGTCTTTTAAGTAGGAGAATGTCCTTGAACCTCTCTGTAATAAAGCAGGCTTGGAATTCAAACAGATCAATTCATGTTTGCCTCCCTAGTGTTGATAGGATTGACAGCCAATGTCAGGAACAGAACATAATGTGTTCTCCTTTTCTCTTTTCCTTTGTCTGTAAACTCACATTTCTTCTCTCTTGTTTTCTTTTTTCTTTCCCTTCACTCTCCATAGGAATCTAAACCTGGGCGGTGTTTTCCTTTTCATATAAGGCTGTGCTTTCCCCATATAAGAGCTTCCTACAATTCTTCAAGTGAAATTTGATTTTACTTTGTCACTGGGGAAACACAAAGAACAAGCAGGACCTTGAAAAGTACATCATATGATTGTGTCCATCTTGGTATCTTGTTAGGGGTAACTCAAGCAAAGGCATTAAATGAAAACCAAAGTAGGCAGGGCAGCCGGCATGTGGCCCATCATTGCTGGATTCTCTCAAACAACTGTGCTGGCCTTATGAATTTTAGCATTGTACTCCCTTGATCTCTCTTACTCTCCATAGGCTCCTTTACCTCCTTCCAACACGTGCCACAAGATATTTGTACGAGAGTTGATCTTCCAGAAAGCGTGGCTTGTCTGTCAGGAAGAAGAAACATTCTTGAACGATAGCTATCAAGTTACATCATCTCAGTGGGTAAGGTATTGTCGCTGAGGGAATATGAATGAACCATTTTAGTATATATTGTGTACTTGTTTTTAGGGGACCCAGTTTGTTGTTGTTCATCAACATCCTCATCCAAACTTGTGGCTCCTGCTGCCTTCCTTTTACAAATTAATGGCCTCTCCCTCTCCTCTCGTGAGGGTAAATCAATGGAAAAGTCTAACTTGGATATGGCTTGCTTTGGAATTGTGGGATTATATTCCTCTTTGCACAGACCTTGGCAATTCAGGTAGGACTGAGAGATGCTGCATTCACTGGAAAGTCTGAAGTATTGATAATGGCTTTTCATAAGCATACAGCTAGGAGCCCTCTTTGCCTAAACTCAATACCCTATATCCTCACTGGGTCATCACAGGGCCATTGCTAGTTGATTGTTTTGGATATAAAGAATCACTTAGAGTCAGAGTTCTGCTCCCTTGTCTTTTTATTTTACTTCATTTTCTGTTGATTTTCATTGTTTGGCAAAAAGTATACTATGCATCTTTGTAGACTGTCCTGGAACTCACTTTTGAGACCAGACTGGCTTCAAGCACACAGAGAAATGTCCAGCTCTGCCTCCCAAGGCCTGAGATTAATGATGTGTGACACAACCCCACAGTTTTTAATTTAATTTTGTTTTTGGGGAAGGGGGTATGGTGGGAATGCTTAATCATTTCTTTCTTTAGATCCTTCAGGATTGATTTCATACAAAGTGTTCTGACCACAGTTTCCCTTCTTCCCCAGCTCCTTCTCCTCAGCCAAATCCAACTGGTGTTAGGGTTATGCTTCTAGTTCACTCTCTTTCACACATTGCTGTGTTAATGCAAGTTGTAATTGCCTCTTCTCCATGGATCCTGGAATTATCAGTTTTTAGATTCTGCATGTGGTTTCACCATGCATGATTAAAATCAGTGAAATCTGAGTACCACCTGCCAGTGCAAAAAAACTTTTACGAGGATTTCAACTTATAGTCACAGTATGTCAGGAAAGGAACAGAAGCTCTCTGTCACTGGGTTTAGAGCATTTACAATTGGTGATACATAACCAAAGCATTACACAGGATCAAATTTAGCTTTCATATAAGGTAGCCAATCATTCTGTTGTACTGATAGTCAAATTAATAAGAGGAAGTTAGAGAGAAAGATAGAGTGATAAATTTACGGACATGGCTTCCTTTCAGCAGAAGTCAAATATATGAAATTTAAAAAAAAAAATAACCAGAAATGACTGGTACATGTCTTAATAGTTGAAAGTCTTTCTGTCTTTTTTTTTCAGCATTTCTCTATATAACCATTTCTTTTCTAGAACTCAGATTGTAAATCCCTGGTGAGCTGACAAATCTCAGCCACTCCGATTTTGAGAACAGAGCTTGATTCATCATCTGTGGCTAAAAGTTGGAATTTTGTTATTTATTTTTGAGTACATGAGACCTGAGAACTATAGTAGCAGAGACAATACTCAGGAATCGGTTGGTGATTTGCCTTAGGGACTGTGTGAAATTTTTGTCTTGATGTTTGTTTGTTTTGTTTTTAGTTTGTTTTTGTAAAACTGTCTCATATTTACATTTCCTCCACTCTCTCTCCCTTCCTTCCTTCTTCCTTTCATTTCTTTGGGAAACTGGTTTTGTCTTTGTACCTTGAGAGCTGTCTTGAAACTCATTTTGTAGGCCAGGCAGAAGTGAAAGTCAAGAAATCAACCTGTCTATCTGCCTCTGCCTCTGCCTCTTCCTCAGAACCACTGTGTACCAATCTCACTTGAATACTCATATATGCATGTGCCGTGCTTTCCAGTTAAACATTGGTTGAGGGAGGGAAAGCCTACATGGCTGATAGGGAATTCAGTTATTTTCAGGTTTATGAGGAACTATAATCTTTGTTTTGTTTTACTTTATATTTTCACTTGTGGTTTTTTTTTTTTTCTTTTTTTTAAAAGGTGGTGTGTCCCTTTATCTTTGCTCCACTTCCATGGTGCCGTCTTCTTTCTGCGAACAGATAGCAAGCATTGAGCTTACTCAAATTAGTTTACCTCTACTACTGTTGTTGTCACTATACAGCAGAGATTGGTCAAGCCATACATGAAAGTCCAGCCCTGTCAAAGAGCAAAGGGGACCTTTCTTGCTTTAGGGCCTAACAAAGCTTGGCCCTAATTCTCTTGTACTTGTAATTATGGATACATTGTGAATTTTAAAATCATTGAAATCCTGTTAGTCCTCTTGTCCTCTCTAGATTTTCACTGAACTATTTTCATATTTTCATTTTGTTTATTTTTTGGCTTTATCATTGAGTGTGTGTGTGTGTGTGTGTGTGTGTGTGTGTGTGTGTGTGTGTGTGTGCATATCATCTGCCTCCCTGCCAACGGGCCTACTCAGTTTGAGCATGAATATGTTCAGATTTGTAGTTAGATTTGTTAAAAGATAGTTTTCAATTTTTCAAGACATGATTTTTCTGTATTTGCTTTGACTCTCCCAGGACTCAGTCTGTAGACCAGGCTGGCCATGAACTCATAGATCCTCCTGCCACCCAGAGTGGTTACATTACAGGCATGTGGGGATATTTCCTGCTCCATACTGGGTTTTCTTCTTTCTTCCTTGCTTTCTTTCTTCTACCACATCAACTTCTTATTTTCCTTCTTCTTCTACCCCTTCTACTTCTTTTTGTTCTTTATCTTTCTTGTCATCTTCTTCTCTTTTACTTCTTCTTCTTCTAATTTTCTTTTGCTCTTTCATCATGAGGCTTCACTATACAGCTTTTACTGACCTGAGGCTCCATTGAACTCAAACCCAAACAGCTCCTGAATGCTGTTGATAAAATTCTCATGGCCACTGCCCAGTAATTTCGCCTTTCAAGTCTTGCTATCTAGCAATTTAATTTTTCAATTACTTACCCCTTTGACTTTATGTCTACACACTACCTAAAATCCAGATCCTCCGGCCTCCTACACAATCAAAAATAACTGGGATTAAAATAATCCAACCTGGCCTTCATACAGGTGGAAATCAAAAATAAATGAAGAAGATCCAAAGGAACTTGGCCTGGAGATCAGATGAAACTTCACAGATTGCTGGACAGCTAAACTAGTACAAGAGGTGTATGCTTACAAAGAACAAACAAGTAGTGCTGCTTGTTTGAACTTGGGTTAGTATGTGAAAAACACAGATTCTAATTCCAAAGTGAGTCTGTTTTCCACCTTTCTTTATTTCATAAGTAAAATCAGAGACCTGGTTGGCATGGAGCTTGTATGCCATCCCACAAGCTAAACAGGCTTTGTAGGCATTCTGCCTCCACACATCCCATTGTCTCCTGCTGTATCATACAAATGCCCAGTCTTCTACCAATTTACACACACACAGACACATGCACGCACACACACACACACACAAACACACAAACACACACTCACACATTCACAAACACACACACATATTAAAGAATAGGACCCAGGAGCATAGACTGTCTATAAATTGCAGAGGTCACTTGGTGGCATGTAGTCCCTCTTCTGGTGAAAGGGCAGACAGAATACTCATGCATAAAATCCAATCCAAGAAAGAATTTCATTTCTACTTATTATTACTATTATCATCATTATTATTATTTCTGATTATTTTTGAGACAAACATTTAGTCTTTTCGTAGGAGAATGTCCTTGAACACTCTCTGTAATAAAGCAGGCTTGGAATTCAAACAGATCAATTTATGTTTGCCTCCCTAGTGTTGATGGGATTGACGGCCAATGTCAGGAACAGAACATTGTGTGTTCTCCTTTTTTCCCTTTTCCTTTAATCTGTAAACTCACATTTCTTCTCTCTTGTTTTCTTTTTCTTTCCCTTCACTCTCCATAGGAATCTAAACCTGGGCGGTGTTTTCCTTTTCGCATAAGGCTGTGCTTTCCCAATATAGGGAGCTTCCTACAATTCTTCAAGTGAAATTTGATTTTACTTTGTCACTGGGAAACACAAAGAACAAACAGGACCTTGAAAAGTACATCATATGATTGTGTCCATCTTGGTATCTTGTTGAGGTAACTCAAGCAAAGACGTAGAAATGAAAACCAAAGTAGGCAGGGCAGCCGGCATGTGGCCCATCATTGCTGGATTCTCTCAAACAACTGTGCTGGCCTTATGAATTTTAGCATTGTACTCCCTTGCTCTCTCCTTACTCTCCATGGCTCCTTTACCTCCTTCCAACACGTACCACAAGATATCGGTGAGTTGATCTTCCGAAACGTGTTGTCTGTCAAGAAGGAGAAGACAGACATTCTTGAATGATAGCTTTCCATTTTACATCATCTCAGTGGGTAGGTATTGTCACTGAGGAATATGAATGAACAATTTTGTATATATTGTACTTGTTTTTAGGGGACAAAGTTGTTGTTATTCATCAACATCCTCATCAAACTTGTGGCTCCTGCTGCCTTCCTTTTACAAATTAATTGCCTCTCTCCCTCTCCTCTCGTGAGGGTAAATCAATGGAAAGTCTAACTTGGATATGGCTTGCTTTGGAATTGTGTGATTATATTCCTCTTTGCTGAATATAGGCCCATTCAGTTAGGACTGAGAGATGCTGCATTCACTGGAAAGTCTACAGAGTATTGATAATTGCTTTTCATAAGCATACAGCTGGAAGGAGCTCACTTTGCCCTAAACTCAATAGCCTATATATCCTCACCTGGGTCATCACAGGGTCATTGCTAGCTGATTGTGGTTGGATATAAGGAATCACTTAGCGTCAGTTTGCTCCCTTGTCTTTTTATTTTACTTCATTTTTCTGTTGATTTTCATTGTTTGGCAAAAAGTATACTGCTGTCTTTGTAGACTATTCCTGGAACTCTAACTTTTGAGACCAGACTTGGCTTCAAGCACACAGAAAATAGCTCAGCTCTGCCTCCCAAAGTTTCTGAGATTAATGATGTGAGCTGACAACCCCACAGTTTTAATTTAATTTTGTTTTTTGGAAGGGTGGGTAGGAATGCTTAATCAGTTCTTTCTTTAGATCCTTCAGGATTGATTTCATACAAAGTGTTCTGACCACAGTTTCCCCTTCTTCCCACAGCTCTTCTCCTCAGCCAAATCAACTGGTGTTAGGGTTATGCTTCAGTTTCACTCTCTTTCACACATTGCTGTGTTATTTGCAAGAGGTGTAATTACTTTTCTCCATGGATCCTGGAATTATCAGTTTTTAGATTCTTGCATGTGGTTTCACCATGCACATGATTAAAATCAGTGAAATCTGAGTGCCACCTGCCAAGTGCAAAGAACTTTTCTGAGGATTTCAACTTCTCGTGCAGTATGTCAGGAAGGGCAAGCTCTCTGCCTGCTGGGTTTGACATTGCAATTGGTGATACATAACAAGAAGCATTTACACAGGATCAAGTCAACTTTCATATAAGGTAGCCAATCATTCTGTTGTACTGGTCTAATTAATAGAGAAGTTAGAAAGATAAGAGTGATAAATTTACGGACATAAGCTACTTTCAGCGAAGTCAAATATATGAAATTAAAAAAAAAAAATAACCAGAAATGGCCTGGTACATGTCTTAATAGTTGAAAGTCTTTCTGTCTTTTTTTCAGCATTTCTCTATATAACCATTTCTTTTCTAGAACTCAGATTGTAGTCCTGGTGAGCTGACAAATCTCTGCTTTCCGATTTTTTTTTGAGAACAGAGGCTTGATTCATCATCTGTGGCTAAAGGTGACAGATTTTTGTTATTTATTTTTGAGTACATGAGACCTGAGAACTATAGTAGCAGAACAATACTCAGGAATCAGTTGGTGTTCTGCCTTAGGGACTGTGTGAAATTTTTGTCTTTACGTTTGTTTGTTTTTTTGTTTTTTAGTTTTGTTTTTTGTATTAACTGTCTCCATGTTACATTTCCTCCACTCTCTCTCCCTTCCTTCCTTCTTCCTTTCATTTCTTTTGGAAACTGGTTTTGTCTTTGTACCTTGAGAGCTGTCTTGAAACTCATTTTGTAGGCCAGGCAGAAGTGAAAGTCAGAAATCAACCTGTCTATCTGCCTCTGCCTCTGCCTCTTCCTCAGAACCACTGTGTACCAATCTCCACTTGAATACTCATATATGCATTTCCCGTGCTTTCCAGTTAAACATTGGTTGAGGAGGAAGCCTACATGGCTGATAGGAATTCGTTATTTTCATGTTTATGAGGAACTATAATCTTTGTTTTGTTTACTTTATATTTTCACTTGTGGTTTTTTTTTTTCTTTTTTTTAAAGACAGCTTGTGTCCCTTTATCTTTGCACCACTTCCATGGTGCCACGTCTTCTTTTCTGAGAACAGATATGAAAGCATTGAGCTTACTCAAATTAGTTTACCTCTACTACTGTTGTTGTTGTCACTATACAGCAGAGATTGGTGAAGTCCATACATGAAAGTCCAGCCCTGTCAAAGAGCAAAGGGACCTTTCTTGCTTTAGGGCCTAACAAAGCTTGGCCCTAATTCTCTTGTGCACCCTTAATTATGGATACATTGTGAATTTTAAAATCATTGAAATCCTGTTAGTCCTCTTGTCACTCTCTAGATTTTCACTGAACTATTTTCATTTGTTATTTTTGGCTTTATCATTGAGGTGTGTGTGTGTGTGTGTGTGTGTGTGTGTGTGTGTGTGTGCGTGCATATCATCTGCCTCGCTGCCAACGGGCCTACTCAGTTTGAGCATGAATATGTTCAGATTTGTAGTTAGATTTAGTGCAAAAAGATAGTTTCAATTTTTCAAGACATGATTTTTCTGTGTTGCTTTATTCTCCCAGGACTCAGTCTGTAGACCAGGCTGGCCATGAACTCATAGATCCTCCTGCCACCAGAGTGGTTACATTACAGGCATGTGGGATATTCCTGCTCCATACTGGGTTTTCTTCTTTCTTCCTTGCTTTCTTTCTTCTACGTCATCAACTTCTTATTTTCCTTCTTCTTCTACCCCTTCTACTTCTTTTTGTTCTTTATCTTTCTGGTCATCTTCTTCTCTTTCACTTCTTCTTCTTCTAATTTTCTTTTGCTCTTTCATCATGAGGCTTCACTATGCAGCTTTTACTGACCTGAGGCTCCATTGAACTCAAACCCAAACAACTTCCTGAATGCTATTGATAAAATTCTCATGGCCACTGCCCAGTAATTTCGCCTTTCAAGTCTTGCTATCTAGCAGTTTAGTTTTTTTCATTACCCCTTTGACTTTGTGTCTCACTCCTGGAAATCCAGATCCTCCGACCTCCCTACACAATCAAAAATAACTAAATTTAAAATAATTAACTGCTTCATACAGGTGTAAATCAAAAATAAATGAAGAGGATCGAAGGAACTTGGCCTGGGGATCAGATGAAACTTCACGGATTGCTGGAAAGCTGAACTAGTCTAGAGGTGTATGCTTACAAAAAACAAACAAGTAGTGCTGCTTGTTTGAACTTGGAGTTAGTATGTGAAGAAACACAAATTCTGATTCCCAAGTGAGTCTTTCTTTGTCCACCTTTCTTTATTTCATAAGTAAAATCAGAGACCTGGTTGGCATAGACTTGTATTGCCAGTCCCACAAGCAAACAGGCTTTGTAGGCATTCTGCCTCCACACCCCATCCGTTGTCTCCTGCTGTATCCCCACTAAATCCCAGTCTTCTACCGATTTACACACACACAGACACATGCACACGCACACACACACACACACACACACACACACACAAACACACAAACACACACACTCACACATTCACAAACACACACACATATTAAAGAATAGGGCCCAGAAGCATAGACTGTCTATAAATTGCAGAGGTCACTTGGTGGCATGTGAGTGCCCTCTTCTGGTGAAGGGCAGACAGAATACTCATGCATAAAATCAATCCAGAAGCATTTCATTTCTACTTATTATTACTATTATCATCATCATTATTATTCTGATTATTTTTGAGACAAACATTTAGTCTTTTCGTAGGAGAATGTCCTTGAACACTCTCTGTAATAAAGCAGGCTTGGAATTCAAACAGATCAATTCATGTTTGCCTCCCTAGTGTTGATGGGATTGGTAATGTCAGGAACAGAACATAATGTGTTCTCCTTTTTTCCCTTTTCCTTTGTCTGTAAGCTCACATTTTCTTCTCTCTTGTTTTCTTTTTCTTTCCCTTCACTCTCCATAGGAATCTAAACCTGGGTGGTGTTTTCCTTTTCATACCAAGGCTGTGCTTTCCCAATATAAGAGCTTCCTACAATTCTTCAAGTGAAATTTGATTTTACTTTGTCACTGGGAAACACAAAAGAACAAACGGGACCTTGAAAAAGTACATCATATGATTGTGTCCATCTTGGTATCTTGTTGAGGTAACTCAAGCAAAGGCGATGGAAATATGAAAACCAAAGTAGGCAGGGCAGCCGGCATGTGGCCCATCATTGCTGGATTCTCTCAAACAACTGTGCTGGCCTTATGAATTTTAGCATTGTACTCCCTTGCTCTCTCTTACTCTCCATGGCTCCTTTACCTCCTTCCAACACGTACCACAAGATATCTGTGAGAGTTGATCTTCCAGAAAGCGTGTTGTCTGTCAGGAAGACAAACATTCTTCGAACGATAGCTATCCAAGTTACATCATCTCAGTGGGTAAGGTATTGTCGCTGAGGAATATGAATGAACCATTTTTAGTATATATTGTACTTGTTTTTTGGGGACCAAAGTTGTTGTTATTCATCAACATCCTCATCAAACTTGTGGCTCCTGCTGCCTTCCTTTTACAAATTAATGGCCTCTCTCCCTCTCCTCTCGTGAGGGTAAATCCAATGGAAAGTCTAACTTGGATATGGCTTGCTTTGGAATTGTGGGATTATATTCCTCTTTGCACAGACCTTGGCAATTCAGGTAGGACTGAGAGATGCTGCATTCACTGGAAAGTCTACCAAGTATTGATAATGGCTTTTCATAAGCATACAACTAGACCCACTTTGACTAAACTCAATACCCTATATATCCTCACCTGGGACATCCTAGGGCCATTGCTAGCCGATTGTGGTTGGATATAAAAAAAGGAATCATTGCAGTCAGGAAGTTCTACTCTTTGTCTTTTTATTTTACTTCATTTTTCTGGTGATTTTCATTGTTTGGCAAAAATTATACTATGCATCTTTGTAGACTGTCCTGGAACTCCTTCTCAGGCCAGACTAGCCCTAAGCACACAGAAAATGGCTCCCAGCTCTGCCTCCCAGGCCTGAGATTAATGATGTGACACAACCCACAATTTCTATTTAATTTTTGTTTTTGGGGAAGGGGGTATGGTGGGAATGTCAATCGTTCTTTCTTTAGATCCCTTCAGGATTGATTTCATACAAAGTGTTCTGACCACAGTTTCCCTTCTTCCCACAGCTCCTTCTCCTCAGCCAAATCCAACTGGTGTTGGGGTTATGCTACTAGTTCACTCTCTTACACATTGCATGTTAATGCAGAGTTGTAATTACTTTTCTCCATGGATCCTGAGTTATCAGTTTTTAGATTCTGCATGTGGTTTCACCATGCACATGATTAAATCAGTGAAATCTGAGTACCACCTGCCAGTGCAAAAAGAACTTTTACGAGGATTTCAACTTATAGTCAGGAAATATGTCAGGAATGGGCAAGCTCTCTGTCACTGGGTTTAGAGCATTTACAATTGGTGATACATAACCAAAGCATTACACAGGATCAAGTCAACTTTCATATAAGGTAGCCAATCATTCTGTTGTACTGATAGTCAAATTAATAGAGGAAATTAGAGAAAGATAGAGTGATAAATTTGAGGACATGGCTTCCTTTCAGCAGAAGTCAAATATATGAAATTAAAAAAAAATAACCAGAAATGGCCTGGTACATGTCTTAATAGTTGAAAATCTTTCTGTCTTTTTCAGCATTTCTCTATATAACCATTTCTTTTCTAGAACTCAGATTGTAGTCCTGGTGAGCTGACAAATCTCTGCTTTCCGATTTTTGAGAACAGAGGCTTGGATTCATCATTTGTGGCTAAAAGTTGGAATTTTGTTATTTATTTTGAGTACATGAGACCTGAGAACTATAGTAGCAGACAATACTCAGGAATCAGTTGGTGTTCTGCCTTAGGGACTGTGTGAAATTTTTGTCTTTACGTTTGTTTTGTTTTTGTTTTTTGTTTGTTTTTTGTATTAAATGTCTCCATATTTACATTCCCTCCACTGTCTCTCCCTTCCTTCCTTCTTCCTTTCATTTCTTTTGGAAACTGGTTTTGTCTTTGTACCTTGAGAGCTGTCTTGAAAGTCATTTGTATGCCAGGCAGGGGTGAAATCAAAATCAACCTGTCTATCTGCCTCTGCCTCTGCCTCTTCCTGAGAACCACTGTGTACCAATCTCCCACTTGAATACTCATATATGCATTTCCCGTGCTTTCCAGTCAAACATTGGTTGAGGAGGAAAGCCTACATAGCTGATAGGAATTCAGTTATTTCAGGTTTATGAGAAACTATGATCTTTGTTTGTTTACCTTACATTTTCCTTGTGGTTTTTTTTTTTTTCGCTTTTTTTTTAAAGACAGCTTGTGTCCCTTTGTCGCTCCACTTCATGGTCACGTCTTCTTTCTGAGAACAGTATGAAAACATTGGGCTTACTCAAATTAGTTTAGCTCTACTCTGCTGTTGTTCTCACTATACAGCAGAATTGGTCAAGCCATACATGAGAATTCAGCCCTCCAAGACAAAGGGACCTTTGTTGCTTTAGGGCCTAATAAGCTTGGCCCCTAATTCTCTTGTCTTATACATTATGGATACTTGTTAATTTTAAAATCATTGAAATCCTGTTAGTCCCCTCTTGTCACTCTCTAGATTTTCACTGAACTCTTTTCATTTTTTCATTATTTATTTTGGCTTTATCATTGGGTGTGTGTGTGTGTGTGTGTGTGTGTGTGTGTGTGTGTGTGTGTACATATCATCTCCTCCCTGCCAACGGGCCTACTCAGTTTGAGCATGAATATGTTCAGATTTGTAGTTAGATTTAGTGCAAAAAGATGGTTTTCCAATTTTTCAAGATATGATTTTTCTGTGTTGCTTTGACTCTCCCAGGACTCAGTCTGTAGACCAGGCTAGCCGTGGACTCATGGATCCTCCTGCCACCAGGTGGATTACATTAGAGCATGTGGGAATATTTCCTGCTCCACCCCTGGGTTTTCTTCTTTCTTCCTTGCTTTCTTTCTTCTACCACATCAACTTCTTATTTTCTTCTTCTTCTACCCCTTCTATTACTTTTTGTTCTTTTCTTTCTCGTCATCTTCTTAACTCTCTTCCCCATTTCTTTTCACTTTCCTCATGAGGCTTCACTAGCCAAGCTTTTACCGACCTGAGGCTCCATTGAACTCAAACCCAAAGAGCTTCCTGAATCTATTGACAGAATTCTCATGGCCACTACCCAGTAATTTCGCCTTTCAAGTCTTGCTCTAACTATTTAATTTTTCAATTACTTACCCCTTTGACTTTATGTCCCGCTTTCCTGGAAATCCAGGATCCTCCGACCTCCTCCATAATCCAAAAATAACTGAGTTAAAATAATTAACCTGGCCTTCCTTACAGGTGTAAATCAAAAATAGAATGAAGAAGATCGAAAAGACTTGGCCTGGGGATCAGATGAAACTGCAGGTTTGCTGGAAAGCTGAACTAGTCTAGAGGTGTATAGCTTACAAAGAACAAACAAGTAGTGCTGCTTGTTTGAACTTGGGTTAGTATGTGAAGAAACACAGATTCTGATTCCAAAGTGAGTCTTTATATTTCCACCTTTCTTTATTTCATAAATAAAATCAGAGACCTGGTTGGCTGGAGCTTATATTGCCAGTCCCACTAGCAAACAGGCTTTGTGGGGCATTCTGCCTCCACACCCCATCCCGTTGTCTCCTACTGTATCATACAAATGCCCAGTCTTCTACCAATTTACACACATACAGACACATCCATGCACACACACACACACACAAACACACAAACACACACTCACACATTCACAAACACACACACATATTAAAGAATAGGACCCAGGAGCATAGACTTCTATAAATTGCAAAGTGCTTGGTGGCATGTAGTGCCCTCTTCTGGTGAAAGGGCAGACAGAATACTCATGCATAAAATCAATCCAGAAGCATTTCATTTCACTACCTTACTATTCGTCATTATTATTATTCTGATTATTTTTGGAACAAACATTTAGTTTTCCGTGGAGAATGTCCTGGAACACTCTGTAATAAAGCAAGCTGGAATTCAAACAGATCAATTTATGTTTACCTCCCTAGTATTGATGGGATGACGGCCAATGTCAGGAACAGAACATTGTATTTCCTTTTTTCCTTTTTCCTTTGTCTGCAAACTCACATTTCTTCTCTCTTGTTTTCTTTGCTTCCCTTCACCTCTCCAAGGATCTAAACCTGGGCGGTGTTTTCCTTTTCACTAAGGCTGTGCTTTCCCAATATAGGAGCTTCCTACAATTCTTCAAGTGAATTTGATTTTACTTTATCACTGGAAACACAAGAACAAACGGGACCTTGAAGAATACATCATATGATTGTGTCCATCTTGGTATCTTGTTGAAGTAACTCAAGCAAAGACGTAGAAATGAAAACCAAAGTAGGCAGGGCAGCCGGCTAACGGCCCATCATTCTGGATTCTCTCAAACAACTGTGCTAGCCTTATGAATTTTTAGCATTGTACTCCACTTGCTCTCTCTTACTCTCCATGGCTCCTTACCTCCTTCCAACACGTACCACAAGATATCTGTAAGTTGATCTTCAGAAAGCGTGTTTGTCTGTCAGGAAGACAGACATTCTTGGATATTTAGCTTTCCATTTTACATCATCTCAGTGGGTAGGTATTGTCACTGGGAATATGAATGAACAATTTTGTATATATTGTACTTGTTTTAGGGATGAGTTGTTATTCATCAACATCCTCATCCAAACTTGTGGCTCCTGCTGCCTTCCTTTTACAAATTAATTGCCTCTCTCCCTCTCCTCTCGTGAGGGTAAATCCAATGGAGAAGTCTAACTTGGATATGGCTTGCTTTGGAATTGTGTGATTATATTCCTCTTTGCTGAACCTGGGCCATTCAGTTAGGACTGAGAGATGCTGCATTCACTGGAAAGTCTACCAAGTATTGATAATTGCTTTTCATAAGCATACAGCTGGAGCTCACTTTGCCTAAACTCAATACCCTATATATCCTCACCTGAGTCATCACAGGGTCATTGCTAGCTGATTATTGGTTGGATATAAAGAAAAGAATCACTTAGCGTCAGAGAGTTCTGCTCCCTTGTCTTTTTATTTTACTTCATTTTTCTATTGATTTTCATTGTTTGGCAAAAAGTATACTATGCATCTTTGTAAAGACTGTCCTGGAACTCACTTTTGAGACCAGACTGGCTTCAAGCACACAGAAAATAGCTCAGCTCACACTCCCAAGACACAAAGTTAATGATGTGTGACACAACCCCACAGTTTTTAATTTAATTTTGTTTTGGGGAAGGGGGTATGGTGGGAATGCTTAATCAGTTCTTTCTTTAGATCCTTCAGGATTGATTTCATACAAAGTGTTCTGACCACAGTTTCCCTTCTTCCCCCAGCTCCTTCTCCTCAGCCAAATCCAACTGGTGTTAGGGTTATACTTCTAGTTAACTCTCTTTCACACATTGCTGTGTTAATGCAAGAGCTGTAATTACTTTTCCCCATGGATCCTGGATTATCCCAGTTTTTAGATTCTGCATGTGGTTTCACCATGCACATGATTAAAATCAGTGAAATCTAGTACCACCTACAGTGCAAAAGAACTTTTACGAGGATTTCAACTTATAGTCAGAGTATGTCAGGAAAGGAAAAACTCTCTGTCACTGGAGTTTAGAGCATTTACAATTGGTGATACATAACCAAAGCATTACACAGGATCAAGCCAACTTTTCAAATAAGGTAACATTAATTTCTCTTGTACTCATAGTCACATTAATAGAGGAAATTAGAGAAAGATAGAGTGATAAATTTAGGGACATGGCTTCCTTTCCAGCAGAAGTCAAATATATGAAATTAAAAAATAACCAGAAATGGCCTGGTAGATGTCTAAATAGTTGAAAGTCATTCTGTCTTTTTTTCTGTTGTTCTCTATATAACCATTTCTTTTCTAGAACTCAGATTGTAGTCCTGGTGAGCTGACAAATCTCTGCTTTCCGATTTTTTGAGAACAGAGGCTTGATTCATCATCTGTGGCTAAAAAAGTTGGAATTTTTTGTTATTTATTTTTGAGTACATGAGACCTGAGAACTATAGTAGCAGAACAATACTCAGGAATCAGTTGGTGTTCTGCCTTAGGGACTGTGTGAAATTTTTGTCTTTACGTTTGTTTGTTTTGTTTTTAGTTTGTTTTTGTATTAACTGTCTCCATATTTACATTTCCTCCACTGTCTCTCCCTTCCTTCCTTCTTCCTTTCATTTCTTTTTGGAAACTGGTTTTGTCTTTTGCAGCAGGCTGTCTTGAAACTCATTTTGTATGCCAGGCAGAAGTGAAAGTCAGAAATCAGCCTGTCCTATCTGCCTCTGCCTCTGCCTCTTCCTCCAGAACCACTGTGTACCAATCTCCCTTGAATACTCCTTATATGCATTTCCCGTGCTTTCCAGTTAAGCATTGGTTGAGGAGGAAGCCTACCATGGCTAATAGGAATTCAGATATTTTCATGTTTATGAGGAACTATAATCTTTGTTTTGTTCTTTATATTTTTCACTTGTGGTTTTTTTTTTTCTTTTTTTTTAAAGACAGCTTGTGTCCTTTATCTTTGCTCCACTTCATGGTGCACGTCTTCTTCTGAGAACAGATATGAAAGCTTGATGAGCTTACTCAAATTAGTTTACCTCTACTACTGTTGTTGTTGTCACTATACAGCAGGGTGGTCAAACCATACATGAAAGTCCAGCCCTGTCAAAGAGCAAGGGGACCTTTCTTGCTTTAGGGCCTAACAAGCTTGGCCTAATTCTCTTGTACTTGTAATTATGGATACATTGAATTTTAAAATCATTGAAATCTGTTAGTCCTCTTGTCACTCTCTAGATTTTCACTGAACTATTTTCATATTTTAAATTTGTTTTATTTTTGGCTTTATCATTGAGTGTGTGTGTGTGTGTGTGTGTGTGTGTGTGTGTGTGTGTGTGTGTGTGTGTGCATATCATCTGCCTCCCTGCCAACGGGCCTACTCAGTTTGAGCATGAATATGTTCAGATTTGTAGTTAGATTTAGTGCAAAAGATAGTTTTCAATTTTTCAGGAACACTTGATTTTTCTGTGTTGCTTTGACTCTCCAGGACTCAGTCCTTAGACCAGGCTGGCCATGAACTCATAGATCCTCACTGCCACCAAGTGGTTACATTACAGGCATGTGGGGATATTTCCTGCTCCATACTGGGTTTTCTTCTTTCTTCCTTTGCTTTCTTTCTTCTACCACATCAACTTCTTATTTTCCTTCTTCTTCTACCCCTTCTACTTTATTTTCATTTTCTTTATCTTTCTCGTCATCTTCTTCTCTTTTACTTCTTCTTTTCTAATTTTCTTTTGCTCTTTCATCATGAGGCTTCACTATGCAGCTTTTACTGACCTGAGGCTCCATTGGAACTCAAACCCAAACAGCTTCCTGAATGCTGTTGATAAATTCTCATGGCCACTGCTAGTGATTTCGCCTTTCAAGTCTTGCTATCTAGCAATTTAATTTTTCAATTACTTACCCCTTTGACTTTATGTCCGCACTCCTGAAATCCAGATCCTCCGACCTCCCTACAATCAAAATAACCAGAGTTAAAATAATTAACCTGGCACTTCATACAGGTGTAAATCAAAAATAAATGAAGAAGATCGAAGGAACTTGGCCTAGGGAATCCAGAAGAAACTTCACCAGGATTGCAAACTGAAGTAGTCTAGAGGTGTGTGCTTACAGAACAAACAAGTAGTGCTGCTTGTTTGAACTTGGGGATGATATGTGAAGAAACACAGATTCTGATTCCAAAGTGAGTCTTTCTTTGTCCACCTTTCTTTATTTCATAAGTAAAATCAGAGACCTGGTTGGCATGGAGCTTGTATTGCCAGTCCCACGGCAAACGGGCTTTGTAGGCATTCTGCCTCCACACCCCATCCCACGTTGTCTCCTGCTGTATCATACAAATACCCAGTCTTCTACCAATTTACACACACAGACACATGCACATACACACACACACACACAAACACACAAACACACACTCACACATTCACAAACACACACACATATTAAAGAATAGGGCCTAAGAACATAGACTGTCTATAAATTGCAGAGGTCACTTGGTGGCATGTAATTGCCCTCTTCTGGTGAAAGGGCAGACAGAATACTTCGTGCATAAAATCAATCCAGAAGCATTTCATTTCTACTTATTACTATTATCATCATTATTATTATTCTGATTATTTTTGAGACAATATTTAGTCTTTCTTAGGGAAACTGTCCTTGAACACTCTCTCTAATAAAGCAGGCTTGGAATTCAAACAGATCAATTTATGTTTGCCTCCCCTAGTGTTGATGGGATTTAGGGCCAATGTCAGAGACGCCAGAACATAGTGTGTTCTCCTTTTTTCCCTTTTCCTTTGTCTGGAAAATCATTTCTTCTCTCTTGTTTTCTTTTCTTCCCTTCCTCTCCATAGGAATCTAAACCTGGGCGGTGTTTTCCTTTTCAAATAAGGCTGTACTTTCTCAATATAAGAGCTTCCTACATTTCTTCAAGTGAAAATTGATTTTACTTTGTCACCGGGAAACACAAAGAACAAACAGGACCTTGAAAAGTACATCATATGATTGTGTCCACCTTGGTATCTTGTTGAGATAACTCAAGCAAAGACGTGGAAATGAAAACCAAAGCAGGCAGGGCAGGCGGCACGTGGCCCATCATTGGATTCTCTCAAACAACTGTGCTGGCCTTATGAATTTTAGCATTGTGCTCCTTGCTCTCTCTTACTCTCCATGGCTCTTTACCTCCTACCATCACGTTTACAAGATATCTGTGAGAGTTGTTGATCTTCCAGAAAGCGTGTTGTGTCTGTTAATAAAACATTCTTGAATGATAGCTATCAAGTTACATCATCTCAGTGGGTAGGTATTAAAGCCATGAGAATATAGATGAACCATTTTAGTATATATTGTACTTGTTTTTAGGGACCAAAGTTGTTGTTATTCATCAACACTCCTCATCAAACTTGTGGCTCCTGCTGCCTTCCTTTTACAAATTAATGCCTCTCCCCTCTCTCTCCTGAGGGTAAATCAATGATTCTCTAACTTGGATATGGCTTGCTTTGGAATTCGTGGGATTATATTCTCTTTGCAGAACATGGGACGTTCAGGGAGGACTGAGAGATGCTGCATTCACTGGAAAGTCTACGAGTACAATTGGTGATACATAACAAAAGCATTACACAGGATCAAACCCAACTTCAAATAATGTAGCCAACCATTCTGTTCATACTGATAATTATATTAATAGAGGAAATTAGAAAGATAGAGTGATAAATTTACGGACTTGGCTTCACTTCCAGCAGAAGTCAAATATAGGAAACTTAAAAAAAAAATAAGAACAGAAAGGGCCTGGTAGATGTCTTAGTAGTTGAAAGACTTTCTGTCTTTTTTTTTTTAAGCATTGCTCTGTATGCCCATTTCTTTTCTAGAACTCAAACTATAGTCCTGGTGAGCTGACAAATCTCCACTTTCTGATTTTTGAGAACAGAGCTTGATTCATCATCTGTGGTTAAAAGTTGTAATTTTGTTATTTATTTTTGTGTCACATGAGACCTGAGAGCTATAGTAGCAGAGCAATATAGGAATCAGTTGGTCTTCTGCCTTAGGGACTGTGTGAAATTTTTGTCAACGATGTTTGCTTGTTTTTGTTTTTGTTTTAGTTTGTTTTTTGAATTAACTGTCTCCATATTTACATTTCCTCCACTGTCTCTCCCTTCCTTCCTTCTTCCTGTCATTTCTTTTTGAAACTGGTTTTGTCTTTGTAACTTGAGAGCTGTCTTGAAACTCATTTTTTGTAGGCCAGGCAGAGTGAAAGTCAGAAATCAAACCCTGTCTATCTGCCTCTGCCTCTGCCTCTTCCTCAGAACCACTGTGTACCAATCTCCACTTGAATACTCATATATGCATGTGTCGTGCTTTCCAGTTAAACATTGGTTGAGGAGGAAAAGCCTACATGGCTGATAGGAATTCAGTTATTTTCAGGTTTATGAGGAACTATAATCTTTGTTTTGTTTACTTTATATTTTCACTTGTGGTTTTTTTTTTTTTTTTTTTTAAGAAAGCTCGTGTCACTTTATTTGTGCTCCACTACATGGTGCAGGTCTTCTTTCTAAAATTACAGATATGAAATCATTGAGCTAATTCAAATTAGTTTTACCTCTACTAATGTTGTTGTTCTCACTATACAGCAGAGATTGGCCAAGCCATTCATGAAAGTCCAGCCCTGTCAAAGAGCAAATGGGACCTTTCTTGCTGCAGGGCTTAACAAAGCTTGGCCCTAATTCTCTTGTACCTGTAATTATGGATACCTTGTGAATTTTAAAATCATTGAAATCCTGTTATTCCACTTGTCCTCTCTAGATTTTCACTGAACTATTGTCATTTATTTATTTTTCCTTTATCATTGAGTGAGTGTGTGTGTGTGTGTGTGTGTGTGTGTGTGTGTGTGTGTGTGTGTGTGTATCACATCTGCCTCCCTGCCAACGGGCCTACTCAGTTTGAGCATGAATATGTGCAGATTTGTAGTAAGATTTAGTACAAAAAGTTAGTTTTCCAATTTTTCAAGACATGATTTCTGTGTTGCTTTGATTCTCCCAGGACAAAGTCTGTAAGGCTCAGGCTAGCCATGAACTCATAGGTCCTCCTGCCACGAGAGTGGTTACATTACAGGCATGTGGGGATATTTCCTGCTCCATACTGGGTTTTCTTCTTTCTTTCTTGCTTTCTTTCTTCTACCACATCAACTTCTTATTTTCCTTCTTCTTCTACCCCTTCTACTTCTTTTGTTGCTTTATCTTTCTCGTCATCTCCTTCTCTTTTTCGTCTTCTTTTTCATAACTAATTTTCTTTTGCTCTTTCATCATGAGGCTTCACTATGCAGCTTTTACTGACCTGAGGCTCCATTGAACTCAAACCCACACAGCTTCCTGCGTGCTGTTGATAAAAGTTCTTATGGCCACTACCCAGTAATTTCGCCTTTCAGATCTTGCTATCTAGCAATTTAATTTTTCAATTACTTACACCCATTGTCTTTATGTCTGCGCACTCTGGAAATCCAGATCCTCGACCTCCCTACACAATCAAAAATAACTAGAGTTAAAATAATTAACCTGTACTTCATACAGGTGTAAATCAAAAATAAATGAAGAAGATCAAGGAACTTGGCCTGGGGATCAGATGAAACTACAGGGATTAGTGGAAAGTTGAACTAGTCTAGGGTGTATGCTTACACAGAACAAACAAGTAGGGCTGCTTGTTTGAGCTTGGGTTGGTATGTGAAGAAACACAGATTCTGATTCCAAAATTAGGTCTTTCTTTTCCACCTTTCTTTATTTCATAAGTAAAATCAGAGACCTGGTTGGCATGGAGCTTGTATTGCCAGTCCCACAAGCAAACAGGCTTTGTATGCATTCTGCCTCACACCCCATCCCATTGTCTCCTGTACTGTATCATACAAATGCCCAGTCTTCTACCAATTTACACACATAGACACATGCATGCACGCACGCACACACACACACACACACACACAAACACACACACACACATTCACAAACACACACAAACACACACACACACAAGAGAAACACACACACACACACACATATTAAAGAATAGGGCCCAGGAGCATAGACTATCTATAAATTGCAGAGGTCACTTGGTGGCATGTAGTGCCCTCTTCTGGTGAAAGGGCAGACAGAATACTCGTGCATAAAATCAATCTGAAGCATTTCATTTCTGCTTATTACTATTATCATCATTATTATTATTCTGATTAGCTTTTGAGACAAATATTTAGTCTTTTCTTAGGAGACTGTCCTTGAACACTCTCTCTAATAAAGCAGGCTTGGAATTCAAACAGATCAATTTATGTTTGCCTCCCCTGAGAATATTGATGGGATTGAGGGGCCAATGTCAGGAACAGAACATAGTGTGTTCTCCTTTTTTCCCTTTTCCTTTGTCTGGAAAATCACATTTCTTCTCTCTTGTTTTCTTTTCTTTCCCTTCACTCTCCATAGGAATCTAAACCTGGGCGGTGTTTTCCTTTTCAAATAAGGCTGTGCTTTCTCAATATAAGAGCTTCCTACAATTCTTCAAGTGAAATTTGATTTTACTTTGTCACCGGGAAACACAAAGAACAAACAGGACCTTGAAAAGTACATCATATGATTATTGTCCACCTTGGTATCTTGTTGGGAATAACTCAAGCAAAAACAGGAAATGAAAACCAAAGTAGGCAGGGCAGAAACACGTGGCCCATCATTGCTGGATTCTCTCAAACAACAACACAGCCCCTTATGAATTTTTTTAGCATTGTGCTCCCTTGCTCTCTCTTACTCTCCATATGGCTCTTTACCTCCTACCAACACGTGCCACAAGATATCTGTGAGAGTTGATCTTCCAGAACCCGTGTTGTCTGTTGGAATAAAACATTCTTGAATGATAGCTATCCAAGTTACATCATCTCAGTGGGTAAGGTATTGTCGCTGAGGAATATGAATGAACCATTTTAGTATATATTGTACTTGTTTTTAGGACATTAAAGTTGTTGTTATTCATCAACATCACCATCAAACTTGTGGCTCCTGCTGCCTTCCTTTACAAATTAATGCCTCTCCCCCTCTTCTCTCGTGAGGTGAAATCAATGAAAGTCTAACTTGGATATGGCTTGCTTTGGGTGTGGGATTAACATATTCCTCTTTGCAGAACATGGACATTCAGGAGGACTGAGAGATGCTGCATTCACTGGAAAGTCTACCAAGTACAATTGGTGATACATAACCAAAGCATTACACAGGATCAAACCAACTTTCAAATAAGGTAGCCAATCATTCTGTTGTACTGATAGTCATATTAATAGAGGAAATTAGAGAAAGATAGAGTGATAAATTTACGGACTTGAAACCCTTCCAGCAGAAGTCAAATATATGAAACTTAAAAAAAAAAAAAAATAAGAACAGAAAGGGCCTGGTAGATGTCTTAGTGGTTGAAAGACTTTCTGTCTTTTTTTTTTTCAGCATTTCTCTGTATACCCATTTCTTTTCTAGAACTCAAACTGTAGTCCCTGGTGAGCTGACAAATCTCCACTTTCTGATTTTTGAGAACAGAGCTTGATTCATCATCTGTGGTTTAAAAGTTGTAATTTTGTTATTTATTTTTGTGTACATGAGACCTGAGAACTATAGTAGCAGAACAATACTCAGAATCAGTTGGTGTTCTGCTGTATAGGGACTGTGTGAAATTTTTGTCTTGATGTTTACTTGTTTTTGTTTTTTGTTTTTAGTTTGTTTTTTGTATTAACTGTCTCCATATTTACACATTTCCTCCACTGTCTCTCCCTTCCTTCCTTCTTCCTTTCATTTCTTTTGGAAACTGGTTTTGTCTTTTTATTAACTTGAGGCTGTCTTGAAACTCATTTTGTATGCCAGGCAGAAGTGAAAGTCAGAAATCAACCTGTCTCTCTGCCTCTGCCTCTGCCTCTGCTTCTGAGTTACCTCCTTCCAACACGTGCCACAAGATATCTGTGAGAGTTGATCTTCCAGAAAGCATGTTGTCTGTCAGGAGGAACCAAACATTCTTGAATGATAACTATCCAAGTTCATCATCTCAATGGGTAAGGTATTGTCGCTGAGGAATATATGAATGAACAATTTTAGTATATATTGTACTTATTTTTAGGGGACCAGAATTGTTTTTATTCATCAACATCCTCATCATACTTGCGGCTCCTGCTGCCTTCTTTTTACAAATTAATTCCTCTCCTCCTCTACGTGAGGTAAATCAATGGAAAGTCTAACTTGGATATGGCTTGCTTTGGAATTGTGGGATTATATTCCTCTTTGCTGAACCTTGGCAATTCCAGGTAGGACTGAGAGATGCTGCATTCACTGGAAAGTCTACCAAGTATTGATAATGGCTTTTCATAAGCATACAGCTGGAGCCCACTTTGCCTAATCTCAATACCCTATATATCCTTACCTGGGTCATCACAGGGCCATTGCAATATGATTGTGGTTGGATGTAAAGAAATGAATCACTTAGAGTCAGAGAATTCTTCTCCCTTGTCTTTTTATTTTATTTCATTTTTCTGTTGATTTTCATTGTTTGGCAAAATGTACACTATGCATCTTTTGCAGACTGTCCTGGAACTCACTTTTTGAGACCAGACTGGCTTCAAGCACACAGAAAATAGCTCAGCTCTGCCTCCCCAAGGCCTGAGATTAATGATGTGTCACACAACCCCCACAGTTTTTAATTTAATTTTGTTTTGGGGGGAAGGGGTTCTTTTTTTAGATCCTTTAGAATTGATTTCATACAAAGTGATCTGACCACAGTTTCCCTTCTTCTTCCCAAAAACACCTTCTTCTCAGGCAAATCCAACTAGTGTTAGGGTTATGCTTCTAGTTCACTCTATTTACACTGCTGTGTTAATGCAAGAGCTGTAATTACTTTTCTCCATGGATCCTGGAATTATCAGTTTTTAGATTATGCATGTGGTTTAGCCATGCACATGATTAAAATGGTGAAATCCTGAGTAGCACCTGCCAGTGCAAAAGAACTTTGCTTTAGGATTTCACCTAATAGTAAAGTATGTCAAGAAAAGGCAGCTCTCTGTCACTGGGTTTATAGCCTTTACAATTGGTGATACATAACCAAAGCATTACACAGGATCAAGTCAACATTCATAAGGTAGCCAATCATTCTGTTGTACTGATAGTCATATTGATGTTTTGATTGTTTTTGTATTAGTTTGTTTTTTGTATTAACTGTCTCCATATTTACATTTCCTCCACTGTCTCAACCTTCCTTCCTTCTTCCTTTCATTTCTTTTGGAAACTGGTTTTGTCATTGGCCACCTTGAGAGCTGTCTTGAAACTCATTTTTCATGGCAGAAGTGAAAGTCAAATCAACCTGTCTCTCTGCCTCTGCCTCTGCTTCTCCTCAGAACCACTGTGTACCAATCTCCACTGGAATACTCATATGCATGTGCCATGCTTTCCATTTAAACATTGCTTGAGGAGGGAAAGCCTACAGGGCTGATAAATTCATTATTTTCAGGTTTATGAGGAAAAATAAACTTTTTTTTTACTTTATATTTTCACTTGTTTTTAAGACAGGTCCTGTCCCTTTATCTTGCTCCACTACATGGTGCAGGTCTTCTTTCTGAGAACAGATATGAAACCTTAGGCCACTTCAAATTGCATTACCTCTACTAATGTTGTTCTCACTATACAGCAGAGAAGGGCAAGCCATGATGAAAGTCTAGCCCTGTCAAAAAGCAAAGGGGACCTTTCTTGCAGCAGGGCTTAACAAAGCTTGGCCCTAATTCTCTTTACCTGTAATTATGGATACATTGTGAATTTTAAAATCATTGAAATCCTGTTATTCCTCTTGTCACTCTCTAGATTTTTCACTGAACTATTGTCATTTGTTTTTTTTGGCTTTATCATTGAGTGTTGTGTGTGTGTGTGTGTGTGTGTGTGTGTGTGTGTGTGTGTGTGTGTGTGCATCACATCTTGCCTCCCTACCAACAGGCCTACTCAGTTTGAGCATGAATATGTCAGATTTGTAGTTAGATTTAGTGCAAAAGATAGTTTTCAATTTTTTCAAGACATGATTTTTCTGTGTTACTTTGATTCTCCCAGGACTCAGTCTGTAGACCAGGCTGGCCATGAACTCATAGATCCTCCTGCCACCAGAGTGGTTACATTACAGGCATGTGGGGATATTTCTTCTCCATACTGGGTTTCTTCTTTCTTGCTTGCTTTCTTCTAACATCAACTTCTTCTTTTCTTCTTCTTCTACCCCTTCTACTTCTTTTGTTCTTTATCTTTCTCGACATCTTCTTCTCTTTTACCTTCTCTCTCTTCTTCTTTTTCTTCTTCATTTTCTTCTTGCTCTTTCATCATTAGCTCTTCACTGGGCTGCAGCTTTTACTGACCTGAGGCTCCATTGAACTCAAACCCACACAGCTTCTGAGTGCTGTTGATAAAAGTTCTCATGGCCACTCCCCAGTAATTTTGCCTTTTTAAGTCTTGCTATCTAGCAATTAATTTTCAATTACTTACCCCTTTGTCTTTATGTCTCGCACTCCTGGAAATCCAGATCCTCCGACCTGCCTACACAATCAAAAATAACTAGAGTTAAAATAATTAACCTGTACTTCATACAGGTGTAAATCAAAAAAAAAAGATCAAGAGAACAGCCTGGGGATCCAGATGAAACTTCACGGATTGCTGGAAAGCTGAACTAGTCTAGAGGTGTATGCTTAACACAGAACAAACAAGTAGTGCTGCTTGTTTTGAACTTGGGTAAGTATGTGAAGAAACACAGATTCTGATTCCAAAGTTAGTCTTTCTTTTCCACCTTTCTTTATTTCTTAAGTAAAATTAGAGACCTGGTTGGCATGGGCTTGTATTGCCAGTCCCACAAGCAAACAGGCTTTGTATACATTCTACCTCCACACCCCATCCCATTGTCTCCTGTTGCTTATCATACAAATGCCAGACTTCTACCAATTTACACACACAAGACACATGCATACACACACAACACACAAACACAACACACACACACTCACACATTCACAAACATACACCATATTAAAGAATAGGACCCAGGAGCATAGACTGTCTATAAATTGCAGAGATCACTTGGTGGCATGTAGTGCCCTCTTCTGGTGAAAAGAACCAGACAGAATACTAATGCATAAAATCAATCCAGAAGCATTCCCTTTCTACTTATTATTACTATTATCATCATTATTATTATTCTGATTATTTTTTGAGACAAATTTTTCCTCTTTTCTTTGGAGACTATCCGGGAACACACTCTGTAAAGCAGGCTTGGAATTCAAACAGATCAATATTTTGTTTGCCTCCCTAGTGTTGATGGGATTGGCCAATGTCACTAACAGAACATAATGTATTCTCCTTTTTCCTTTTCCTTTGTCTGTAAACTCACATTTCTTCTCTCTTATTTTTTTTTATTTAACCTTCACTCTCCATAGGAATCTAAACCTGGGCGGTGTTTTCCTTTTCATATAAGACCTTACTTTCTCAATATAAGAACTTCCTACAATTCTTCAAGTGAAAATTAGTTTCTTAGTCACTAGGAAACACAAAGAATAAAAAGGACCTTGAAAATTATATACGATTGTGTCCATCTTGGTATCTTGTTGAGTTAACTAAAGCAAAGGCATTAAAATGAAAACCAAAGAAGGCAGGGCAGCCGGCATGTGTCTCATCATTGCTGGATTTACTCAAACAACTGTGCTGGCCTTATGAATTTTAGCATTGTACTCCCTTGCTCTCTCTTACTCTCTATGGCTCCTTTACCTCCTTCCAACATGTGCCACAAGATATCTGTGAGAGTTGATCTTAAAGAAAGCATGTTGTCTGTCAGGAAGACAAACATTCTTGAATGATAGATATCTAAGTTATATCATCTCAGTGGGTCAGGTATTGTCGCTGAGGAATATGAATGAAACATTTTAGTATATATTGTACTTGTTTTTAGCGGACCAGATTTGTTATTCATCAACATCCTCATCAAATTTGTGGCTCCTGCTGCCTTCCTTTTACAAATTAATGCCTCTCCTCCTCTCCTCTCGTGAGGGTAAATCAATGGAAAGTCTAACTTGGATATGGTTTCCTTTGGAATTGTGGGCTTATATTCCTCTTTGCTAGACACATGTTCCATTCAGGGAAGACTCAGAGGGTGCTGCAATCACTAGAGATCTGCAAGTTCTGATAATGGCTTTGTAAACATACAGCTGCAGCCCACTTTGCCTAAACTCAATACCCTATATATACTCCTCACCTAGGTCATCACAGGGCCATTGCTAGCTGATTGCGTTGGATGCAAAGAAATGAATCACCCAAGTCAGAAGAGTTCTGCTCACTTGTCTTTCATTTCATTTTATTTCATTTAATTGTTTATTTTCATTGTTCGGCAAAATGGATCCTATGCATCTTTTGAACTGTCCCTGGAACTCATCCTTGATACCAGACTGGCTTCAAGCACAAGGAAATAGCTCAGCTCAGCGATCCCAAGGGCTGGATTAATGATGTGTGGCACAAGTCCACAGTTTTCATTTATTTCCTAGGCTGGAGAATGGTGTACGGTGGGAAAGCTTTTCCAGTTCTTTCTTTAGATCCTTCAGGTTTGATTTCATACAAAGTGTTCTGCACACAGTTTCCCTACTTCCCACAGCACTTTCCCCTCAGCCAAATCCACCTGGTGTTAGGGTTAGGCTTCTTGTTCTCTCTCTTTCACAAATTGCTGTGTTAATGCAAGAGCTGTAATTACTTTTCTCCATGGATCCTAGAATTATCAGTTTTTTAGATTATGCATGTGGTTTAGCCATGCACATGATTAAAATCAGTGAAATCTGATTACCACCTGCCAGTGCATAAGAACTTTAACGAGGATTTCAACTTATAGGCAGAGTATGTCAAGAAAAGGAGCAAGCTCTCTGTCATAGGTTTATTACCTTTACAATTGGTGCTACATAACCAAAGCATTATACAGGATCAAGCCAACATTCAAATAAAGTAGCCAACATTCTGTTGTTTATAGTCATCTAATAGAGGAAAGAAGAGAAAGATAGAGTGATAAATTTGAGGGTTGCTAGCTTCATTTCCAGCAGAAGTCAAATATGTGAAAATTAAAAAAAAAAATCAATAAAATGCCTGGGAGATGGCAGCCCTAGTATTTGAGAGACTTTCTGTCTTTTTTTTTTTTTTTCAGCATTTCTCTGTATACCCATTTCTTTTCTAGAACTCAGACCTGAAGTCTGGTGAGCTTACAAATCTCCACTTTCAGATTTTTGAGAACAGAGGCTTGATTCATCATGTGTGGCTGAAAGTTGGAATTTTGTTACATATTTTTGAGTACATGAGACCACTAAGGAACAATGGTAGCAAGCAATATTCAAAATTCGGAGTCAGTTGGTGTTCTGCCTTAGGGACTGTGAGACCTTTTTTGTCTTGATTTTTTTTTTTTTTTTTTTTTTTAACATTAACTTCTCTCATGTTTATTTCCCCCTGTATCTCCCTTCTTCCTTCTTCCTTTCATTTCTGTGAAACTGGTTTTGTGTTTGTACCTTGGAACTGTCTTGAATCTCATTTTGTAGGCCAAGGCGAAGTGAAAGGCAGAAATCAACCAAAGACTCTCTGCCTCTGCCTCTGCCTCTGCCTCAGAAACACTGTGTGTATAATCTCCACTGGAATACTTAGACATGCATGTGCCATGCTTTCTAGTTAGAAAACTTTGCTGAGGAGGAAACCATACATGGCTGATAGGAATTCAGTTATTTTCAGGTTTATGAGGAAAAATTTTTTCGTTTTGTGTACTCATTTTCACTTGGTTTTTTTAAGACAGGTCGTGTCCCTTTATCTGTTCTCCCTACATGGTGAGGGTCTTCTATCTGAGAACAGATATGAAAGCATTGAGCTACTTCAAATTAGTTTACCTCTACTAATGTTGTTGCTCTCAAGATACAGCAGACACAGTGCAAGTCATGCATGAAAGTCCAGCCCTGTCAAAGAGCAAAGGGACCTTTTCTGCAGGGCTTTTCAAAAAGCGTGGCCCTAATTCTCTTGTGCCGCCAATTATGGAAACATTGTCAATTTTAAAATCATTGAGAATCTGTAATTCCTCTTGTCACTCTCTAGATTTTCACTGAACTATTGTCATTTGTTTGTTTTTGGCTTATCATTTACTGTGTGTGTGTGTGTGTGTGTGTGCGTGTGCTTTGTGTACGTGTGCGTGTGTCAATCTCATTGCCTCCATGCTGCCAAGGGGCCTACTCAGTTTGAGCATGAATATATTCAGATTTATAGTTAGATTTAGTGCAAAAAGGTAGTTTTCAATTTTTCAAGACATGGTTTTTTCTGTGTTGCTTTGACTGTCCCAGCATTCAGTCTGTAGACCAGGCTGACCTTGAACTCATGAATCCTCCTGCCACCAGAGTGATTTACATTACAGACATGTGGGGATATTTGCCTGCTCCATACTGGGTTTTCTTCTTTCTTCCCTTCTTCCTTGCTTTCTTTCTTCTACCACATCAACTTCTTCCTGTCCTTCGTCTTCTCCTTCTTATTTTCTTTTGATCATCTTTCATGATGAGGCTACTCTATACAGCTTTTACTGACCTGAGGCTCCATTGAACTCAAACCCACACAGCTTCCTGTGTGTGCTTGTTTGATAAAAGTTCTCATGGCCACTGCCCAGTGATGGGAGATGCCATTATGTATATATGTTTCTCATACTGGTTAATAATAAAGCACTGTTGGCCAATAGGAAAGGAAGATAGGAGGGACTAGGAGACAAGGAGGAAATAGGAAGTAGTAGAGGAGGAGTCAAGATGGAGAGTCTGAAGAAAGCAGTATGCCGCCAGCTCCCTGGTAAAGAGAAATACATAGATCAGCAGAAATGGTTAATAATTGAGGCAGAGCTAGCCGATAAGGAAACAAGTAACAGGGCCAACGGCGTATGCTCAAATACCAGTCTCTGTGTATTATTTGCAGGGCTGGCTTGGTGGCGGAACAAGAGCAGGTGGCGGGCAGAAAAACCGTACTTGTTACAAATGGCGCACGTGGTTAATAAGAACTTCCACTTAAAATTTAACAAAAGCTTAAAAAGGTTTTACAAACAAAAGAACAGAGACAAGCAAGTTTTCTTGGTACAGCATTTTCTCAGTTGAACTCTGCTTTGAGACAAGCAGATATTCGTGCGGCTTCTTTAAGGGAAGATTCCTGACTCAGCATAAACGGCAAAAAACTGCACAAGCTCTGCTAACAATTTATTGGTGTGTATGAGAGATGGCAATGGCAGTGACCACATCTCCAAGCCGGCAGCATGCTTTCTGGGTGGCAGCGCAGACCAAGGTGGTGAGCACAGCTTTCTGTGCTGGCGGGTAAAATACCTGCCACCATCTTCGGTAAACCGCAGCTGACACAGCTATGACTTTCATTTTAGCAATGTTGTTGTTTACCAGATAAAAGACTTGTGGCCAGACAAAGATAAAGATTTACAGTAAAGACAGATTCATATTAAGAAAAACCTGTTTTAAAATATCGTAGACATGAAAAAAAATGGTTTTAAAGAGACAAAGAGAAACTGGGTGTTGTAGCACACGCCTTTAATCCCACACTCAGGAGACAGAGGCAAGCAGATCTCTGTGATTTGCAAAGTAAACCTGGTATGCCAAGTAAATTCCAGGACAGATAAGAGTTACACAGTGAAACCCTATGTCAAAAAATAAAAAATAAAAAAATAAAAGTAAAATAAACAGTAATAAAGGCATGTAAAGATGAAAAGCTCAGAGAGAATCTGGTTACTGTATGCTATTGTGTTGTCTCTCATTGTTTGACTGCTGAGAAAATAACAACTGATAAAGGAAATGCTGCTGGATTAATTCAATTTCTATATTTTAAAAATGCTTTGACTCAAAAATTTAAGTTCAAGGACAAGTTACTGGGGAAAAGGATTTCTAATTTTGTTTCAACAGGAAATAAAAGCTGTGGATTCCTTCCAGACTAATGTGGTTTGATCAAGCCAGGCCCCTGAAACAGAGTTCCTGATGATCCAACATTCAAAACAGCTTGAACAAGGCAGCCATGCAGACTACTGCCATCTTCTCAGAATCCCCCATGACAGTGCCCCCTATCAGCAGGAAAAGTAGTATGTTTGTTTTCATTTAAATGGACTTGGGTATAAATGGTTAATGATCACAGCCAGTTCATTTTAAAGGTAAAAAGGAATTATGGTATAGATATGAATACTTTGTTTTGGAATGGATTTTCATTTATTGATACAATTTAATGTCAGTTTTGTGAAATGTATATTTCTCCTCTTGTTTAGGTATTGTGTTTGCATAGCTCATTTAGAAATATAATGTATAATTTAGTACAGATTTTAGATAGTTACCTATGATAGTTAGAACTTATAGTTAAGTTACTTAGTATTTCTAGATATACAGACATATATTTGAGATAGATAGGCATTCTTCAAACCTTTCAAAGACCTACAGAATATGGCATTTAAAATGGTTTAGAGTTTTACTTGACAATGAGACATAAATGCTCCTGGTAACACCAAAAAGGAAGATGGACATTAAAGAAACACATTATGGAGTTTACTTCCAATATGGCAAGACTAGCCATTTGGACAAGATACTGCTCTTGTCTGGACTGTTTGACTTTATTCTGTATAAACTGGACATGCAGGACCCACAGAAAAGTGACTGCTGATTCAAGATGGACATTGCTACAGAGTTCCTGCTTCATGGAAGAGTCTGCAAGACAGTATGCAGGACACAGAGAAAAGTGACTGATAAACTGCCAATACAAGAAGACAGTTTAAAGTTTCCTGCATTGCTAAAGAGTCAGCTAGACACACTATGGCCTATGGGCTGAAGATGGAAGATTACAAAAGAACCGGGTGACCAGGCAGTGAGTTGTTTCTGTCATTTCTAGAGTTTATATACTATCCTTCTGTGGTCTTTGAAGGAGTTGAAGACAGATAGTTATGGTTATAGTTTTCCTTAGTTAGGATTCAAAGATAAGTTACATATAGGACTTTAGACTCACAAAGATGGAATAGATGATGGAATAGTTTCTTAAATCTTGATAAATGTTAATGAACTAAATATTGTTAACTGTGATTCTTATTTGGTAACTGTTGTATTATATATTTTGCTATGTTAAGGTTTGAAACCCTTTTTGTTTAAACAGAAAAGAGGAGATGATGGGAGATGCCATTATGTATATATGTTTCTCATACTGGTTAATAATAAAGCACTGTTGGCCAATAGGAAAGGAAGATAGGAGGGACTAGGAGACAAGGAGGAAATAGAAGTAGTAAGGAGGAGTCAAGATGGAGAGTCTGAAGAAAGCAGTATGCCGCGGCTCCCTGGTAAGAGAAATACATAGATCAGCAGAAATGGGTTAATAATTAAGGCAGAGCTAGCCGATAAGAAACAAGTAACAGGGCCAACAGCATTGTATCAAATACAGAGTCTCTGTGTGTTATTTGGGGCTGGTGCAGCGGCAGGACAAAACCCGGCGGCAGGCGGAAAAACAGTACACATTACAGCCCAGTAATTTCGCCTTTCAAGTCTTGCTATCTAGCAATTTAATTTTTCAATTACTTACCCCTTCTTTCTGCGAACTCCTGGAAATCCAGATCCTCTGACCCTCCTACAAAAAAAAAAAAAAAAAAAAAAAACTAGAGTTAAAATAATTAACCTGGCATTCATACAGGTAAAAATCAATGATAAATGAAGAAGATCAAAGGGAACTTGGCCTCGGGATCAGATGAAACTTCATGAATTGCTATAAAGCTGAACTAGTCTATTAGTGTATGCTTACACAGAACAAAGTTGTGGTGCTTGTTTGAACTTGGGTTAGTATGTGAAGAAACACAGATTCTGATTCCAAAGTTAGTCTTTCTATGTCCACCTTTCTTTATTTCATAAGTAAAATCAGAGACAAAATATCAATGCACATAATAAAACAAATATGTTTTTAAAATGTCAGAAAGAGGAAATGTATTTATGCTCACTCAAACCAGGGAAAAATTCCCACCCTGCCTTGAGAATTCCTTTTCCTCATGAAGCAAACCTTGGAAACTCAGCTGGGCAGAATGAATTTATCCACACAGCTCTCCTTGATGCTCTTCCAATGTAATTCTACAACTGTGTTTGTCAACCTTCCTAATGCTTCCTACTTTGTGGCATGTCGATCCCAAACCATAACATTATTTGTTACTACTTCACAATTGTAATTTTTCATGTTGTGAATGCTACTCAAATGTCTGTGTTTTTAAAGGTCATAGGCAACCCCATTGAGAGTGTACTTTGATCACCCAAAGTGGTCCATACAAAGATGTTGAGGACTGCTATTCTAGAGTGTCCTGCATGATCCTCTGTGTTTATGGAGATAATGGAAAACCTTGCAAAATCTAATGAATCTGTTGCATAGAAATATAAAAATTTAATCCATTAAATCTCAGAATAAGGATAAAATTGTATTTTAGTTTCCGAGGAAAAGACACTAGCAGCATCTCCAATAGACATGGGGGTAGGTGGAGATACCTGCAGGATTAAACATTCAAATGGAAGATGAAGAGCTGGTACAGGTCTTGAGGAGCCTGTGAGGCTGTGGAGGTCCTTTGAATTAAAGGGAGCAAGGTGAATGCTGACAATTCCGGGCCTCCTGCTGAGTGGTGAGGCATTGGGGAGCAAAGCTTTTGCTTCAACAACAAAGGGCCACCTCACCTGTTCTTTCTCTTTCTGGTGAAGTGATTACTGTCCCTGGGATACCTTCCTTTGCCTCTGATATTTTTTTTAGTGGATTTCCAGAGATGGACTATTGAAGTCCAGTCTGACCCTGAAGTTTATATAATGAAAGATAATTTTGGACTTCCAGACTTGGGTTCACCTTCTAGAGCTGAGATTGTTCAGGACACTTGCTAGTTTCTCCTCTTAATGCTGATCTTGCTTTATGTACTGGACTTGGTGAGAGTCGTACCTGAGAACTTGTTTGTGTGACACAGCCTTTCCTCCAGTTTGGGTTCTTTTTAGTAGCAACGAACTGGGGGCCTCCACTTACCCAAATGGGACTGAGCTAGGCTACCCTTTCACAGAAAAATGTGGTCTCACAGGAGACCTGCACCAGTGCTCTTTCTATGGTGAGGAACAGCAGTGATATTCGGCCTTCCTCCAAGGCAAGGTGAGCAGTTATTGCCCAGCTCCATAAGCATCTTTTCCTCTCAACCTCTTGAGTTAAAAGAAGCAACAAGGACAGTGTTTTCCCTTCTGCCCATCCCTTCCAGAGAAAGAGGAAGCTCAAAAAAATTCAGTGAGTTTTATTGGTGGCATAGACAGCTACCTTGGTCCTCCACAGTTGTTGAACTCAGAGATTTTAAGGATGTCTGCCTTCTGCTGATGGCATGAGACATGTGGATTAGGAAGTTTGGAAGACTTACCTACCATTGGCCCAAGCAACATGGAGAAAGTCGACTACCAGATTGTCCACGGACCTTAGAACCCTTGGCAGCAGTTGAGATGAAAGGCAGTATTGCTCAGTAGCTAGTGTTGCAACTTTTGTGGGTGGAGCTTCATCAGTGTCTGGAGGAAATGTGTGTTGCCAGCAGCTGGCCTGTCTTTCTGTTATGAGAGCTTTTTAATTAAACATTTTAAATGCCTGTGTTGTCTCTTCACAACAATACAAACCTCACAAAGACAGAAGTTACTACCGGGGCCTGGGGTATTGCTATGATAGGCTGGGCCTATGATATAGTTTCTAGATGAGTTCTCAGTAGTGTTGTTCTGCAAGCTTTCCTCTCCTTTATGACTCTTCATTGTGATTTTTTTCAGGGCTATAAGCAATTTGAAGAGCCAAAAATGGTGCATGTTTAACTCCCATTCATTTCCCTCTAGGTGAATACAGCATGAAGACCATGTCATGATATAAGTGTGAGAATCCCCAGGATTTTATAACTATATTGGAAAAGAAGAAGACATTTCTAATGTGAGTATCACACTTACTCTTCCTCACATATATGGGTTATTTTAGGATGCAGTGACCTATGATGATGTGCACATCAATTTAAATCAGGAAGAGTGGGCTTTGCTGAATACGCCCCAGAAAATGGTACGAGTATGTGATGCTGCACACCTAGAGAAATCTCACTGCTAAAGATAAGATTTCATTTACATTCTTGCTTGAAATTAAGGGGACAGGTATCCTTGTTATTGATACTTTTGTCTAATTTCAATTGAGTAAAGACAAAATTAGTTGAATAAGGCATAGTTCTTAGAATTTTTAATATATTAACTTACATTCTGTACTATTTCGATTAATATATGATATATATTCTGGTCTTATATTTCAGGCTACATTTGGGAAGAATTTACTATTGAAGAACATTGTCAACGTTCTAGAAAAAGTGAATGGTAAATACATTAATTTATACAAATTAACCTCTGAAACAATTTTAATTTTTCATGCAACTTTACATAAAAACAACAGTGTACATAAGCACAGCTTAAACTTTATTGTTTTTCTTAATTTCTCACAAACAAGTACCTCAATGTCACATAGCTATTCTGTGTTTTCAAGGAATTCCTGTGGAAAAAAAGACAAGGATACAATGACTAAACACATACCACTGTTTGAATTATAGCCCCATGAAAGTTAGGCTGTTTTTGCAAGACCCTGGCATTGTTCTGTAGACCAGGCTGCCCTTGAACTCAAACATTTACATGCCTCTGCCTCCTGAGGGCTGGGATTAGAGTTTCACCTTTGGGAAATATAAACCATTTGGGATACATGAGGAATAGTTATTACAAATCGCTGAGGCTCTGAATAATCATATCAGGGTAAATTGAGTGGCACTGATCTTTCTGCAGTGAGAACAAGAGGTACGGGTGTTGCTGCCTTATTTGAGACAGGCATACAGATATTTAGGGGCTTGTATGGGAAACTTAGTAGGTATAGGCATCTGCACTCCATGATATATGCCTGAAGACATGAGCTCAATCACCAGAACACATCCATAGAAGATATATCTTATGGCATCTGCATTCCTCAAATGCACATCTTGAGCAAACATAATGATAAATAGTAAGAATAATATTTAGTCATTCTTACTGGGATAGCACAGGCTCTTCCTGATTTTGATTATTTAGAGATCTTTCTGCAAAATTTGAGTTTATGTGAGTTTTAACATCCTAGTTAGTTTTGTTGTGTTGAGTTTTGCCTTATTCCGATTGGCTCCAGAACTTTACCAACCATTTTCTTTATCACAGGAATTTCTGGATAGGGTTATTACTGAAGAGGAGGGAAGCCTCTTGAGACAGCTTATCACAAGCATATATGTTGCAATCTTGGCATTGTGCTGACCTTGCCCCCAAACTATGGGCAGGACATGCATGCCCAACATGGCCACATCATGGATACCTCTTCTCTCCTCTTCTCTTCTGTGTTGGCTAACTTTTTTCACCACCTTTCTTTTCCTCCAACAATGAACTCCAGGTGGCCTCATTGAGTTTCTTGTTTGTGTTTCATTGCTAACTGCTGTAGCAAATGAACAACAATATCCATCTTTCAGGAAGAATTGAGTACCCTTTGTAGTGAGTTACAAGGGAAGCCAAATTTCAGGTGTGTCAGTTCAGAGTGATTGGGAGCTGGTGGTTATCTAAGCCAGAGGAATATGTTGTGAGTTTAGCAATGCAAATGGAAGCATTCTAGTTGGAGGAGGGATACATATGAGAAATGTGGAAGGAAGTTACTGTATTCACTTTCCAAACTACTCTGTGGTAAGGGCACTGTCATGGGGATTCGAAGAAGATTCAGAAATCCTGGCTGTAGTCTGTAAGGCTGCTTTGTCCAGCTGTTTTGAATGTAGGATCACCTTGTACTCTGTTTCAGGCGGTCTTCCATGATCAAACCACATTAGTCTGGAAGAATCACATCTTTTCATTTTCTGTGGAAAAAAATAGAAATCCTTTTCCCCAGTAACTTGTCCTTGAACTTAAATTTTGGATTCAAAGCATTTTTTTTTCAATTTAATTTATTATTTTACATGTCTATCCCAGTTCTTCCCTCCCTCCCTCCCCCCTTCCCTCCCTCCTTCCTTCCTCCTTTTACCTCTCTACCCTCTCACATGCACTCTAACCACCCTCCTTGTCCTCTCCATCTGCATCTGGGTTCTAGTTCAACTCAGTGTTTATGTATGGGTGTTTGATCCTGTTTTCAACAGGCATTAGTTGAGGGCTCCATGGAGAAGTTAGTTGTTGATCTCACTCTCCGGGAAGGGCATTTATGATAGCCTTTCCACGGAAGCTCAAATTGTTAGTTGGGAGCAGTCTTGTAGTTCTCTAGACCTTTCTTTGTGTTCAATTTTATCTTCAAACCAATATTGGCTCCCTCTTTTATGTTTCTCTCTCTGTCTCTGTCTCTCTCTCTCTTTCCTATCTTCTATTCCTAACCAGGCTCAATCTTCCTGGTCGCACATGTTTTCCTTTCCTCCCCCTCATTTTCTCCTACTTCTCTCTCCATTCGCTGCCCCCCCACTTCACCTGAGCTCTGGGGGACTTGTCCCTTCCCAGTTCTGTGAGGGACTTTATATGAATCTCTTAGAATACACCTTGTATCCTAGTTCCTCTGGTGATGTGAATTATAGGCTGGTGATCCTTTGATCTAGGTCTAAAATCCATATATGAGTGAGTACATACTGTGTTCCTCTTTTTGTGACTGGGTTACCTCATTCAGGATGGTTTCTTCAAGTGCCATCCACTTGCCTGCAATTTCAAGATACCATTATTTTTTTCTGCAGAGTAGTATTCCATTGTGTAGATGTGCCACATCTTCATTAACCATTCTTCAATTGAGGGGCATCTAGGTTGCTTCCAGGTTCTTGCTATTACAAATAGTGCTGCTATGAACATAGTTGAACAGATGTCTTTGTTGCATGGATGTGAATCCTTTGGGTATATGCCTAAGAGGGGGATTGCCGGGTCCTGTGGTAAACTAATTCCCATTTTCCTGAGGAACCGCCATACTGATCTCCAAAATGGCTGTATGAGTTTGCACTCCCACCAGCAGTGGAGGAGTGTTCCACTTTCTCCACATCCTCTCCAACATAAGTCATCACTGGTGTTTCTAATTTTAGCCATTCTGGCAGGGGTAAGATGGTATCTCAAAGTTGTTTTGATTTGCATTTCCCTGATAGCTAAGGATGTGGAGCATTTTCTTAAGTGTCTTTCAGCCTTTTTGATTTCCTCTATTGAGAATTCTTTCTTCAGTTCTGTACCCCATTTTTTAATAGGGTTATTTGGTGTTTTGTTGACTAGTTTCTTGAGTTCTTTGTATATTTTGGAGATCAGCCCTTTGTCGGATATAGGATTGGTGAAAATCTTTTCCCAGTCTGTGGGCTGCCGTTTGGTCTTGTTACTGTGTCCTTTGCCTTACAGAAGCTTCTAAGTTTGAAGAGGTCCCATTTATTAATTGTTTCTTTCAGTGTCTGTGCCCCTGGAGTTATGTTCAAGAAGCGGTCTCCTATACCAATTTGTTCAAGGGTACCTCCTACTTTCTCTTCTAAGAGGTTCAATGTGGCTGGATTGATGTTGAGGTCTTTGATCCATTTGGACTTGAGTTTTGTGCATGGCGACAGACATGGGTCTATCTGCAGTCTTCTACACACCCTCATCCAATTGTGCCAGCACCATTTGTTGAAGATGCTGTCTTTGCCCCATTGTATAATTTTAGCTGTTTTGTCGAAAATCAGGTGTTCATAGGTGCGTGGATTAATATCAGGATTTTCAATTCGATTCCATTGGTCTACCTGTCTATTTTTATGCCAATACCAGGCTGTTTTCAGAACTATAGCTCTGTAGTAGAGCTTAAAGTCAGGAATGGTGATGCCTCCTGAAGTTCTTTTATTGTATAGGGTTGTTTTGGCTATCCTGGGTCTTTTGTTTTTCCATATAAAGTTGATTATTATCCTTTCAAGGTCGGTGAAGAATTGTGGTGGGATTTTAATGGGGATTGCATTGAATCTGTAGATTGCTTTTGGTAAGATTGCCATTTTTACTATGTTTATCCTACCTATCCAAGAGCATGGGAGATCTTTCCATTTTCTGGTATCTTCTTTAATTTCTTTCTTTAGAGTCACAAAGTTCTTATTATATAGGTCTTTTACTTGTTTAGCAAGTATTACACCAAGACTGTTTATGTTGCTTGTGGCTATTGTAAGGGTGATGATTCTCCTGATTTCTTTCTATGTCTCTTTGTCATCTGAAAAAAGTAGGGCTACTGATGTTTTTGAGTTTATCTTGTATCCTGCTAGTTTGCTAAAGGTGTTTATCAGCTTTAGGAGTTATCTGGTAGAGTTTATTGGGTCACTTGTGTAAACTATCATCTTCAAATAGAGACAGTTTGACTTCTTCCTTCCACATTTGGATCCCCTTGACCTCCTACTGTTGTCTTATAGCATTAGCTAGAACTTCTAGTACGATATTGAAGAGATATCGAGAGAGAGGGCAGCCTTGGATTGTTCCTTATTTTAGAGGAATTGGCTTAAGTTTCTCTCCATTCAGTTTGATGTTGGCAGTTGGTTTGCTGTATATTGCTCTTATTATGTTTAGGTATGTTCATTCTGTTATCTGAAGCCTCTCAAGACCTTTATCATGAAAGGGTGTTGAATTTTATTAAAACCTTTTTCAGCATCTAGGGGAGATAATCATATGGTTTTCTTTTTCTGTTTTTGTATATGGTGGATCACATTGATAGATTTTCGTATGTTAAACCATCCCTGCATTCCAGGTATGAAGCCTACTTGGTCATGGTGGATGATTTCTCTGATGTATTCTTTAAGTCGGTTTGCCAGTATTTTATTGAGTATTTTTGCATCGATGTTAATCAGGGATATTGGTCTGTAGTTTTCTTTCTTAGTTGTGTATTTGTGAGGCTTGGGTACCAAAGTTATTGTGGCCTCATAAAAGAGTTTGGCAATGAACCTTCTGTTTCTATCTTGTGGAACAGTTTGAGGAGTAGTGGTATTAGTTCTTCCTTGAATGTCTGGTAGAATTCTGCACTGAATCCATCTGGCCCTGGACTTTTTTTGGTTGGAAGGCTTTCGATGACTGCTTCTATTTCATTGTGGGTTATAGGTCTATTTAAGTTGTTTGTCTGTTCTTGATTTAATTTTGGTAAGTGATAGTTATCCAGAAATTTGTCCATTTCCTTTGAATTTTCAATTTTGTGGAATACAGATTTTCAAAGTATGACCTGAAAATTGTCTGGATTTCCTCTGTGTCCGTTGTTATGTTGGTTTGTCTATCTTGTTGATTTTCTCAAAAAACCAACTCTTCGTTGCATTGATGGTGTGCTTTTCCTTGGCCAGTCATAAAAGTATTAGAAACAGTATACATACCTGCAGTGTGTAGTGCAGTTATGAATGAATGAAGACCACGAGGCAGTTAAAACTCAGAAAAGCATTTACTCTCCATGTTAACATGGAAGACATTTTCCCATTTCTCAAAGCAACCATGTCACATGTGTGTGAACCTCCAAATAAGGAACTTATTCCCAGAAAAGACTGCACTTCTCTCTGTTATTTTCACTTAAACTTTCAAAATTGTAAAGGAACAAATAGCAGTGAGGTAATTTGTCCCTAAAAAGGCAAAGGAGGCAATCTTAGAAGATGAATGACTCTGAAAAGGAAGAAAAAACTATAGTAACAAGCCAACATTTCCGACACATATTCTTCTCATCCATCTGTTTGTGAGTTAGATCACTCATGAGTTTCTTGTAGGGCTTTCCTTGAGGACTCTGTTTTCACCCCTGTATTTCTTTAGCTCAACATAATTACCTCTGTTCCATCATTTGTGGACCAGCATGTTCTGTAGAAGTCAGAATCCAGAACTTTTCACTAAATGGAAAATGTTTTTTTTTTCTAGAAACCATTTAGTTGTATCCTCCCTACCTTTCTCAGTTTAATGCCAGAACGAAAAGTTTGTTAAGAAGCCAGTAATACATTACTGGGTAGAAGTTGATTTGTTTGCTCATTTATTTTTGTTGGTAGTGGCTTTGAAATATTCCGTGTAGTGTGTTTACTTGTTGAATAATAATTCAGAAGTGTTTATGAGCCCTTAAAATCTCTTAAGCAGTGAGACAAACAAACAGGCACAGGAATCAGTGTGATGCTTCCCTCATCATACTTTGGGCTGTTTCTGGTTTTGTCACTATCCTGCTTTGCATTTAAACACAGGCCACTCAGCCCAGAGTGCAGTTTTAAGTTTATTTCCCATGGCGTCCCAGTTTTAAGTTTTATCTCATTTAACTCAACAAAGCCTGTTCACTCTATATGTTTTGTCCCTTTGGGAACCTAGCCCAGCCTCGTTGAGTGGTTAGTGCTGGTAACTGAAAATCAGGGCTGGTAAGCCATCTTCGTAGCTCCTGCCCATGAGAGCATTCCTTCTATATGTGAGGCACTGGGATTGTTCCCCACATTATAAAACAAAAGCAAAAACTAATATATGCAGCTTTGACTTTTTTAAAATTCAAGCCAGAATTATGACATAGACATTTTGCTATCAAAAATAAAATGTAAAGGGTTTGTTATTATCATCTTCAATTTGACAGCTAAATGTTTATTTGTTCTTACATTTGTATATGTGAAATGAATATTTATTCATTTATGTGTTGTAAATCTAACTATATGGAATGTTTTCCTCTGGAATATGTAATAATATTTGATAAAACCATTACTATTTGTGGTTTCCATTTTGATAAACCAAACTAAATGAGATTCCTATAGATCCTTACATTTTAAATGCTTGCATTTTTAATACATTTGTTTGTAAAAGTTTGCTATTTGTCCTCTGCTTACACATAAGTGCCTGTGTTCTAAGCTTTGCCATTAGAAATGTAAAACATGATTTACCTCTGCAAGCAAGTGTTTGAGGATGAAAGCAAGTCTTTCAATCTTAACAAGCTAAACTGCCATCAAAAATCAAACCAGACAAAGAAACAACATCTGTTCAGTATTTCCTGAAGGAAATCGTTAAGAAAGGTATTGGAATGGCCCTGTGATCTTTCATACTGTCATCCTGTCAACCAGTGAAGGCATGTCTTGCCACAGAATTGCCTATTTTAAAAAGTAAATAAAGAAACAGTCAGAGCTGGAGAGCTGACTATCAGTTAAAAACACTTTTTGATCTTGCAGAAAACCCAGGTTCAATTCCCAGCACTTACTTGATGGCTGACAACCATCTGTAACTCTAGGCCCATGGGATCTGACAACTTCTTCTGACTTTCACAAGCAACAGACACTTGTGTGGTGCTAAGACATACATGTTTATTCACATCTGTGGGTATACATGCCCTTGTGAGCATGTGTATGCGTGTGTGTGTGTGTGTGTGTGTGTGTGTGTGTGTGTGTGTTTGAGTGTGTATGGACCTTCCACTATCTTTCTCTGTCTTTTGAGACAGGCTCTATCACCTGACTATCAGGCCCCGGTTTCTTCCGTTTCTCCCTGCCAGCACTGGGATTATAGGCCTTGCTACTCTGAGTGTAAAGGGTGCTGCAGACTGGGACACAGGTTTTCATACTTGCACAGTAAGCACTTTATCAGCTGAGCTACCTCTCCATCCTCATCCTTTGTAATTTTCAAATGTAGCAATAAACTCATTATGAAGCCAACTATCAATTTGTTAAATAGAAGATTATGAGCACTGAAAAACAAATATGATCACTTGGAGCCAGTGTGGATTTTGCTAGCAAGAAATTATGCCTGGTAACATAGGCCTGGTAACCTTTCAACTTGAGATGTTGAAGGATGAGCACAAGTTCAAGGCCCTCAAGGGCTACAGAGAGAGTTCAAGTCCAGTCTGAGCAATTTAGCAAGACTCTTCCTCCAAATAAAAAGTGGTAGAGCATTTTGCCTACATGTACAAGGCCCTGGGTTCACCCTCCAATACTGATAGAAGGAAATAAGGGTAAAGAGATAAAGGGACTGGGAGAGATGACTCAGCAGTTAAAAGTGCTTGCAGCTTTTTCAGAGGACCCAAATTTGCCCAGCACCCACACTGGGACACCCACAGTTGCCTGTAGCTCCAGCTCTATGCCATCTAGTCACCTATTCCGACCTTGGCAGGTACCTCCACACAGACACACATGCATGCATATAAGTAACAATGCTATCTTTGGAGACTAGAGAGATAACTCAGCTATTCAAAGCAATTATTTTTGCAGGAGACAAAGGTTCAGGTAACAGCACCCATGAGGTGGCTTACAACGAGCTATAACTCTAATTCCAGGAGATTTGATGTTCTCTCCTGGCCTACACAGGCACCTGCTTGTACACAGTACACATGTATACAATAAAGTAAATAAATATTTAAAGTGGGGTTAAGAAATTGAGGCATATATTAAATTTGTGGGGCGTTTGGTTTGGTTTGGTCTGGTTTATGTTTTAGAAACAAGGTCTTTCTGTGTAGCCCTGCCTATCCTAGAACTCACTCTGTATCCCAGACTGGCCTTAAACTCAGAGATCCTCTGCCTGCCTCTGCCTCACAAATGCTGAGATTAAAGGCATGGGAATTTTTAAAATATATATTTATTCTCTGTGAATGTGTGTGGTGTGTGCATACTATGGTGTTTATGTGGAAGTCAGAGGACAACTTGTGGTAGTTGTTTTTCTCCACATGATTCCAAGGATCTAACTCAGGTCATCAGACATGGCAGATGAATGGGAAAAAAGAGATAAACAAATAGATAGGAAGGAAGGAAGGAAGGAA